>NC_091334.1:21977710-22040210 GCF_038502225.1 Cherax quadricarinatus | reverse complement strand
CCTCCTGGAGTGCTCGAATGTCCTCGTCAGAATGAATTCGACGGCCTATTTTGGTGTCATCGGCAAACTTGCCGATGTCGCTCTTTATGCCCTCATCTATGTCGTTTATGTAGATTGTGAACAGCAGGGGGCCCAACACTGACCCCTGTGGAACACCGCTCGTGACGCTTCCCCACTCTGATTTCTCCCCATTTATGCAAACTCTCTGCTGCCTATTTGTCAACCATGCCTCTATCCAGGAAAAAATTTCTCCTCCTATTCCATGTGCTTTAATTTTCCTCAATAGTCTCTGATGTGGGACCCTGTCAAAAGCCTTACTGAAGTCCATATACACAATATCATATTCATTACCATGATCTACCTCCTCAAATACCTTAGTGAAAAAAGTTAATAAATTCGTAAGGCAGGAACGCCCCTTTGTAAAACCATGCTGAGATTCGTTGATTAATTTATGCTTTTCAAGGTGGCTACGAACTGCCTCGGCAATTATTGATTCCATAAATTTTCCCACTATGGAGGTTAGGCTTATTGGTCTATAGTTCGAAGCTAAGGACCTGTCACCTGTTTTGAAAATAGGTATCACATTTGCCATTTTCCACTTATCTGGCACCATGCCAGTTTGTAGTGATATGTTGAAAAGATTAGCCAAAGGTGTGCTAAGCTCCTCTTTACATTCCTTTAGAACCCTTGCATACAGTTCATCAGGGCCTGGGGATTTGTTAGGTTTTAATTTATCTATTTGCCTAAGGACCATGTCACTTGTGACCCTAATAGTGCACAGTTTATTATCGTCCTGTTCTACATAATTTATCATTACTGGAATATCGCTGGTATCCTCCTGTGTAAAAACTGAGAGGAAGTATGTGTTAAAAATTCTACACATTTCCTTATCACTGTCAGTGAGGCTGTGGTAGCCTACACTACCTGTATCATACACGAGGCTGTGGTAGCCTACACTACCTCTAACATACACGAGGCTGTGGTAGCTTACACTGCTGTACCATACACGAGGCTGTGGTAGCTTACACTTCTGTACCATACACGAGGCTGTGGTAGCCACACTACCTGTAACATACACGAGGCTGTGGTAGCTTACACTGCTGTACCATACACGAGGCTGTGGTAGCCTAAACTACCTGTAACATACACGAGGCTGTGGTAGCTTATACTTCTGTACCATACACGAGGCTGTGGTAGCCTACACTACCTGTATCATACACGAGGCTGTGGTAGCTTATACTTCTGTACCATACACGAGGCTGTGGTAGCCTACACTGCTGTACCATACACGAGGCTGTGGTAGCCTACACTACCTGTATCATACACGAGGCTGTGGTAGCTTATACTTCTGTACCATACACGAGGCTGTGGTAGCCTACACTCCTGTACCATACACGAGGCTGTGGTAGCTTACACTTCTGTGCCACACACGAGGCTGTGGTAGCCTACACTACCTGTAACATACACGAGGCTGTGGTAGCTTACACTGCTGTACCATACACGAGGCTGTGGTAGCCTACACTGCTGTACCATACACGAGGCTGTGGTAGCCTACACTACCTGTAA
The DNA here is from genome assembly GCF_038502225.1 of Cherax quadricarinatus. Taxonomy (NCBI): domain Eukaryota; kingdom Metazoa; phylum Arthropoda; class Malacostraca; order Decapoda; family Parastacidae; genus Cherax; species Cherax quadricarinatus. The sequence goes on along the minus strand of NC_091334.1, from coordinate 22,038,644 downwards.
CATACACGAGGCTGTGGTAGCTTATACTTCTGTACCATACACGAGGCTGTGGTAGCCTACACTACCTGTATCATACACGAGGCTGTGGTAGCCTACACTGCTGTACCATACACGAGGCTGTGGTAGCCTACACTACCTGTATCATACACGAGGCTGTGGTAGCTTACACTTCTGTATCATACACGAGGCTGTGGTAGCCTACACTCCTGTACCATACACGAGGCTGTGGTAGCCTACACTCCTGTACCATACACGAGGCTGTGGTAGCCTACACTGCTGTACCATACACGAGGCTGTGGTAGTCTACACTACCTGTATCATACACGAGGCTGTGGTAGCTTACACTTCTGTACCATACACGAGGCTGTGGTAGCCTACACTTCTGTACCATACACGAGGCTGTGGTAGCCTACACTCCTGTACCATACACGAGGCTGTGGTAGCCTACACTACCTGTATCATACACGAGGCTGTGGTAGCCTACACTACCTGTATCATACACGAGGCTGTGGTAGCTTACACTTCTGTACCATAGACGAGGCTGTGGTAGCCTACACTACCTGTATCATACACGAGGCTGTGGTATCTTACACTCCTGTACCATACACGAGGCTGTGGTAGCTTACACTCCTGTACCATACACTAGGCTGTGGTAGCCTACGCTACCTGTATCATACACGAGGCTGTGGTAGCCTACACTACCTGTATCATACACGAGGCTGTGGTAGCCTACACTACCTGTATCATACACGAGGCTGTGGTAGCCTACACTTCTGTACCATACAAGAGGCTTTGGTAGCTTACACTACCTGTATCATACACGAGGCTGTGGTAGACTACACTTCTGTACCATACACGAGGCTGTGGTAGCCTACACTACCTGTATCATACACGAGGCTGTCGTAGCCTACACTACCTGTATCATACACGAGGCTGTGGTAGCCTACACTGCCTGTATCATACACGAGGCTGTGGTAGCCTACACTATCTGTATCATACACGAGGCTGTGGTAGCCTACACTACCTGTATCATACACGAGGATGTGGTAGCCTACACTACCTGTATCATACACGAGGCTGTGGTAGCCTACACTACCTGTATCATACACGAGGCTGTGGTAGCCTACACTACCTGTATCATACACGAGGCTGTGGTAGCTTACACTTTTGTACCAGAGACGAGGCTGTGGTAGCCTACACTTCTGTACCATACACGAGGCTGTGGTAGCCTACACTACCTGTATCATACACGAGGCTGTGGTAGCTTACACTTCTGTACCATACACGAGGCTGTGGTAGCCTACACTCCTGTACCATACACGAGGCTGTGGTAGCCTACACTCCTGTACCATACACGAGGCTGTGGTAGCCTACACTACCTGTATCATACACGAGGCTGTGGTAGCCTACACTACCTGTATCATACACGAGGCTGTGGTAGACTACACTACCTGTATCATGCACGAGGCTGTGGTAGCCTACACTACCTGTATCATGCACGAGGCTGTGGTAGCCTACACTACCTGTATCATGCACGAGGCTGTGGTAGCCTACACTACCTGTATCATACACGAGGCTGTGGTAGCCTACACTACCTGTATCATACACGAGGCTGTGGTAGCTTACACTTTTGTACCAGAGACGAGGCTGTGGTAGCCTACACTTCTGTACCATACACGAGGCTGTGGTAGCCTACACTACCTGTATCATACACGAGGCTGTGGTAGACTACACTTCTGTACCATACACGAGGCTGTGGTAGCCTACACTACCTGTATCATACACGAGGCTGTGGTAGCCTACACTACCTGTATCATACACGAGGCTGTGGTAGACTACACTTCTGTACCATACACGAGGCTGTGGTAGCCTACACTACCTGTACCATACACGAGGCTGTGGTAGCCTACACTACCTGTATCATACACGAGGCTGTGGTAGACTACACTTCTGTACCATACACGAGGCTGTGGTAGCCTACACTACCTGTATCATACACGAGGCTGTGGTAGCCTACACTACCTGTATCATACACGAGGCTGTGGTAGCCTACACTACCTGTATCATACACGAGGCTGTGGTAGCCTACACTACCTGTATCATACACGAGGCTGTGGTAGCCTACACTACCTGTATCATACACGAGGCTGTGGTAGCCTACACTACCTGTATCATACACGAGGCTGTGGTAGCCTACACTACCTGTATTATACACGAGGCTGTGGTAGCCTACACTACCTGTATCATACACGAGGCTGTGGTAGCCTACACTACCTGTATCATACACGAGGCTGTGGTAGCCTACACTACCTGTATCATACACGAGGCTGTGGTAGCCTACACTACCTGTATCATACACGAGGCTGTGGTAGCCTACACTACCTGTATCATACACGAGGCTGTGGTAGCCTACACTACCTGTAACATACACAAGGCTGTGGTAGCCTACACTACCTGTACCATACACGAGGCTGTGGTAGCCTACACTACCTGTATCATACACGAGGCTGTGGTAGCCTACACTACCTGTAACATACACAAGGCTGTGGTAGCCTACACTACCTGTATCATACACGAGGCTGTGGTAGCCTACACTACCTGTATCATTCACGAGGCTGTGGTAGCCTACACTACCTGTAACATACACAAGGCTGTGGTAGCCTACACTACCTGTATCATTCACGAGGCTGTGGTAGCCTACACTACCTGTAACATACACAAGGCTGTGGTAGCCTACACTACCTGTATCATACACGAGGCTGTGGTAGCCTACACTACCTGTAACATACACAAGGCTGTGGTAGCCTACACTACCTGTATCATACACGAGGCTGTGGTAGCCTACACTACCTGTATCATTCACGAGGCTGTGGTAGCCTACACTACCTGTATCATTCACGAGGCTGTGGTAGCCTACACTACCTGTACCATACACGAGGCTGTGGCACACACTACCTGTACCATACACGAGGCTGTGGCACACACTACCTGTACCATACACGGGCACAACCACTCACCTGTAAACAAAAAAAAAATGTATTAACACCATATAAGTTTGAATACATTCAGAGAGACAAACAAACATTAAAACTTATACACAAGCATTGACCAATTTTAAAAATACAAATGAAAATAACACACATAAAATTATATATATCATTAAATATACTTACACACACATACACACACACACACACACACACACACACACACACATATTCCTCCGGACATGTGAATGTGTCAACTCAGGGTTGCCAGATAGATCTCGTAAAAATCACTTACTGGTGACGCAATTTCCTTCCAATTTCCGACTTTTCCTCTATATTTTTTACATTTGTCAGTTACGTCACTTATTAAGATGTTCGGTATATAAAATAATTTATATATATATATATATATATATATAATATATATATATATATATATATATATATATATATATATATATATATATATATATATATATGTATATATATATATGTCGTGCCGAATATGTAAAACTGGTCAATTAGCAAGAACTCATTTAAAATTAAGTCCTTTCTGAAATTTTCTCTTATAAGTTTAAAGATATATTTTTTTAATTAATGTTAATGTAAAAAAATTTAATTTTGCACCAAAAGATTCTTAGAAAACTTACCTAACCTTTTTATAACAAGAACAATTTATTTTAGCCTAACCTAACTAAATATATTTTAGATTTGTTTGCAATAATTTAATACTAAACAAACACAGTGAAATATATTTTTTTCGTTAGGTTCAGAATGATTTTGGCGAAATTATTGCATACACAAATTTTCGCTTGTCCTATATGGCAAGATGAGCGTTGCTATTTAAGCCAAGATTGCAAGCTCTGCCTATTCGGCACGACATATATATATATATATAATATATATATATATATATATATATATATATATATATATATATATATATATATATATATATATATATATATATATATATATATATATATATATATATATATATCAGGTACGTTTTGTTACTACTACTTACACTTAGGTCACACTACACATACATGTATACAAGCATATATATATATATATATACACACCCCTCTGGGTTTTCTTCTATTTTCTTTCTAATGCTTGTTCTTGTTTATTTCCTCTTATCTCCATGGGGAAGTGGAATAGAATTCTTCCTCCGTAAGCCATGCGTGTTGTAAGAGGCAACTAAAATGCCGGGAGCAAGGAACTAGTAACTCCTCCTCCTGTACAAATTACTAAATTTAAAGAGAGAAACTTTCGTTTTTCTTTTTGGGCCACCCTGCCTTGGTGGGATACGACCAGTTTGTTGAAATATATATATATATATATATATATATATATATATATATATATATATATATATATATATATATATATATATATATATATATATATATATATATATTCATTGGAATTAGGGTCAGAATTTTGAATGATGTCAGATCTGTGACCAGAATTGTGAAGTGTATATAAGAGAACAATGGGTTTTATACTGTCTTGGGTACAAAGTCATGAACCTAAACCTGGACCTTGAGCTACCTTGGGTACAAAGTTAATGAACCTGAACCTGGACCTTGAGCTACCTTGGGTACAAAGTTAATGAACCACTCACACAACTTCAGATACACAAGCCATAGTCTGCTAATACTCACTCTACCAAGAACTCGTTTATAATTGTTTTCTAAAATTTTCTCTTATTCGTTTAAAGATATATTTTTTCATATATGTTAATATAAAAATTAATAATTTGGCACCAAAAGAACCTTAGAAAACTTACCTGACCTTATTATAACAAGCGCAATTTAATTTAGCCTAATCCAACTAAATATATTTTAGATAAGTTTACAAAAAAATTTAATAAACAAACATAATGAAATATATTTTTTTCGTTAGGTTCAGAATGATTTTTACGAAATTATTGCATACACAAATTTTCGCTTGCCTTATTCGGTAAGAAGAGCGTTGCTATTTAAGCCAAAAATAGCAAGTTTTACCTATTCAGCACCACACACACACATTATATATATATATATATATATATATATATATATATATATATATATATATATATATATATATATATATATATATATATATAATTATTTACCAAACTGCGGCAAGCCAGGAGTCAACCCCACGACACGAGCCTAGCGAACTAGACTTGTTTCATGTTGCGAGAACACTCGTGGCAGTGGATATTCAAGATTAATTTCAGCCCCTTTCTGTTTGAATACCCGCCTCAACAAGCAGTCTACATAGCAATGAAACCAACACCACTTGTTTTGCGGTTTAATTAACTGTATGTGTGTGTGTGTGTGTGTGTGTGTGTGTGTGTGTGTGTGTGTGTGTGTAACGTAGAAGAAAATACAATGTTTACCTCACCTCACAAGGAAGAATGGGAACAAATACAAGACTCGGGAATAATGATGTTGGACCACATGTCGCTTAGAAAATAATAAATCAAATAGTCGAAGCCAGAAAAATAAGAGAGAAGAGAAAGACAACATCGGTCATGATACTGTTTAACTGCCCTGTGTTCTTACATCTGGAATATTGTGCTGCGTTCAAAGCTCGCTTCAAGGCACCAGAGACATCACAGATTCGAAATATACAGAGCTCTTATAATGCCCGCACAGAATCAAAAATACATTTAAACCGCTGGGAAGGATTCAAAGCACTTAGAATGTAAACTCTGGACCGAAGGAGAGAGAGAGAGAGAGAGGGAGAGAGAGAGAGAGAGAGAGAGAGAGAGAGAGAGAGACCGAGACCTGATAGTATACAACTAGAAGGTATTTGAGGGCCAAGTGCCAAGTCTACACACTACCATAACAACTTACTAGAGTGAAAGATGCAGGAGGAAGTGTAAGATAAACTCAGCGAGAAGCAGGGACGTCATTAGCACAATAAGAGAACAGTGTGTCAACATCTGTGGCACAAGTTAGCAGCAAGGTATCAGAAATATTGTTAGAGTAAATGAAGGATTTCTGAAGAGTTAAGTGGAGCAGTTGTTTCAACAAGTACCAGATGAGCCAGGTTGTCATAGCTATGTGAACTTGCGGCCGACTGACAGATACACACACACAAGTCTGTCTTCAGACCAAACTGAGGGAGCTACTCTGGAAACCAGTCACAGGTACTATATAAAAGTCACAATGATAGCTTACGCAAAACGCTTACTACGCACTTATACGCTCTACTTAACACTCTTATAATATATGTTTCCTATTGTTCTGTATTCGTAACTAGATACAACGCTGGTTACTTTATGCTCTGATAATTACCACAAACCACTGACACGCTCACGTGTATACTGTACACCTGACTTGTATCTGGTCTCGGAGATCATGGATCCAAGAACCTGTTCTCAGTTCAGGTCTCCTGGTGGACACTCTTCATTCAAGGTATTGGTGCTACCTGCACGCAGTCACGGCAGATCAGGAATGACTTAAAGGAATTCATAATGGATGTTATCAGTCTGGGATAACCCAACGATGCCAAGTAGTATGGTGATATCTCTCAAGTTATCACCATATTAAAAGCATCCAGACACACACACAGTGTACACGGGCACCAGGTGTATGGAAATATGCCCATACCTATCACCTTGCCCAGAATGCTGCCCACAAAAACTAACACCCAGGTACCTATTTACTGCTTAGGGCACAAAGAGAACAAGCGTGTGGAGACCGGCCCATAAATCTGGCTTGGCTGGAGAACTGCTCCAGATTACCCCAGCATGTGAGCTTAGGGAGCTATCACCTAGCTGTAAGTTAGCACCAGACGGGCCTGGCCCATGGCCGGGCTCCGGGAGAAGAAAAACCTCTGGGAACTCATGAAAGGTCTATAATCAAAGTTAGTTGGGCGACACATCCACAAGTAACTTCAAAGACAATACACACGTAGCCTTTATATTTCTCACCGGATTAACCTTTATCAAGTAGTGATAAAGTTTAAGCCTGAGCCAAACATTGCAGAAAATAGTGTTGCCCATAGCGAAGCTTCCCTGCTGAGTGCCTCTTCAAGCAGGCTGTTGCTATTAGCGGCCCGCTGGTCCTCACACGGCCATCACAGCCTGGTTGATCATGCACCTGGAGGTAGTTAACCAGCTTTTAAAAAGAGAGTTAACCTCTTCTTAAAGACGTAGTTAACTCGCTCTTGAAGATGTAGTTAACTTGTTCTTGAAGACGTAGTTAACTTGTTCTTGAAGACGTAGTTAACTTGTTCTTGAAGACGTAGTTAACTTGTTCTTGAAGACGTAGTTAACTTGTTCTTGAAGACGTAGTTAACTTGTTCTTGAAGACGTAGTTAACTTGTTCTTAAAGACGTAGTTAACTTGTTCTTAAAGACGTAGTTAACTTGTTCTTAAAGACGTAGTTAACTTGTTCTTGAAGACGTAGTTAACTTGTTCTTAAAGACGTAGTTAACTTGTTCTTGAAGACGTAGTTAACTTGTTCTTAAAGACGTAGTTAACTTGTTCTTAAAGACGTAGTTAACTTGTTCTTAAAGACGTAGTTAACTTGTTCTTAAAGATGTAGTTAACTTGTTCTTAAAGACGTAGTTAACTTGTTCTTAAAGACGTAGTTAACTTGTTCTTAAAGATGTAGTTAACTTGTTCTTAAAGACGTAGTTAACTTGTTCTTAAAGACGTAGTTAACTTGTTCTTAAAGACGTAGTTAACTTGTTCTTAAAGACGTAGTTAACTCGCACTTGAAGACGTAGTTAACTTGAAGACGTAGTTAACTTGAAGACGTAGTTAACTTGAAGACGTAGTTAACTTGAAGACGTAGTTAACCCAGTTAGGTCTTAAAAACTCCATTTCTACAATATTTGTAATACCTGCTATAGTTGAAGGTTGACTTGTGAAGCCCAGATGAGCGCCCCCGCGTCCCGGTCCCAGAGCAGTGACCAACCAGTGGTGGGTGTGAGCAGTCCTGGTTGACACAGTGACCGACCAGTGGTGGGTGTCAGCAGTCCTGGTTGACACAGTGACCAACCAGTGGTGGGTGTGAGCAGTCCTGGTTGACACAGTGACCAACCAGTGGTGGGTGTGAGCAGTCCTGGTTGACACAGTGACCAACCAGTGGTGGGTGTGAGCAGTCCTGGTTGACACAGTGACCAACCAGTGGTGGGTGTGAGCAGTCCTGGTTGACACAGTGACCAACCAGTGGTGGGTGTCAGCAGTCCTGGTTGACACAGTGACCAACCAGTGGTGGGTGTGAGCAGTCCTGGTTGACACAGTGACCAACCAGTGGTGGGTGTCAGCAGTCCTGGTTGACACAGTGACCAACCAGTGGTGGGTGAGAGCAGTCCTGGTTGACACAGTGACCAACCAGTGGTGGGTGTGACCAGTCCTGGTTGACACAGTGACCAACCAGTGGTGGGTGAGAGCAGTCCTGGTTGACACAGTGACCAACCAGTGGTGGGTGTGACCAGTCCTGGTTGACACAGTGACCAACCAGTGGTGGGTGTGAGCAGTCCTGGTTGACAGTGACCAACCAGTGGTGGGTGTGAGCAGTCCTGGTTGACACAGTGACCAACCAGTGGTGGGTGTGACCAGTCCTGGTTGACACAGTGACCAACCAGTGGTGGGTGAGAGCAGTCCTGGTTGACACAGTGACCAACCAGTGGTGGGTGTGAGCAGTCCTGGTTGACACAGTGACCAACCAGTGGTGGGTGAGAGCAGTCCTGGTTGACACAGTGACCAACCAGTGGTGGGTGAGAGCAGTCCTGGTTGACACAGTGACCAACCAGTGGTGGGTGAGAGCAGTTCTCCTGGTTGACAGTGACCAACCAGTGGTGGGTGAGAGCAGTCCTCCTGGTTGACACAGTGACCAACCAGTGGTGGGTGTGAGCAGTCCTGGTTGACACAGTGACCAACCAGTGGTGGGTGAGAGCAGTCCTGGTTGACACAGTGACCAACCAGTGGTGGGTGAGAGCAGTCCTGGTTGACACAGTGACCAACCAGTGGTGGGTGAGAGCAGTTCTCCTGGTTGACAGTGACCAACCAGTGGTGGGTGAGAGCAGTCCTGGTTGACACAGTGACCAACCAGTGGTGGGTGTGAGCAGTCCTGGTTGACACAGTGACCAACCAGTGGTGGGTGAGAGCAGTCCTGGTTGACACAGTGACCAACCAGTGGTGGGTGTGACCAGTCCTGGTTGACACAGTGACCAACCAGTGGTGGGTGTGAGCAGTCCTGGTTGACAGTGACCAACCAGTGGTGGGTGTGAGCAGTCCTGGTTGACACAGTGACCAACCAGTGGTGGGTGTGACCAGTCCTGGTTGACACAGTGACCAACCAGTGGTGGGTGAGAGCAGTCCTGGTTGACACAGTGACCAACCAGTGGTGGGTGTGAGCAGTCCTGGTTGACACAGTGACCAACCAGTGGTGGGTGAGAGCAGTCCTGGTTGACACAGTGACCAACCAGTGGTGGGTGAGAGCAGTCCTGGTTGACACAGTGACCAACCAGTGGTGGGTGAGAGCAGTTCTCCTGGTTGACAGTGACCAACCAGTGGTGGGTGAGAGCAGTCCTCCTGGTTGACACAGTGACCAACCAGTGGTGGGTGTGAAGGGAAGAGAGGCAGCCTCTACCACCAGTGTGGGTGACAAGTGAGGTGAGGAGTGTGCCTCACGTCACGCTCCATCTCTACACTAAATTGATGTCATTTACTGGATACCATTGTCCACCCCAACACCCCCACCCACTGCTACGGCACCCCCACCCACTGCTCCGGCACCCCCACCCACTGCTCCGGCACCCCCACCCACTGCTCCGGCACCCCCACCCACTGTTACGGTTCCCCCATCTACTGCTCCGGCACTCCCACCCACTGCTACGGTACCCCAGACCTCCAGGCACCCTCAAGACACTTCCACCTCCACACCCCTCATATTCCCCCACCTATGATATACCCAGATTAGATTTTAGATTCTTGCATGGACTGTATCAAGAGCATTTCACCCCTCCACGGTAGATATGTTCATTTAAAATCACATATGATATACCTGTAACCAATTTCGATTTCTTATTTCACTCCACCAGCCCAGCCGCTGGCTAGGCTTTCTTGTTCAATCATGCTGTTGGTGACTGCGGCCCTCTGACCCACACAGCCATCACAGCCTGGCTGAGACAGTTGCCTCTTGAAGACTTCTGTACTCGTTCGAGCAACTGTTTCTAATATCTGCTGGTAGCAAGGTGAAGCATCGTGAACCACGGATACTGACACACTCTCTTTTATTTGTCCCCATAATACCCATGTTTTTTAGTGGGTCCATTTTACACTTCCTCCCAAACTTCTCACACTAATAACTTGTTATGGTAGTGTACTGATTTGGTACCTGGCCCTCCAATACCTTCCAGAGACTAAAATCCAAGTACTTCCAGGCATTCCTGGTAGTTTAAATGCCTAACTGACTCTACACAGGCACAGACAATCTCTGTACATTTTCCAGTGATCTGAACAGTACTAAAATTGGCGCTATTTTTCCTGTTTAAAAAGTTCTCATTACCAACCCTGTAAACTTCTCATTACCAACCCTGTAAACTTCTCATTACCAACCCTGTCATTTCTTATACATATGCTGAATTTGCTTCGTATTCTGTAAATGACATCTCAGATATTACTATTCTTAAGTGTTTTACCGGTTTCCTAAGTTCTTGCCTGTGTTCTGTATTCGTTTTGCATTCTTCATCCTTCCCATAAGTAACTGGAGTTTGTCACCGTTGAAAACTGTTACTTTCATTTGCCCGTTGGAAGACTGTTGATATCTGACTGCCAATGTTCTTTACCTTCTACTGAGGCGACGCTCACACTTACTGGGTATTGTCCGCAACGGATGATACAAAGCTGTGGCTGTTTCTCTTTATGTCTTTTATGAGGATGAGAAACAGTGAAGGTGCTATAACAGCCTGGTTGATCAGGCCATGATCCACCAGGAAGTCTGGTCTGGGACCGGACCGCTGGAGCAGGTATGTCTTGAAGTACTCAATTTGCACTTTACTGAGACTGGACTTCGTTTTGTTTACTCCTAGACTTTGAGTTCGGTTTTCTTAGAAATCTGAATATCCATTTCCCTACTTTCCTGTTATAGCTACGGGTCTCTTGTTGTCATCAGTGTCAACCTCATCTGCCTTCAGGTGTTCTAAGGCGTCGGTGGCTGTATCATAATGCTACAATATAGTTGTGACAGGAGTGATTTTCGTGCACTACATTCATGTTGATTTGGGTTGTGTACAGGTTATCTTAAAAAAAAAAAACCAAGATGGCGTCTGAGAACCCTGCCAAAGTCTTATGATGTGTGACTCATGTTATTGTTACTGGTCTGTAATTATTGTGGGCCACTCTGCTGCCTCCTTGGTGACTAAACATTGTGTCTGCACTTTTAAAGAGCTCTGGAATTTCTCCTGAATCTAAGCACCTTCTTCAAAGGACACTGAGTGCTCGTGCTATTGATACTCTGCATTACTTTACAAATATTTGATACCATGAATCAGGCCCAGATGCTGCATGCACAGGTATGTTCTCTATTTCTTTGTCGAGATCCGGAGGACTTGTGGTAATATCAGTCAGTGTAGGATGTACAGTGTTAGCGAAGACATAATATCAGTCAGTGTAGGATGTACAGTGTTAGCGAAGACATAATATCAGACAGTGTAGGATGTACAGTGTTAGCGAAGACATAATATCAGTCCAATACAAAGAGGAAGGCGTAAGGAGAGGAGGAGTATGAGGTAATCAGTCCCTCAGCCTGGAGTCGATGTGTTCAGTCCATCAATCTTGTAGAATGTACAGCATAGGGCCGTAGACGTGGCTTATATACTGTAGTGAGGTGAGGTGAAGCAGGCGGAGGCGGGGTCATAGTGGTACCATCCACTAGTCGAAGTAGGTCTTCGTCCAAAGGTTGAACAAGTGTTGACCCCGCCTCCGCCTGCTTCACCTCACCTCACTACAGTATATAAGCCACGTCAACTTGTCGGTTTTTCAAACCATTCATCACACAGGATGTACAGTGTTAGCGAAGACATATCAGACAGTGTAGGATGTACAGTGTTAGCGAAGACATATCAGACAGTGTAGGATGTACAGTGTTAGCGAAGACATATCAGACAGTGTAGGATGTACAGTGTTAGCGAAGACATATCAGACAGTGTAGGATGTACAGTGTTAGCGAAGACATATCAGACAGTGTAGGATGTACAGTGTTAGCGAAGACATATCAGACAGTGTAGGATGTACAGTGTTAGCGAAGACATAATATCAGACAGTGTAGGATGTACAGTGTTAGCGAAGACATAATATCAGACAGTGTATTAGCGAAGACATATCAGACAGTGTAGGATGTACAGTGTTAGCGAAGACATAATATCAGACAGTGTAGGATGTACAGTGTTAGTGAAGACATAATATCAGACAGTGTAGGATGTACAGTGTTAGCGAAGACATAATATCAGACAGTGTAGGATGTACAGTGTTAGTGAAGACATAATATCAGACAGTGTAGGATGTACAGTGTTAGTGAAGACATAATATCAGACAGTGTAGGATGTACAGTGTTAGTGAAGACATAATATCAGTCAGTGTAGGATGTACAGTGTTAGTGAAGACATAATATCAGTCAGTGTAGGATGTACAGTGTTAGTGAAGACATAATATCAGTCAGTGTAGGATGTACAGTGTTAGCGAAGACATAATATCAGACAGTGTAGGATGTACAGTGTTAGCGAAGACATAATATCAGACAGTGTAGGATGTACAGTGTTAGTGAAGACATAATATCAGACAGTGTAGGATGTACAGTGTTAGTGAAGACATAATATCAGACAGTGTAGGATGTACAGTGTTAGCGAAGACATAATATCAGTCAGTGTAGGATGTACAGTGTTAGTGAAGACATAATATCAGTCAGTGTAGGATGTACAGTGTTAGTGAAGACATAATATCAGTGTACGATGTACAGTGTAGGATGTACAGTGTTAGTGAAGACATAATATCAGTAGGATGTACAGTGTTAGTGAAGACATAATATCAGTCAGTGTAGGATGTACAGTGTTAGTGAAGACATAATATCAGTCAGTGTAGGATGTACAGTGTTAGTGAAGACATAATATCAGTCAGTGTAGGATGTACAGTGTTAGTGAAGACATAATATCAGTCAGTGTAGGATGTACAGTGTTAGTGAAGACATAATATCAGTCAGTGTAGGATGTACAGTGTTAGTGAAGACATAATATCAGTCAGTGTAGGATGTACAGTGTTAGTGAAGACATAATATCAGTCAGTGTAGGATGTACAGTGTTAGTGAAGACATAATATCAGTCAGTGTAGGATGTACAGTGTTAGTGAAGACATAATATCAGTCAGTGTAGGATGTACAGTGTTAGTGAAGACATAATATCAGTCAGTGTAGGATGTACAGTGTTAGTGAAGACATAATATCAGTCAGTGTAGGATGTACAGTGTTAGTGAAGACATAATATCAGTCAGTGTTAGTGAGGATGTACAGTGTTAGTGAAGACATAATATCAGTCAGTGTAGGATGTACAGTGTTAGTGAAGACATAATATCAGTCAGTGTAGGATGTACAGTGTTAGTGAAGACATAATATCAGTCAGTGTAGGATGTACAGTGTTAGTGAAGACATAATATCAGTCAGTGTAGGATGTACAGTGTTAGTGAAGACATAATATCAGTCAGTGTAGGATGTACAGTGTTAGTGAAGACATAATATCAGTAGTGTTAGGAAGACATAATATCAGTGTAGGATGTACAGTGTTAGTGAAGACATAATATCAGTGTAGGATGTACAGTGTTAGTGAAGACATAATATCAGTCAGTGTAGGATGTACAGTGTTAGTGAAGACATAATATCAGACAGTGTAGGATGTACAGTGTAGGATGTACAGTGTTAGTGAAGACATAATATCAGTCAGTGTAGGATGTATAGTGTTAGTGAAGACATAATATCAGTCAGTGTAGTATGTACAGTGTTAGTGAAGACATAATATCAGTCAGTGTAGGATGTACAGTGTTAGTGAAGACATAATATCAGTCAGTGTAGGATGTACAGTGTTAGTGAAGACATAATATCAGTCAGTGTAGGATGTACAGTGTTAGTGAAGACATAATATCAGTCAGTGTAGGATGTACAGTGTTAGTGAAGACATAATATCAGTCAGTGTAGGATGTACAGTGTTAGTGAAGACATAATATCAGTCAGTGTAGGATGTACAGTGTTAGTGAAGACATAATATCAGTCAGTGTAGGATGTACAGTGTTAGTGAAGACATAATATCAGTCAGTGTAGGATGTACAGTGTTAGTGAAGACATAATATCAGTCAGTGTAGGATGTACAGTGTTAGTGAAGACATAATATCAGTCAGTGTAGGATGTACAGTGTTAGTGAAGACATAATATCAGTCAGTGTAGGATGTACAGTGTTAGTGAAGACATAATATCAGTCAGTGTAGGATGTACAGTGTTAGTGAAGACATAATATCAGTCAGTGTAGGATGTACAGTGTTAGTGAAGACATAATATCAGTCAGTGTAGGATGTACAGTGTTAGTGAAGACATAATATCAGTCAGTGTAGGATGTACAGTGTTAGTGAAGACATAATATCAGTCAGTGTAGGATGTACAGTGTTAGTGAAGACATAATATCAGTCAGTGTAGGATGTACAGTGTTAGTGAAGACATAATATCAGTCAGTGTAGGATGTACAGTGTTAGTGAAGACATAATATCAGTGTAGGATGTACAGTGTTAGTGAAGACATAATATCAGTCAGTGTAGGATGTACAGTGTTAGTGAAGACATAATATCAGTCAGTGTAGGATGTACAGTGTTAGTGAAGACATAATATCAGTCAGTGTAGGATGTACAGTGTTAGTGAAGACATAATATCAGTCAGTGTAGGATGTACAGTGTTAGTGAAGACATAATATCAGTCAGTGTAGGATGTACAGTGTTAGTGAAGACATAATATCAGTCAGTGTAGGATGTACAGTGTTAGTGAAGACATAATATCAGTCAGTGTAGGATGTACAGTGTTAGTGAAGACATAATATCAGTCAGTGTAGGATGTACAGTGTTAGCGAAGACATAATATCAGTGTAGGATGTACAGTGTTAGTGAAGACATAATATCAGTGTAGGATGTACAGTGTTAGTGAAGACATAATATCAGTCAGTGTAGGATGTACAGTGTTAGTGAAGACATAATATCAGTCAGTGTAGGATGTACAGTGTTAGTGAAGACATAATATCAGTCAGTGTAGGATGTACAGTGTTAGTGAAGACATAATATCAGTCAGTGTAGGATGTACAGTGTTAGTGAAGACATAATATCAGTCAGTGTAGGATGTACAGTGTTAGTGAAGACATAATATCAGACAGTGTAGGATGTACAGTGTTAGTGAAGACATAATATCAGTGTAGGATGTACAGTGTTAGTGAAGACATAATATCAGTCAGTGTAGGATGTACAGTGTTAGTGAAGACATAATATCAGTCAGTGTAGGATGTACAGTGTTAGTGAAGACATAATATCAGTCAGTGTAGGATGTACAGTGTTAGTGAAGACATAATATCAGTCAGTGTAGGATGTACAGTGTTAGTGAAGACATAATATCAGTCAGTGTAGGATGTACAGTGTTAGTGAAGACATAATATCAGACAGTGTAGGATGTACAGTGTTAGTGAAGACATAATATCAGTCAGTGTAGGATGTACAGTGTTAGTGAAGACATAATATCAGTCAGTGTAGGATGTACAGTGTTAGTGAAGACATAATATCAGACAGTGTAGGATGTACAGTGTTAGTAAAGACATAATATCAGTCAGTGTAGGATGTACAGTGTTAGTGAAGACATAATATCAGTCAGTGTAGGATGTACAGTGTTAGTGAAGACATAATATCAGTCAGTGTAGGATGTACAGTGTTAGTGAAGACATAATATCAGACAGTGTAGGATGTACAGTGTTAGTGAAGACATAATATCAGACAGTGTAGGATGTACAGTGTTAGTGAAGACATAATATCAGTCAGTGTAGGATGTACAGTGTTAGTGAAGACATAATATCAGACAGTGTAGGATGTACAGTGTTAGTGAAGACATAATATCAGTCAGTGTAGGATGTACAGTGTTAGTGAAGACATAATATCAGACAGTGTAGGATGTACAGTGTTAGTGAAGACATAATATCAGACAGTGTAGGATGTACAGTGTTAGTGAAGACATAATATCAGTCAGTGTAGGATGTACAGTGTTAGTGAAGACATAATATCAGTCAGTGTAGGATGTACAGTGTTAGTGAAGACATAATATCAGTCAGTGTAGGATGTACAGTGTTAGTGAAGACATAATATCAGTCAGTGTAGGATGTACAGTGTTAGTGAAGACATAATATCAGTGTAGGACGTACAGTGTTAGTGAAGACATAATATCAGTCATTGTAGGATGTACAGTGTTAGTGAAGACATAATATCAGACAGTGTAGGATGTACAGTGTTAGTGAAGACATAATATCACAGTGTAGGATGTACAGTGTTAGTGAAGACATAATATCAGACAGTGTAGGATGTACAGTGTTAGTGAAGACATAATATCAGACAGTGTAGGATGTACAGTGTTAGTGAAGACATAATATCAGACAGTGTAGGATGTACAGTGTTAGTGAAGACATAATATCAGACAGTGTAGGATGTACAGTGTTAGTGAAGACATAATATCAGACAGTGTAGGATGTACAGTGTTAGTGAAGACATAATATCACAGTGTAGGATGTACAGTGTTAGTGAAGACATAATATCAGACAGTGTAGGATGTACAGTGTTAGTGAAGACATAATATCAGACAGTGTAGGATGTACAGTGTTAGTGAAGACATAATATCACAGTGTAGGATGTACAGTGTTAGTGAAGACATAATATCAGTCAGTGTAGGATGTACAGTGTTAGTGAAGACATAATATCAGTGTAGGATGTACAGTGTTAGTGAAGACATAATCTGAGTCTTCACTTATCACGGTGATGAGTGGATAGATTGATCAACACTAATTCATAATCTTTCAGAATTTCGTTGGTTTTCTGTTGTCACTTGTGTGTTAATCTCCTCTGAATGGAAGGCCAATACTGGAAGACATTTTAAGAATATAAGAACAAATTAAAACAGTATTCACACAGGCTCGTATAGTTACCCAGCTAATATTTAAGGTTAAGCAAAGTTCTCGCTCAATAACGCTATTCCTCAGTTGGTGTTGTTTTGAACTTGATTCTGCATGCTGTGAAGAAGCATTCTGAAAATTTTCCTAATTTCCCGAATAGCTTTTTAATTTCTTAAGTGTGTATGGACAAGTTTTCGGCTTAAGCCGAATTTCTTTCTCGTCATATTTACGTTTTTTTTTTTTTTGAGCAGTTCATCGACTTTTTTTTTCTTCGTCTGTAAAGTCTTCAACGTTTTTTACAAGACTGGAATCTATTTTTTTTTTTTTTAGGATTTCTGAGCGGGATATGTTGTAGACAGCCCTTGTAGTTTCACGTATTCAATTTACCCATACATTGTTTTGAGTTAAGAGAGCTCAGGAGGGTTTCCCTGGGAATTTACTCAAGATTTCCTCTCACCGACTATCACTTTCTCTAAGGTCACTCACAGGTGAATTTATGTTCGTTGTATTTGAGGTTGTAATCAGAGTTGACTGTACTTGAGACTGTCTTGTCTTGATGACTTCCTTATCGTCAAGATCAAATCTGAAGTATCTTCAGTGAACCAGCCTGTTGGTTCAGTGAAGTATCTTCAGTGAACCAGCCTGTTGGTTCAGTGAAGTATCTTCAGTGAACCAGCCTGTTGGTTCAGTGAAGTATCTTCAGTGAACCAGCCTGTTGGTTCAGTGAAGTATCTTCAGTGAACCAGCCTGTTGGTTCAGTGAAGTATCTTCAGTCAACCAGCCTGTTGGTTCAGTGCAAACTTCTGCAATGGACTTGAGTGCTCCCCATTTCTATTTCTGGTACAAATCTGCTGTTTATCTTCCATTTTACATCAGTGAGGTTGAAACCCCATGGAGAATAATGTCTGGTGTAGGCTTCTCCAGATTTTCATACACAAATAACCCAAGCATAGAAGAGAGAAGCTTACCACGACGTTTCGGTCCGACTTGGACCATTTACAAACTTTGTAAATAGTTCAAGTCAGACCGAAACGTCGTCGCGAGCTTCTCTCTCCTATGTGCGGGTTGTTTGTGTATTGTTTCACGGTACTGTGCCTTATTGTCCTTCAGATTTTCATTGAGGTAGTAGTTTTGTGGGCTGGTTCAGTACGGGTAGTGAGAGCAGTGTTTGCTGCAGCCACCCTGGCTGTGTCCACCACTCTTCCATCCTCTTGTATTTGGGTTGGTGTATATCTTGTTCCGTCTAATATGGGAGTGACAGTTGTAGTATTTGTGGATGTAGTAAATGTTTTTGTCCAGGATGTATTCCTTCTGTCCCAACTGCTGTCTCTCCTGTCTGTCCCAACTGCTGTTTCTACTGTGTCTCCCACCTGCTCTCTCTACTATATGTCCCACCTGCTGCCTCTCCTGTCTGTCCGGACCCTGAGACTGTTACCCTCTTTTGTCTTCGTTATTCTATATGCCTAAAAAAAAAATATGCATGTCTGTACCTTTCAGTGCCTCTTACGTGAAAAAGTGGACAGTGTTGTTCATAACTGTTTTGTCCTCAAGTGTGTTGTCACAACGGTAGAAATTACACATTCTCATATCCGATACAGCACCATATCATATTTACAGACGATACAAGAAGCTGTTCTAGAGTGACCTCCACTGAGGACTCAAAAAGCCTCCAACCTGAAGCTGTACTGGAGTGACCTCCACTGAGGGCTCAACAAGCCTCTAACCTGAAGCTGTACTGGAGTGACCTCCACTGAGGACGCAACAAGCCTCCAACCTGAAGCTGTACTGGAGTGACCTCCACTGAGGACTCAACAAACCTCCAACCTGAAGCTGTACTGGAGTGACCTCCACTGAGGACTCAACAAACCTCCAACCTGAAGCTGTACTGGAGTGACCTCCACTGAGGACTCAACAAGCCTCTAACCTGAAGCTGTACTGGAGTGACCTCCACTGAGGACTCAACAAACCTCCAACCTGAAGCTGTACTGGAGTGACCTCCACTGAGGACTCAACAAGCCTCTAACCTGAAGCTGTACTGGAGTGACCTCCACTGAGGACTCAACAAACCTCCAACCTGAAGCTGTACTGGAGTGACCTCCACTGAGGACGCAACAAGCCTCCACCCTGATGTTCCAGTGGGCCACCGACAATAATATGATGTTGAATGTGGACAAGTTCCAGCTTGTCCGCTCTGGAAATACTGAGTAAATAAAGATGGGAACGGAGCATAAAATGAAGTCAGTTTACTGAACCAAGTGGAAGATTAGAGAGACTAGTAGTGACGATGTTAGCTAAACATTATGTTAGGTTTATATTGCTAAGTTTCTAGTATCAGATGAACTGTTTTTTGAAGGTTCTTTATTAAACTTACTAATTGTGGGGATAATCTGACTTAGGTGTTGGAACTCTTAGTGTTTAGTGATGGTGAGGTTGTGACCTCTGATTACCCCTGACAACCTTGTGTTTGTGACCTCTGATTACCCCTTACAACCTTGTGTTTGTGACCTCTGATTACCCCTGACAACCTTGTGTTTGTGACCTCTGATTACCCCTGACAACCTTGTGTATGTGACCTCTGATTACCCCTGACAACCTTGTGTATGTGGCCTCTGATTACCCTTTACAACCTTGTGTATGTGACCTCTGATTACCCCTGACAACCTTGTGTTTGTGACCTCTGATTACCCCTTACAACCTTGTGTTTGTGACCTCTGATTACCCCTGACAACCTTGTGTTTGTGACCTCTGATTACCCCTGACAACCTTGTGTTTGTGACCTCTGATTACCCCTGACAACCTTGTGTTTGTGACCTCTGATTACCCCTGACAACCTTGTGTTTGTGGCCTCTGATTACCCCTTACAACCTTGTGTTTGTGACCTCTGATTACCCCTGACAACCTTGTGTTTGTGACCTCTGATTACCCCTGACAACCTTGTGTATGTGGCCTCTGATTACCCTTTACAACCTTGTGTTTGTGACCTCTGATTACCCCTGACAACCTTGTGTTTGTGACCTCTGATTACCCCTTACAACCTTGTGTTTGTGACCTCTGATTACCCCTGACAACCTCGTGTATGTGACCTCTGATTACCCCTGACAACCTTGTGTATGTGGCCTCTGATTACCCTTTACAACCTTGTGTTTGTGACCTCTGATTACCCCTGACAACCTTGTGTATGTGGCCTCTGATTACCCTTTACAACCTTGTGTTTGTGACCTCTGATTACCCCTGACAACCTTGTGTATGTGACCTCTGATTACCCTTTACAACCTTGTGTGTTTGTGATCTGATTACCCCTGACCCTTGTGTTTGTGACCTCTGATTACCCCTGACAACCTTGTGTATGTGGCCTCTGATTACCCTTTACAACCTTGTGTTTGTGACCTCTGATTACCCCTTACAACCTTGTGTTTGTGACCTCTGATTACCCCTGACAACCTCGTGTATGTGACCTCTGATTACCCCTTACAACCTTGTGTTTGTGACCTCTGATTACCCCTGACAACCTTGTGTATGTGACCTCTGATTACCCCTGACAACCTCGTGTTGGTGACCTAGAGACCCTAGACACTGTACCGTACCCCAGGACCCCCCTGACCCCCAAACTCCCTGTACAGTCAATCATCCCTCATCACTCACCCGGACCCTGATACTAGCTCTCTCTCTCTCACACACACACACACACACACACACACACACACGTAACACTCCAGACAATAGTGTTAGTGTTACCTAAGGTCAGAATTGACCTTTACTATGTGACTGTCACTGTGACCTTCAATATGTGATCATGTGGCCTTCACGTAACCTGTGACCTGTTCACCTAGCAGCAAATAGGTACCTGGGTGTTAGTCGACTGGTGTGGGTCGCATCCTGGGGGACAAGATTAAGGACCCCAATGGAAATAAGTTAGACAGTCCTCGATGACGCACTGACTTTCTTGGGTTATCCTGGGTGGCTAACCCTCCGGGGTTAAAAATCCGAACGAAATCTTATCTTATCTTATCTTAACTTCAATATGACCTTCACCATGTGATCAATACGTGATCTTCACCAGGTGACCATTTAGTCTTGATATGACTACTTTGTGATCTTGATATGACCACTATGTGATCTTGATATGACTACTTTGTGATCTTGATATGACCACTATGTGATCTTGATATGACCACTGTGATCTTGATATGACCACTATGTGATCTTGATATGACCACTATGTGATCTTGATATGACCACTATGTGATCTTGATATGACTACTTTGTGATCTTGATATGACCACTATGTGATCTTGATATGACCACTATGTGATCTTGATATGACCACTATGTGATCTTGATATGACTACTATGTGATCTTGATATGACCACTATGTGATCTTGATATGACCACTATGTGATCTTGATATGACTACCATGTGAACTTGATATGACCACTATGTGATCTTGATATGACTACTTTGTGATATTGATATGACCACTATGTGATCTTGATATGACCACTATGTGATCTTGATATGACCACTATGTGATCTTGATATGACCACTATGTGATCTTGATATGACTACTATGTGATCTTGATATGACTACTATGTGATCTTGATATGACCACTATGTGATCTTGATATGACTACTATGTGATCTTGATATGACTACCATGTGAACTTGATATGACTACTATGTGATCTTGATATGACCACTATGTGATCTTGATACGACCATGTGATCTCAATATGACCACCATGTGATTCTGACATGACCACCATGTGATCCTGACATGACCACCATGTGATCTCAATATGACCACCATGTGATCTTGATATGACCACCATGTGATCTTGATATGACCACCATGTGATCCTGACATAACCACCATGTGATCCTGACATGACCACCATGTGATCTCAATATGACCACCATGTGATCCTGACATGATCACCATGTGATCTCAATATGACCACCATGTGATCATGACATGACCACCATGTGATCTTGATATGACCACCATGTGATCCTGACATGACC
This sequence comes from Cherax quadricarinatus, assembly GCF_038502225.1. Classification (NCBI taxonomy): domain Eukaryota; kingdom Metazoa; phylum Arthropoda; class Malacostraca; order Decapoda; family Parastacidae; genus Cherax; species Cherax quadricarinatus. The sequence continues at coordinate 22,016,450 of NC_091334.1, read as the reverse complement.
ACCATGTGATCTTGATATGACTACCATGTGATCTTGATATGACCACCATGTGATCTTGATATGACCACCATGTGATCTTGATATGACCACCATGTGATCTCAATATGCCCACCATGTGATCTTGATATGACCACCATGTGATCTTGATATGACCACCATGTGATCTTGATATGACCATGTGATCTCAATATGCCCACCATGTGATCCTGACATGACCACCATGTGATCTTGATATGACCACCATGTGATCTTGATATGACCACCATGTGATCTTGACATGACCACCATGTGATCTTGATATGACCACCATGTGATCTTCAATGTGGTTTTCAATATGTGATCTTTATCCACATGTGTAACCAATATTACATATATGTAATTTTGTCATGTATAAGACAGAAATAATGTGAGAACATCTGTCATTGAGAGCAATAATGTCAGAACATCTGTTATTTACAGCAATGTCAGAACATCTGTTATTTACAGCAATGTCAGAACATCTGTCATTTAGAGAACACAGTAGGGAAAATACAACAAACGCCAGGAACATAAGAGAGTGACTTATGTCAACCAGACCAAGACCAGTCCAGGACGGTAGTGTTGACACTACAGGTGCTATCAACACTACCAGTGTGCTCACACTGCCTTCCATCACACCACAGATTATAATCATGGGTGAGCGCTAAACCCGTAGGAATATACAGGGCCCGGGGGGGGGGATGGAAGGTATTCAGGCTCAATTCATGGAACCGGAGCACAGATCCAATTCCCTAAATCAAGAGCCCCTTACCAGCATCAAGGAACCTCCCTTGAGGGGTCATCAGACGAGAGAGAGAGAGAGAGAGAGAGAGAGAGAGAGAGAGAGAGAGAGAGAGAGAGAGAGACTTGAGAGCACAACTGGAAAATATACAGAGGTGGTATGCTGCCCGCATATAACTAACAATCCATCAAACTACCGAGAGCACCTCTAAACATCTGCCTTGTTCTCTCTGGAACACTGAAGACAGATTTAGATTTCGTCACCGAAGTGGCTAATGTAGTGTGCACCTCATATCCATCCTGTGGATGGTAGAGCAAGAGCATATGGATACATAAAAGGATTAGAAACTAGGCCACAAAAGGGTTAACAGGAGTACATCTGGATTTACATCGTTAACAGGAGTACACCTGGATTTATATCGTTAACAGGAGTAAATCTGGATTTATATCGTTAACAGGAGTACATCTGGATTTATATCGTTAACAGGAGTACGTTAATCAGGAGTACATCTGGATTAATATCGTTAACAGGAGTACATCTGGATTAATATCGTTAACAGGGGTACATCTGGATTTATATCGTTAACAGGAGTACATATGGATTTACATCGTTAACAGGAGTACATCTGGATTTATATCGTTAACAGGAGTACATCTGGATTTATATCGTTAACAGGAGTACATCTGGATTTATATCGTTAACAGGAGTACATCTGGATTAATATCGTTAACAGGAGTACATCTGGATTTATATCGTTAACAGGAGTACATCTGGATTTATATCGTTAACAGGAGTACATCTGGATTTACATCGTTAACAGGAGTACATCTGGATTTATATCGTTAACAGGAGTACATCTGGATTTATATCTACAGTGGACTTATATGTTACAATCAGATTTAGGAAATTTACTTAAAATCTGATAACATATACGCGGGGGGAGGTGTATGATAGCCTGGTTCCTAGCCTGTCACAGCTATGGCAACTTACTGGAGTGAACAATGCCAGGGAAAGCGTGGAGGAAGCTAGTGACGAGCTGGGTGACTTTGAGTGCAGTTAGAGTACTCTGTGCCAACATCTCTGCTCCAAGACTCTTGCACATATCAGCAGAGATATTCAGGTGACTGGTAGACCAGGATGCAATAAATATGTGAGCCTGCAGGCCGCTAATACCAACAGCCCAGTGGTACAGTGTAGCACAAGACTGTGGTGCAGTGTAGCACAAGACTGTGGTACAGTGTGGCACAAGACTGTGGTGCAGTGTAGCACAAGACTGTGGTACAGTGTAGCACAAGACTGTGGTACAGTGTAGCACAAGACTGTGGTACAGTGTAGCACAAGACTGTGGTGAAGTGTAGCACAAGACTGTGGTACAGTGTAGCACAAGACTGTGGTGAAGTGTAGCACAAGACTGTGGTACAGTGTAGCACAAGACTGTGGTGCAGTGTGGCACAGGAATGTGGTAGTGTAGCACAAGACTGTGGTGCAGTGTGGCACAGGACTGTGGTACAATGTAGCACAAGACTATGGCATAGTGTGGTACAAGACTGTGGTACAGTGTAGCACAAGACTGTGGTACAGTGTAGCACAAGACTGTGGTGCAGTGCAACACAAGACTGTGGTACAATGTAGCACAAGACTATGGCATAGTGTGGTACAAGACTGTGGTACAGTGTAGCACAAGACTGTGGTACAGTGTAGCACAAGACTGTGGTGCAGTGTGGCACAGGACTGTGGTACAGTGTAGCACAAGACTGTGGTGCAGTGTGTCACAGGACTGTGGTACAGTGTAGCAAGACTGTGGTGCAGTGTAGCATAAGACTGTGGTGCAGTGTGGTACAGGACTGTGGTATAGTGTAGTACAAGACTGTGGTACAGTGTAGCACAAGACTGTGGTGCAGTGTGGCACAGGACTGTGGTACAGTGTAGCACAAGACTGTGGTGCAGTGTGGCACAGGAATGTGGTAGTGTAGCACAAGACTGTGGTGCAGTGTGACACAGGACTGTGGTACAGTGTTGCACAGGACTGTAGTACAGTGTGGTACAGGACTGTGGTACTGGAGTGTGGTACAGTGTGGTACAGGACTGTGGTACAGTGTGGTACAAGACTGTGGTACAGTGTGGTACAAGACTATAGTACAGTGTGGTACAGGACTGTGGTACAGTGTGGTACAAGACTGTGGTACAGTATGGTACAAGACTGTGGTACAGTGTGGTACAAGACTGTGGTACAGTGTGGTACAGGACTGTGGTACAGTGTGGTACAAGACTGTGGTACAGTGTGGTACAAGACTGTGGTATAGTGTGGTACAGGACTGTGGTACAAGACTGTGGTACAAGACTGTGGTACAGTGTGGTACAGGACTGTGGTACAAGACTGTGGTACAGTGTGGTACAAGACTGTGGTATAGTGTGGTACAAGACTGTGGTACAGTGTGGTACAGGACTGTGGTACAGTGTGGTACAAGACTGTGGTACAGTGTGGTACAGGACTGTGGTACAGTGTGGTACAAGACTGTGGTACAGGACTGTGGTACAGTGTGGTACAAGACTGTGGTACAGTGTGGTACAAGACTGTGGTATAGTGTGGTACAGGACTGTGGTACAAGACTGTGGTACAAGACTGTGGTACAGTGTGGTACAGGACTGTGGTACAAGACTGTGGTACAGTGTGGTACAAGACTGTGGTATAGTGTGGTACAAGACTATGGTACAGTGTGGTACAGGACTGTGGTACAGTGTGGTACAAGACTGTGGTACAGTATGGTACAAGACTGTGGTACATTGTGGTACAAGACTGTGGTACAGTGTGGTACAGGACTGTGGTACAGTGTGGTACAAGACTGTGGTACAGTGTGGTACAGGACTGTGGTACAGTGTGGTACAAGACTGTGGTACAGTGTGGTACAGGACTGTGGTACAAGACTGTGGTACAGTGTGGTACAAGACTGTGGTACAGTGTGGTACAGGACTGTGGTACAGTGTGGTACAAGACTGTGGTGCAGTGTGGTACAGGACTGTGGTACAGTGTGGTACAAGACTGTGGTACAGTGTGGTACAAGACTGTGGTACAGTGTGGTACAGGACTGTGGTACAGTGTGGTACAGGACTGTGGTACAGTGTGGTACAAGACTGTGGTACAGTATGGTACAGAGTGGTACAGTGTGGTACAAGACTGTGGTACAGTGTGGTACAAGACTGTGGTACAGTGTGGTACAAGACTGTGGTACAGTGACAGTGTGGTACAAGACTGTGGTACAGTGTGGTACAAGACTGTGGTACAGTGTGGTACAGTGACAGTGTGGTACAGGACTGTGGTACAGTGTGGTACAAGTGGTACAGGTGTGGTACAGTGTGGTACAAGACTGTGGTACAGGACTGTGGTACAAGACTGTGGTACAGTGTGGTACAAGACTGTGGTACAGTGTGGTACAGGACTGTGGTACAGTGTGGTACAAGACTGTGGTGCAGTGTGGTACAGGACTGTGGTACAGTGTGGTACAAGACTGTGGTACAGTGTGGTACAGGACTGTGGTACAGTGTGGTACAAGACTGGTACAGTGTGGTACAGGGCTGTGGTACAGTGTGGTACAGGACTGTGGTACAGTGTGGTACAAGACTGTGGTACAGGGCTGTGGTACAGTGTGGTACAGGACTGTGGTACAGTGTGGTACAAGACTGTGGTACAGTGTGGTACAGGGCTGTGGTACAGTGTGGTACAGGACTGTGGTACAGTGTGGTACAAGACTGTGGTACAGTGTGGTACAAGACTGTGGTACAGTGTGGTACAGGGCTGTGGTACAGTGTGGTACAAGACTGTGGTACAGTGTGGTACAGGGCTGTGGTACAGTGTGGTACAGGACTGTGGTACAGTGTGGTACAAGACTGTGGTACAAGACTGTGGTACAGTGTGGTACAGGGCTGTGGTACAGTGTGGTACAGGACTGTGGTACAGGACTGTGGTACATCCGGGAAGGGAAGACAGAAGTCAGGAGTGAGAGCAGCGTCTCATTAGCACTAACTTCAAGGTTATCTTTAACTTCGTCTACAATAAGTGATCTTGTAAGTTAGTATTAAGCTCATGTTGTGGTAGGTCAGTTATAACAGTGTACATTGTCTGTAATAACACCACTACTATCACTACCACCACTATCACTATCACTACCACTACCACCACTATCACTACCACCAGTATCACTACCACCAGTATCACTACCACTACCACCACTATCACTATCACTACCACCAGTATCACTCTCACTACCACCACTATCACTATCACTACCAATACCACCAGTATCACTACCATTACCACCAGTATCACTACCACCAGTATCACTACCACCAGCATCACTACCACCAGTATCACTACCACTACCACCAGTATCACTATCACTACCACCAGTATCACTATCATTACCACCACATCACCAAAACTACTACCACCACCAGTATCACCAAAAACTACTATCACTACCAGTATCACCAAAACTACTACCACCACCAGTATCACCAAAAACTACTACCACCACCAGTATCACCAAAACTACTACCACCACCAGTATCACCAAAACTACTACCACCACCAGTATCACCAAAACTACTACCACCACCAGTATCACCAAAACTACTACCACCACCAGTATCACCAAAACTGCTACCACCACCAGTATCACTAAAACTACTACCACCACCAGTATCACTAAAACTACTACCACCACCAGTATCACCAAAACTACTACCACCACCAGTATCACTAAAACTACTACCACCACCAGTATCACTAAAACTACTACCACCACCAGTATCACTAAAACTACTACCACCACCAGTATCACCAAAACTACTACCACCACCAGTATCACTAAAACTACTACCACTACCACCACCACTATCACCTAAACTACCACCACCACCACTACTACCACCACAAGTATTACTACTACAACCACCATCATCAAAACTGTTACCATTATCACCACTACTACCACCACCACCACTATCACCACTACTACAACCAGCACTACTACTATAGCCACCACCACCACCACTCCTACCACACCACTACCGCCCCACTACTACCAAACCACAATTACCACTGCTACTACCACCGCCAACACCTTTACCACCATTATCACCACCAACATTACTAAAATCACCACTACCAGCAGTACAAGCAGCAACAATACCATAAGCAGCGTGAACAGCAGTAGCAGGAGTTACAGCTGCAGGAGTAACAGCAGCAGTAACAAGAACAAGAGTAACAGCATCAAGGGTGATGGCATGGTAAGAGAGCAGCAGTATCATGCTTCATGGTAAGACAAGGCTTCTCTCAGAGCAACACTGCCCACACCACCACCACAATGCTGCCACCATCACTGCCCACACCACCACCACAATGCTGCCACCATCACTGCCCACACCACCACCACAATACTGCCACCATCACTGCCCACACCACCACAATACTGCCACCATCACTGCCCACACCACCACCACCACAATACTGCCACCATCACTGCCCACACCACCACCACAATACTGCCACCATCACTGCCCACACCACCACCACAATACTGCCACCATCACTGCCCACACCACCACCACAATACTGCCACCATCACTGCCCACACCACCACCACAATGCTGCCACCATCACTGCTCACACCACCACCAATACAATACTGCCACCATCACTGCCCACACCACCACCACAATACTGCCACCATCACTGCCCACACCACCACCACAATACTGCCACCATCACTGCCCACACCACCACCACAATACTGCCACCATCACTGCCCACACCACCACCACAATACTGCCACCATCACTGCCCACACCACCACCACAATACTACCACCATCACTGCCCACACCACCACCACAATACTGCCACCATCACTGCCCACACCACCACCACAATACTGCCACCATCACTGCCCACACCACCACCACAATACTGCCACCATCACTGCCCACACCACCACCACAATACTGCCACCATCACTGCCCACACCACCACCACAATACTGCCACCATCACTGCCCACACCACCACCACAATACTGCCACCATCACTGCCCACACCACCACCACAATACTGCCACCATCACTGCCCACACCACCACCACAATACTGCCACCATCACTGCCCACACCACCACCACAATGCTGCCACCATCACTGCTCACACCACCACCACCACAATACTGCCACCATCACTGCCCACACCACCACCACAATACTGCCACCATCACTGCCCACACCACCACCACAATACTGCCACCATCACTGCCCACACCACCACCACAATACTGCCACCATCACTGCCCACACCACCACCACAATACTGCCACCATCACTGCCCACACCACCACCACAATACTGCCACCATCACTGCCCACACCACCACCACAATACTGCCACCATCACTGCCCACACCACCACCACAATACTGCCACCATCACTGCCCACACCACCACCACAATACTGCCACCATCACTGCCCACACCACCACCACAATACTGCCACCATCACTGCCCACACCACCACCACAATACTGCCACCATCACTGCCCACACCACCACCACAATACTGCCACCATCACTGCCCACACCACCACCACAATACTGCCACCATCACTGCCCACACCACCACCACAATACTGCCACCATCACTGCCCACACCAACACCACAATACTGCCACCATAACTGCCCACACCACCACCACAATGCTGCCACCATCACTGCCCACACCACCACCACCACAATACTGCCACAATCACTGCCCACACCACCACCACAATACTGCCACCATAACTGCCCACACAACCACCACAATACTGCCACCATCACTGCCCACACCACCACCACAATACTGCCACCATCACTGCCCACACCACCACCACAATACTGCCACCATCACTGCCCACACCACCACCACAATACTGCCACCATCACTGCCCACACCACCACCACAATACTACCACCATCACTGCCCACACCACCACCACAATACTGCCACCATCACTGCCCACACCACCACCACAATACTGCCACCATCACTGCCCACACCACCACCACAATACTGCCACCATAACTGCCCACACCACCACCACAATACTGCCACCATCACTGCTCACACCACCACCACAATGCTGCCACCATCACTGCCCACACCACCACCACAATACTGCCACCATCACTGCCCACACCACCACCACAATACTGCCACCATAACTGCCCACACCACCACCACAATACTGCCACCATAACTGCCCACACCACCACCACAATACTGCCACCATCACTGCTCACACCACCACCACAATGCTGCCAACATCACTGCCCACACCACCACCACAATACTGCCACCATCACTGCCCACACCACCACCACAATACTGCCACCATCACTGCCCACACCACCACCACAATACTGCCACCATCACTGCCCACACCACCACCACAATACTGCCACCATCACTGCCCACACCACCACCACAATACTGCCACCATCACTGCCCACACCACCACCACAATACTGCCACCATCACTGCCCACACCAACACCACAATACTGCCACCATAACTGCCCACACCACCACCACAATACTGCCACCATAACTGCCCACACAACCACCACAATACTGCCACCATCACTGCCCACACCACCACCACAATACTGCCACAATAACTGCCCACACCACCACCACAATACTGCCACCATAACTGCCCACACAACCACCACAATGCTGCCACCATCACTGCCCACACCACCACAACAATACTGCCACCATCACTGCCCACACCACCACCACAATGCCGCCACCAACACTGCCCACACCACCACCACAATACTGCCACCATCACTGCCCACACCACCACCACAATACTGCCACCATCACTGCCCACACCACCACCACAATACTGCCACCATCACTGCCCACACCACCACCACAATACTGCCACCATCACTGCCCACACCACCACCACAATGCTGCCACCATCACTGCCCACACCACCACCACAATACTGTCACCATAACTGCCCACACCACCACCACAATACTGCCACCATCACTGCCCACACCACCACCACAATACTGCCACCATCACTGCCCACACACCACCACTATACTGCCACCATCACTTCCCACACACCACCACAATACTGCCACCATCACTGCCCACACCACCACCACAATACTGCCACCATCACTGCCCACACCACCACCACAATGCTGCCATCATCACTGCCCACACCACCACCACAATACTGCCACCATCACTGCCCACACCACCACCACAATGCTGCCACCATCACTGCCCACACCACCACCACAATACTGCCACCATCACTGCCCACACCACCACCACAATGCTGCCACCATCACTGCCCATACACCACCACCACAATGCTGCCACCATCACTGCCCACACCACCACAATGCTGCCACCATCACTGCCCACACCACCACCACAATGCTGCCACCATCACTGCCCACACCACCACCACAATACTGCCACCATCACTGCCCACACACCACCATCACAATACTGCCACCATCACTGCTCACACACCACCACCACAATACTGCCACCATCACTGCCCACACACCACCACAATACTGCCACCATCAGTGCCCACACCACCACCACAATACTGCCACCATCACTGCCCACACCACCACCACAATACTGCCACCATCACGGCCCACACCACCACCACAATACTGCCACCATCACTGCCCACACACCACCATCACAATACTGCCACCATCACTGCCCACACCACCACCACAATACTGCCACCATCACTGCACACACCACAACCACAATACTGCCACCATCACTGCCCACACCACCACCACAATACTACCACCATCAGTGCCCACACCACCACCACAATACTGCCACCATCACTGCCCACACACCACCACAATACTGCCACCATCACTGCCCACACAACCACCACAATACTGCCACCATCACTGCCCACACCACCACCACAATACTGCCACAATAACTGCCCACACCACCACCACAATACTGCCACCATAACTGCCCACACAACCACCACAATGCTGCCACCATCACTGCCCACACCACCACCACAATACTGCCACCATCACTGCCCACACCACCACCACAATGCTGCCACCAACACTGCCCACACCACCACCACAATACTGCCACCATCACTGCCCACACCACCACCACAATACTGCCACCATCACTGCCCACACCACCACCACAATGCTGCCACCAACACTGCCCACACCACCACCACAATACTGCCACCATCACTGCCCACACCACCACCACAATACTGCCACCATCACTGCCCACACCACCACCACAATACTGCCACCATCACTGCCCACACCACCACCACAATACTGCCACCATCACTGCCCACACCACCACCACAATGCTGCCACCATCACTGCCCACACCACCACCACAATACTGCCACCATAACTGCCCACACCACCACCACAATACTGCCACCATCACTGCCCACACCACCACCACAATACTGCCACCATCACTGCCCACACACCACCACTATACTGCCACCATCACTGCCCACACACCACCACAATACTGCCACCATCACTGCCCACACCACCACCACAATACTGCCACCATCACTGCCCACACCACCACCACAATGCTGCCATCATCACTGCCCACACCACCACCACAATACTGCCACCATCACTGCCCACACCACCACCACAATGCTGCCACCATCACTGCCCACACCACCACCACAATACTGCCACCATCACTGCCCACACCACCACCACAATACTGCCACCATCACTGCCCACACCACCACCACAATACTGCCACCATCACTGCCCATACACCACCACCACAATGCTGCCACCATCACTGCCCACACCACCACAATGCTGCCACCATCACTGCCCACACCACCACCACAATGCTGCCACCATCACTGCCCACACCACCACCACAATACTGCCACCATCACTGCCCACACACCACCATCACAATACTGCCACCATCACTGCTCACACACCACCACCACAATACTGCCACCATCACTGCCCACACACCACCACAATACTGCCACCATCAGTGCCCACACCACCACCACAATACTGCCACCATCACTGCCCACACCACCACCACAATACTGCCACCATCACGGCCCACACCACCACCACAATACTGCCACCATCACTGCCCACACACCACCATCACAATACTGCCACCATCACTGCCCACACCACCACCACAATACTGCCACCATCACTGCACACACCACAACCACAATACTGCCACCATCAGTGCCCACACCACCACCACAATACTGCCACCATCAGTGCCCACACCACCACCACAATACTGCCACCATCACTGCCCACACACCACCACAATACTGCCACCATCACTGCCCACACACGACCACTATACTGCCACCATCACTGCCCACACCACCACCACAATGCTGCCACCATCACTGCCCACACCACCACCACAATGCTGCCACCATCACTGCCCACACCACCACCACAATACTGCCACCATCACTGCCCACACACCACCACCACAATGCTGCCACCATCACTGCCCACACCACCACCACAATGCTGCCACCATCACTGCCCACACCACCACCACAATACTGCCACCATCACCACAATGCTGCCACCATCACTGCCCATACACCACCACAATGCTGCCACCATCACTGCCCACACCACCACAATGCTGCCACCATCACTGCTCATACTCCACCACAATGCTGCCACCATCACTGCACACAACACCACAATACTGCCACCATCACTGCCCACACCATCACCACAATACTGCCACCATCACTGCCCACACCACCACCACAATACTGCCACCATCACTGCCCACACCACCACAATACTGCCACCATCACTGCCCACACACGACCACAATACTGCCACCACCACTGCCAACACCATCACAATAGTGCCACCATCACTGCCCACACACGACCACAATACTGCCACCACAACTGCCAATACCACCACAATACTGCCACCACCACTGCCAACACCATCACAATACTGCCACCATCACTGCCCACACACCACCACAATACTGCCACCATCACTGCCCACACACCACCACAATACTGCCACTACCACTGCCCACACACGACCACAATACTGCCACCACCACTGCCAACACCATCACAATAGTGCCACCATCACTGCCCACACACGACCACAATACTGCCACCACCACTGCCAATACCACCACAATACTGCCACCACCATCACAATACTGCCACCATCACTGCCCACACACCACCACAATACTGCCACCACCACTGCCAATACCACCACAATACTGCCACCACCACTGCCCACACACGACCACAATACTGCCACCACCACTGCCAACACCATCACAATACTGCCACCATCACTGCCCACACACGACCACAATACTGCCACTACCACTACCAACACCACCACTGCCAACACCACCACAATACTGCTGCCACAACCACAAATCAACACAATACTACACAAACACAAATCAACACAATTCTATACAAGTATAGAACCAAGTTTTACTTCCCTTACTTTACCTTTGATGAGTTCTGAGAGTTTTCCCACTGCCGGAGCCCGGCCATGTTCAACCAGGTTGTTGCTGCTGGTGGTTCGCTGACCCACATATCCATTACAGCCTGGTTGATCTGACACCTGGTGAAGATACTCGTCCAATTTCCTCGTGAAGACTTCTACACATGTCCCAGCAGTGTTTCTTATATCTTAAGTTAAGATATAAGATATATCTTAAGTTAAGATGTTGAATAATCTGGGGCCACGGACGTTGATGCAGTGTTCTCTTACTGTGTTCACTGCACTCCTGCTTTTCACTGGATTTATTTTGCACTTCTTACAATATCTCTCCAGTACGTTGTTATGGCACTGTGTAGATTTGGGACCAGGCCCTCGAGTACTTTCCAGGTGTATATTGGTAGGTAAGACACATAGGCAACAGTTAAGCAACTTTATTCCGAAACGTTTCGCCTACACAGTAGGCTTCTTCAGTCGAATACAGAAAGTAGGCAGGAACAGTAGAGATGTTTTCTTCGTACACCTGCCTCTCCCCTGTGTTCTCTTTATACACCTGAGTGGAAACTTGGTCACTGTTAACCTGGGTAGTGACGTAGCTACTACCTTGGTCACTGTTAACCTGGGTAGTGACGTAGCTACTACCTTGGTCACTGTTAACCTGGGTAGTGACGTAGCTACTACCTTGGTCACTGTTAACCTGGGTAGTGACATAGCTACTACCTTGGTCACTGTTAACCTGGGTAGTGACGTAGTTTCTACCTTGGTCACTGTTAACCTGGGTAGTGACGTAGCTACTACCTTGGTCACTGTTAACCTGGGTCGTGACGTAGCTACTACCTTGGTCACTGTTAACCTGGATAGTGACGTAGCTACTACCTTGGTCACTGTTAGCCTGGGTAGTGACGTAGCTACTACCTTGGTCATTGTTAACCTGGGCAGTGACGTAGCTACTACCTTGGTCACTGTTAACCTGGGTAGTGACGTAGCTACTACCTTGGTCACTGTTAACCTGGGTAGTGACGTAGCTACTACCTTGGTCACTGTTAGCCTGGGTAGTGACGTAGCTACTACCTTGGTCATTGTTAACCTGGGTAGTGACGTAGCTACTACCTTGGTCACTGTTAACCTGGGTAGTGACGTAGCTACTACCTTGGTCACTGTTAACCTGGGTAGTGACGTAGCTACTACCTTGGTCACTGTTAGCCTGGGTAGTGACGTAGCTACTACCTTGGTCATTGTTAACCTGGGTAGTGACGTAGCTACTACCTTGGTCACTGTTAACCTGGGTAGTGACGTAGCTACTACCTTGGTCACTGTTAACCTGGGTAGTGACGTAGCTACTACCTTGGTCACTGTTAACCTGGGCACTGACGTAGTTACTACTTTGGTCACTGTTAGCCTGGGTAGTGACGTAGCTACTACCTTGGTCACTGTTAACCTGGGTAGTGACGTAGCTGCTACCTTGGTCACTGTTAACCTGGGTAGTGACGTAGCTACTACCTTGGTCACTGTTAACCTGGGCAGTGACGTAGTTACTACTTTGGTCACTGTTAGCCTGGGTAGTGACGTAGCTACTACCTTGGTCACTGTTAACCTGGGTAGTGACGTAGCTACTACCTTGGTCACTGTTAACCTGGGTAGTGACGTAGCTACTACCTTGGTCACTGTTAACCTGGGTAGTGACGCAGCTACTACCTTGGTCACTGTTAACCTGGGTAGTGACGTAGCTACTACTTTGGTCACTGTTAACCTGGGTAGTGACGTAGCTACTACCTTGGTCACTGTTAACCTGGGTAGTGACGTAGCTACTACCTTGGTCACTGTTAACCTGGGTAGTGACGTAGCTACTACCTTGGTCACTGTTAACCTGGGTAGTGACGTAGCTACTACCTTGGTCACTGTTAACCTGGGTAGTGATGTAGCTACTACCTTGGTCACTGTTAACCTGGGTAGTGACGTAGCTACTACCTTGGTCACTGTTAACCTGGGTAGTGACGTAGCTACTACCTTGGTCATTGTTAACCTGGGTAGTGACGTAGCTACTACCTTGGTCACTGTTAACCTGGGTAGTGACGAAGCTACTACCTTGGTCACTGTTAACCTGGGTAGTGACGTAGCTACTACCTTGGTCACTGTTAACCTGGGTAGTGACGTAGCTACTACCTTGGTCACTGTTAACCTGGGCAGTGACGTAGCTACTACCTTGGTCACTGTTAACCTGGGTAGTGACGTAGCTACTACCTTGGTCACTGTTAACCTGGGTAGTGACGTAGCTACTACCTTGGTCACTGTTAACGTGGGTAGTGACGTAGCTACTACCTTGGTCACTGTTAACCTGGGTAGTGATGTAGCTACTACCTTGGTCATTGTTAACCTGGGTAGTGACGTAGCTACTACCTTGGTCACTGTTAACCTGGGTAGTGACGTAGCTACTACCTTGGTCACTGTTAACCTGGGTAGTGACGTAGCTACTACCTTGGTCACTGTTAACCTGGGTAGTGACGTAGCTACTACCTTGGTCACTGTTAACCTGGGTAGTGACGTAGCTACTACCTTGGTCACTGTTAACCTGGGTAGTGATGTAGCTACTACCTTGGTCATTGTTAACCTTGGTAGTGACGTAGCTACTACCTTGGTCACTGTTAACCTGGGTAGTGACGTAGCTACTACCTTGGTCACTGTTAACCTGGGTAGTGACGTAGCTACTACCTTGGTCACTGTTAACCTGGGTAGTGACGTAGCTACTACCTTGGTCACTGTTAACCTGGGTAGTGACGTAGCTAGTACCTTGGTCACTGTTAACCTGGGTAGTGACGTAGCTACTACCTTGGTCACTGTTAACCTGGGTAGTGACGTAGCTACTACCTTGGTCACTGTTAACCTGGGTAGTGACGTAGCTACTACCTTGGTCACTGTTAACCTGGGTAGTGACGTAGCTACTACCTTGGTCACTGTTAACCTGGGTAGTGACGTAGCTAGTACCTTGGTCACTGTTAACCTGGGTAGTGACGTAGCTACTACCTTGGTCATTGTTAACCTGGGTAGTGACGTAGCTACTACAGTGATAACAGGAACCTAACACCCAGAGAACAAGGTTCCTCAGTACCTCCCTGCTGAACACTGTCTTCCTGTAACCTGAGTCACAACACTCCTGTTCTTCCTTCCTCCTCCTGCTGACGCCTTGCTCTTCTTCCTGCTGACGCGTTCTTCTCCATCCTGCTGACTCCTTGTTCTTCCTGCTGACTCACTTGTTCCCCTACCTGCTCTTCCTTTTGCGGATCGAGAGCCTAAACGAGTGTTTGACGACTCTGGAAACACTGCCGACATCCTCACAATTTCTGAAGAATCTCTCCTAGGTTGACCAGGTACTTACTCTTGCAACTCTATACTGTACTCCAGGTCCAGACTGTTGGAACTCTATATTGTACTCCAGGTAGGTCTGAGCCACAGAACACCCTCTGAACGGGTCCTAAGTAGCAAGACTGCCAAACGCATGGAATCACATCTAATGCACAATCTAAGACAGAGAAAGCTTCGGGAAGGTCGTTCCTGCCTTTCACAACTGATACATCAATCTTATATCCGACAATGACAAGGACGTAAATCATAGCACAGTGAAATCTTTTACTAATGACATCAGAATCCCTATGAGTGGCGTCCGTCGAAGACAGCGAATCTTCAAGTTGGTATAAATCAAGTCTTCCAGTGGACCTCAGACGACAGTGTAACGAGGACAAGTGTCAGTTGGTCAACTATGGAGGAAATGAAGACTGGGGAACGAGTACAGGACAAGTTGATAAATTAGACACATTTACAACACTTGGGTATCTTTACTGAGGAAACGTTTCGCCACATAATGGCTTCATCAGTCCAATACAGAGAACTCTGAAGATCAGAAGGAGACTGAGGTACTCAAACTCTCTGTATCAAACTTTCTTTGTATCGGACTGATGAAGCCAGTGTGGGGCAAAACGTCTGCATAATAAAGATACCCAAGTGTTCCACATGTGTCTAATTTATCGACTTGTCGGTTATTTGAACCATCTATCTACAGTACAGGACAAACTCAAATCAATAAATAGAGCGAAAGTCTCATGTACGAGACTGGAAGTACTGATATCAGATCTCACACTCAAGGATCACAACACTGTCACCAGTGCTACCACAAGGAAAATGATAGGCTGGATAACTAGAACTCTCAAGACAAGAGATGCTGAGTTACTGACGACCCTTTTCAAGTTATGTGTTTTCTGCAGGCTAAAATACTGCTCTATACTAACGACCTCCTTCAAGGCAGGCGAGATTGCTGAGTTGGATAACGTAGAGAGAACTTTCTTTCCCCGTATACACTCAGACAAGCATCTAAACTAATGGGAACACTTCAAGTCCCTTCAACTGTATTCCTTGGAACGTAGGCGAGAAAGGTACATAATTATTGGTCCCGGAGGCACTCGCTCTCGCTTGGACCTCAGTCATAGACAGAACAGGTAGGCTGGGCTATCCTTCCCTCACGGCTAATTACAAAATAAGTTACCAACCGTCCAACGAGTGTATTCCTTTATACATATCTTCATTAAGTACCCAACTTCACACCAAAACTGAACACCGAAATTATTTCTCATAGCAACAAGAGAGTCTTCAGGTGTGTAGAATACCTCCGGTAAAAAGCAGAGACGAGAACTCTAAAGAGACAAGTCCGCTCCCAAATATCAGACACACACCCACTTCCTGCATACTACCTCCCTCCAATCTGATGAAATACAGATAAGCTGTATAATGTCACCGGTATATTCAAAATGACCAAATCTCAGAATAACATTAAGTTATCTGAATAAAGAAACATTCAAAACGTTATATATAAGCTAATCATCGAGTATGCAGCCCTAGGATGGAGCCCACACCTGGTCAAACATGTGAAGAAACTTGAAAATATCTTAGAATCGAAGCTGAGAGGAATGAACCTGAACCTGGGTACCTCGTCAGAGGAGACCAGGGAAAACATGATCACTACATACAAAATCTTCAAGAGGAAGTAACAAGAGTGACAGGTAACACATCACTGGTATACATGAATCAGATAAAGCCACTCAGATGTTGCATGTGTGTTCAAGTCTTCAACAGGTGCTAAGAGGAACATACTGAATTGAGAAGACCAGGTTTAAGTGGATACAGGTAATAGAAGGTGAAGACACAGATGTACCACAGGAACGTAAGAAAGTACTTCTGTAGCCTCCAAGTGGAACTAGCTGGATCGTGACTACACTGGTGGATCGAAACCAGACCTCCTGCTGGATCAAAACCAGACCTCCTGCTGGATCAAAACCAGACCTCCTGGTGGATCGAAACCAGACCTCCTGCTGGATCAAAACCAGACCTCCTGGTGGATCGAAACCAGACCTCCTGCTGGATCAAAACCAGACCTCCTGCTGGATCAAAACCAGACCTCCTGCTGGATCAAAACCAGACCTCCTGCTGGATCAAAACCAGACCTCCTGGTGGATCGAAACCAGACCTCCTGCTGGATCAAAACCAGACCTCCTGCTGGATCAAAACCAGACCTCCTGCTGGATCAAAACCAGACCTCCTGCTGGATCAAAACCAGACCTCCTGCTGGATCGAAACCAGACCTGCTGGATCGAAACCAGACCTCCTGCTGGATCGAAACCAGACCTCCCGCTGGATCAAAACCAGACCTCCTGCTGGATCAAAACCAGACCTCCTGCTGGATCAAAACCAGACCTGCTGGATCAAAACCAGACCTCCTGCTGGATCAAAACCAGACCTCCTGCTGGATCGAAACCAGACCTCCCGCTGGATCAAAACCAGACCTCCTGCTGGATCGAAACCAGACCTCCTGCTGGATCGAAACCAGACCTCCTGCTGGATCGAAACCAGACCTCCCGCTGGATCAAAACCAGACCTCCTGCTGGATCAAAACCAGACCTCCTGCTGGATCAAAACCAGACCTGCTGGATCAAAACCAGACCTCCTGCTGGATCAAAACCAGACCTCCTGCTGGATCAAAACCAGACCTCCCGCTGGATCAAAACCAGACCTCCTGCTGGATCAAAACCAGACCTCCTGCTGGATCAAAACCAGACCTGCTGGATCAAAACCAGACCTGCTGGATCAAAACCAGACCTCCTGCTGGATCAAAACCAGACCTCCTGCTGGATCAAAACCAGACCTGCTGGATCAAAACCAGACCTCCTGCTGGATCAAAACCAGACCTCCTGCTGAATCAAAACCAGACCTCCTGCTGGATCAAAACCAGACCTGCTGGATCAAAACCAGACCTCCTGCTGGATCAAAACCAGACCTCCTGCTGGATCAAAACCAGACCTCCTGTTGGATCAAAACCAGACCTCCTGCTGAATCAGAACCAGACCTGCTGGATCAAATACAGACCTCCTGCTGGATCGAAACCAGACCTCCTGCTGGACCAAAACCAGACCTCCTGCTGTATCAAAACCAGACCTCCTGCTGGATCAAAACCAGACCTCCTGCTGGATCAAAACCAGACCTCCTACTGGATCAAAACCAGACCTCCTGCTGGATCAAAACCAGACCTCCTGCTGGATCAAAACCAGACCTCCTACTGGATCAAAACCAGACCTCCTGCTGGATCAAAACCAGACCTCCTGCTGGATCAAAACCAGACCTCCTGCTGGATCAAAACCAGACCTCCTGCTGGATCAAAACCAGACCTCCTGCTGGATCAAAACCAGACCTGCTGGATCAAAACCAGACCTCCTACTGGATCAAAACCAGACCTCCTGCTGGATCAAAACCAGACCTCCTGCTGGATCAAAACCAGACCTGCTGGATCAAAACCAGACCTCCTGCTGTATCAAAACCAGACCTCCTGCTGGATCAAAACCAGACCTCCTGCTGGATCAAAACCAGACCTCCTGCTGTATCAAAACCAGACCTCCTGCTGGATCAAAACCAGACCTCCTGCTGGATCAAAACCAGACCTCCTACTGGATCAAAACCAGACCTCCTGCTGGATCAAAACCAGACCTGCTGGATCAAAACCAGACCTCCTGCTGGATCAAAACCAGACCTCCTGCTGGATCAAAACCAGACCTGCTGGATCAAAACCAGACCTCCTACTGGATCAAAACCAGACCTCCTGCTGGATCAAAACCAGACCTCCTGCTGGATCAAAACCAGACCTGCTGGATCAAAACCAGACCTCCTGCTGGATCAAAACCAGACCTCCTGCTGGATCAAAACCAGACCTCCTGCTGGATCAAAACCAGACCTCCTGCTGGATCAAAACCAGACCTCCTGCTGGATCAAAACCAGACCTCCTGCTGGATCAAAACCAGACCTGCTGGATCAAAACCAGACCTCCTGCTGGATCAAAACCAGACCTGCTGGATCAAAACCAGACCTCCTGCTGGATCAAAACCAGACCTCCTGCTGGATCAAAACCAGACCTGCTGGATCAAAACCAGACCTCCTGCTGGATCAAAACCAGACCTCCTGCTGAATCAAAACCAGACCTCCTGCTGGATCAAAACCAGATCTCCTGCTGGATCAAAACCAGACCTCCTGCTGGATCAAAACCAGACCTGCTGGATCAAGGCCTGATCAATCAGTATCTCTGCTGGTCGTATGCAGTCCAAGGTATGAACCACAACCCGGCTAGTCAGGTACTGATTTCCAGAACTTGTCCAGTTCCCTCTTGAAGACAGTATGAAGTTCCTCAGTAATTCCTCTCATGTATGGAGGGCCTAGAAGAGACGGGAATCTCTAACAGCATCCATGCATAGCTACAGGAATAGGCATGATACAGTTGATATATGTATAAGGGAGCCCAGTACCACCCCGTTGAGAGGCGGGGTCAGGAGCTGAGACCCGGAGCATCTTCCCCTGCAGCCACATATATGTAAGTACACACAGCGTGAGAGAGAGAGAGAGAGACAGAGACAGAGTTAGAGAAAGAGAGTAAGAGGGACACGTGTGATATTAACAATGCTACAATAGAGGCACAATGCCCTCTGGTGGAGCAGCAGCTTAGTGAGGGTGAACCCTCACTCCTCCTCAACAAGAATGTAGGTGGAACAGTGGTGGTACACTCCCCTCTACAAGAATGTAAATGGAACAGTGGTGGTACTCTCTCTCCTCTACAAGAATGTAGGTGGAACAGTGGTGGTACACTCTCCTCTACAAGAATGTAGGTGGAACAGTGGTGGTACACTCTCTCTCCTCTACAAGAATGTAGGTGGAACAGTGGTGGTACACTCTCCTCTACAAGAATGTAGGTGGAACAGTGGTGGTACACTCTCCTCTACAAGAATGTAGGTGGAACAGTGGTGGTACACTCTCCTCTACAAGAATGTAGGTGGAACAGTGGTGGTACACTCTCCTCTACAAGAATGTAGATGGAACAGTGGTGGTACACTCTCCTCTACAAGAATGTAGGTGGAACAGTGGTGGTACACTCTCCTCTACAAGAATGTAGGTGGAACAGTGGTGGTACACTCCCCTCTACAAGAATGTAGGTGGAACAGTGGTGGTACACTCTCCTCTACAAGAATGTAGGTGGAACAGTGGTGGTACACTCTCCTCTACAAGAATGTAGGTAGAACAGTGGTGGTACACTCTCCTCTACAAGAATGTAGGTGGAACAGTGGTGGTACACTCCCCTCTACAAGAATATAGGTGGAACAGTGGTGGTACACTCTCCTCTACAAGAATGTAGGTGGAACAGTGGTGGTACACTCTCCTCTACAAGAATGTAGGTGGAACAGTGGTGGTACACTCTCCTCTACAAGAATGTAGGTGGAACAGTGGTGGTACACTCTCCTCTACAAGAATGTAGGTGGAACAGTGGTGGTACACTCCCCTCTACAAGAATGTAGGTGGAACAGTGGTGGTACACTCTCCTCTACAAGAATGTAGGTGGAACAGTGGTGGTACACTCTCCTCTACAAGAATGTAGGTGAAACAGTGGTGGTACACTCTCCTCTACAAGAATGTAGGTGGAACAGTGGTGGTACACTCTCCTCTACAAGAATGTAGGTGGAACAGTGGTGGTACACTCTCCTCTACAAGAATGTAGGTGGAACAGTGGTGGTACACTCTCCTCTACAAGAATGTAGGTGGAACAGTGGTGGTACACTCTCCTCTACAAGAATGTAGGTGGAACAGTGGTGGTACACTCTCCTCTACAAGAATGTAGGTGGAACAGTGGTGGTACACTCTCCTCTACAAGAATGTAGGTGGAACAGTGGTGGTACACTCTCCTCTACAAGAATGTAGGTGGAACAGTGGTGGTACTCTCTCTCCTCTACAAGAATGTAAATGGAACAGTGGTGGTACACTCCCCTCTACAAGAATGTAGGTGGAACAGTGGTGGTACACTCCCCTCTACAAGAATGTAGGTGGAACAGTGGTGGTACACTCTCCTCTACAAGAATGTAGGTGGAACAGTGGTGGTACACTCTCCTCTACAAGAATGTAGGTGGAACAGTGGTGGTACACTCTCCTCTACAAGAATGTAGGTGGAACAGTGGTGGTACACTCTCCTCTACAAGAATGTAGGTGGAACAGTGGTGGTACACTCTCCTCTACAAGAATGTAGGTGGAACAGTGGTGGTACACTCCCCTCTACAAGAATGTAGGTGGAACAGTGGTGGTACACTCTCCTCTACAAGAATGTAGGTGGAACAGTGGTGGTACACTCCCCTCTACAAGAATGTAGGTGGAACAGTGGTGGTACACTCTCCTCTACAAGAATGTAGGTGGAACAGTGGTGGTACACTCTCCTCTACAAGAATGTAGGTGGAACAGTGGTGGTACACTCTCCTCTACAAGAATGTAGGTGGAACAGTGGTGGTACACTCTCCTCTACAAGAATATAGGTGGAACAGTGGTGGTACACTCTCCTCTACAAGAATGTAGGTGGAACAGTGGTGGTACACTCTCCTCTACAAGAATATAGGTGGAACAGTGGTGGTACACTCCCCTCTACAAGAATGTAGGTGGAACAGTGGTGGTACACTCTCCTCTACAAGAATGTAGGTGGAACAGTGGTGGTACACTCTCCTCTACAAGAATGTAGGTGGAACAGTGGTGGTACACTCTCCTCTACAAGAATGTAGGTGGAACAGTGGTGGTACACTCCCCTCTACAAGAATGTAGGTGGAACAGTGGTGGTACACTCTCCTCTACAAGAATGTAGGTGGAACAGTGGTGGTACACTCCCCTCTACAAGAATGTAGGTGGAACAGTGGTGGTACACTCTCCTCTACAAGAGTGAGGGTGAGGTAGGCGTAACCTCATCCCCAACCTTCTATAAAGTTGTAGTACAACAATAACTAGGCCTACAGCAGTACAACAGTAACCAGGCCTACAATAGTAACTAGATCTACAAGAGTAACTAGACAACAGTAACTAGACCTACAACAGTAACTAGGCCTACAACAGTAACCAGGTCTACAACAGTAACCAGGCATACAACAGTAACTAGGCCTACAACAGTAACCAGGTCTACAACAGTAACCAGGCCTACAACAGTAACTAGGCCTATAATAGTAACCAGACCTACAACAGTAACTAGGGTTACAACAGTAACTAGGCCTACAATAGTAACTAGGCCTACAAAAGTAACTAGACCCACAAAATAACTAGGCCTACATTAGTAACTAGACCTAAAACAGTAACTAGGCCTATAATAGTAACTAAACCAAGAACATCACCGACACACGAACTTGACCGTCAAGATGGCGGACTCTCACCCTGTAACTTGACCTTTTACCACATTATTATACCTTACCCCTCATCTCTCCCACCAATCTTACCTAGTTAACTCCCCCTCCTCAGAGACGATCTTACCTTCCCCACACTACTGTACACACTTCCTAATTAACCAACCTTAACTTCCACCTATCACACTATCCCCAACTGCTACCCGGTCTTCACACTCTCCACTGCACCACCACCATCCTCAACTGCTACCCGGTCTTCACACTCTCCACTGCACCACCACCATCCCCAACTGCTACCCGGTCTTCACACTCTCCACTGCACCACCACCATCCTCAACTGCTACCCGGTCTTCACACTCTCCACTGCACCACCACCATCCTCAACTGCTACCCGGTCTTCACACTCTCCACTGCACCACCACCATCCTCAACTGCTACCCGGTCTTCACACTCTCCACTGCACCACCACCATCCTCAACTGCTACCCGGTCTTCACACTCTCCACTGCACCACCACCATCCTCAACTGCTAACCATGTATCAACCTATCCTCCCTACATTTCTCTTCATTGATGGATATACAAGTACATCTGTGTTACTTGTGGTGATGTAGTGTTATATCTCTGTTACTTGTGGTGATGTAGTGTTATATCTCTGTTACTTGTGGTGATGTAGTGTTATATCTGTGTTACTTGTGGTGATGTAGTGTTATATCTGTGTTACTTGTGGTGATGTAGTGTTATATCTGTGTTACTTGTGGTGATGTAGTGTTATATCTGTGTTACTTGTGGTGATGTAGTGTTATATCTCTGTTACTTGTGGTGATGTAGTGTTACATCTCTGTTACTTGTGGTGATGTAGTGTTATATCTGTGTTACTTGTGGTGATGTAGTGTTATATCTGTGTTACTTGTGGTGATGTAGTGTTATATCTGTGTTACTTGTGGTGATGTAGTGTTATATCTCTGTTACTTGTGGTGATGTAGTGTTATATCTCTGTTACTTGTGGTGATGTAGTGTTATATCTCTGTTACTTGTGGTGATGTAGTGTTATATCTCTGTTACTTGTGGTGATGTAGTGTTACATCTCTGTTACTTGTGGTGATGTAGTGTTACATCTCTGTTACTTGTGGTGATGTGGTGTTACATCTCTGTTACTTGTGGTGATGTAGTGTTACATCTCTGTTACTTGTGGTGATGTAGTGTTACATCTCTGTTACTTGTGGTGATGTAGTGTTATATCTCTGTTACTTGTGGTGATGTAGTGTTACATCTCTGTTACTTGTGGTGATGTGGTGTTATATCTCTGTTACTTGTGGTGATGTAGTGTTACATCTCTGTTACTTGTGGTGATGTAGTGTTACATCTCTGTTACTTGTGGTGATGTAGTGTTACATCTCTGTTACTTGTGGTGATGTAGTGTTACATCTCTGTTACTTGTGGTGTACAATGTTATATGTGTTACTATAAGTGGTGTGGTGTTATATGCTGCACGTTGCCCTGGATGGTGAACTGGACGGCTGCCTTGGGTGGTGACCTAGGTAGCTGCCCTGGATGGTGACCTGGGCTGCTGCCCTGAATGGTGATCTGGAAGCTGCCCTGGATGGTGACCTCGCAGCTGCCTTGGGTGGTGACCTGGGCAGCTGCCCTGGATGGTGACCTGGCCATCCTGAGAGATAATTCCCAAGTCATAGTAAGCAGAGTCCTGCTAGAAAGAAAACCTTCAAAGCCACCGGCTGACACCCACCGGCTGACATGTGCCTGGGTAGTGAGAGAAGGAGCGGAGACATGTGTCACACCACAATGTCACAAAACTGGGACAACAATGTATACTTCCCATACATGTAAACATGATCAGAGTGGAGACTGTATCATACATTACTCTCACTGATATACATATAACTGATTTCCACAGCTTTTTTTTACACTCTCACAAGACAGCCTATGGGCAAAACTTCCCGGTAATTGACTGATCACCTAGGCTACTGTTATTGCAGTCTGCTGGCCTACACAGCTATGACAGCCTGGCTGATCAATCACTTCCCGGGAAAATTTGTTTACATCCGGCAATATTTTTTAAGTCAGCTGTTAGCAGGTTGAAAATTCTTCGTGCAAAGTTGATAACATTCTTATCTGATAGTGCTAATGGCGCCCCTGTTTCTCACTGAGTTTGGCCTTCATCCCCCTCCCCGCTCTCTCTCTCTCTCTCTCTCATTACCCTGAGTTGGTGAGATAGCGTACAGATTGAGTACACTAACAGGTATATTATCAAAGGTTGTTGGAATGATTATAAGAACGGTACTGGATATAGTGCAGAATAAAAACAGCATACACTCGGGGATTAGAAATCCTATCTTACGAATTTATGACTAAATCTTACTGGACTGCAAGCAAGAATTCGGTATTTTTTTTTTCACTAGAGACTAATTCACAAACTAGAAGAGCAGATAAGGATAAAACGTAAGATGCTACAGTGGATCAAGGAGTAACTGAAAACAAAAGAGAGGATGGCAGCTGTTGCTAATACATATGTATCCCACACGACTTTGTAATTGTTTCATAAACCACGGTACGGGCGGGGATTGAACTCGCGGTGGGAGAGTCATAAAACTCCAGACCAAGGCGTTAGCCACTGGACCAGTTGGCTACAATAAGATTCATCCAACTAGGTATATTTATACACCATAGGAAGGTTAACATAGGCCACCACTGTGACCACAAATGTAAGTTTTTACAGATGAATCTCCCACAATCGTGTCATTACGATTTAAGTCTTGTTTCATAAATTCAATACATAAATAACTCGCACATACGAGAGAGGAGCTTACCACGAAGTTTCGGTCACAAAGTCACATTTACAAAATAAGTGTGACATTGTAAATGGTCCAAGTCGGACCGAAACGTCGTCGTAAACTCCTCTCTCCTACGTGCGGGTTATTTGTGTATTGTTCCAATCACGGTATTGTGCCTTTTTGTTATTCATAAATTCAAGGCCCACCTTTCAGGTGTTACTGGCCGCTTCGACAGATATCTGGCGTCCAGGTCACAAACACATGTTTTGAAACCGTATATAGTACTCACATCCAGCACTTGCTCATCTAATGATTTTTCCACTTACCATCTTGGAACTGACAAAATAATTGCTAACGTTCCCGTAGTTCGTCTGAATGTTTAGCTGTCATAAGTATCCCCCTGGTATCCTCTCCTCGACTTACAAACACAATATACCACACTGATCAGACGTTAGATGCAAAGCAAGAATCTCGTCTACACTAATTCCTTACTCACAGCAGCAGTGTCTCACACACACACACACATACACAAGATGACTAGGAAATGAGCAACACCTTAATAAATAATATGGATTAGTAATGTTAATCAAACCAGTTGATGTTTTTGTCCTCAGAACTGACATCCCACTCCCAAGAGTTGACTTTTCCCTCATTTGATTCCCTCTGAGAGCTAACCCTCTAAGAGGTGACCCCTCTCAAGAGCTGACCCCCCCACTCCTTAAGAGTTCAACAACACAGAATTTGTCATCAGCTCGACCCTACAAGTTATAGCATGTATCTGACAGAAACACAAAACCTACAGACTTCGAAAGTGTAATTACCAGTACGCCCGTGCCAAGGCGCGACTTCTGGAAGACAACGAGGCATAGAGTGTATTCAGTTTTAAACTCAGAAGTCTTATAAAGTGTAGACACAGTCCTACTGTATGAAAGAGGCAGCAAAGCTGTGGCAAATATGGCTGACCAGTAGCACAAACCTCACACATCATAAAAGTCTTGAAATTGGTGCTGAGACGCCAACTTGATGATTTTATGGAAAGTCCTGAGTTGGAGAAGAGGCTGTAAAACATGGAAGGTGATAAATACGCACACAACCAGAATGGAAATCTTCACTTATCTCCAAGTGGAACGTTGTCTCAATTAAGACTTCCAGACTGAATATAAATGGTAAACAATACCGACAAGATGATAAATTAGAACTACATGGGGTCTAATTTATCATCTAAACCAACCAGTAACTTTATCAATTCAATAGAGAGGGGTAGCTTTTTAGACTTGGGGACTGATTACCTCTAACTCCCTCTGATCTTCACCAGAGAGGGGTAGGTTTTTAGACTTGGGGACTGATTACCTCTAACTCCCTGATCTTCACCAGAGAGGGGTAGCTTTTAGACTTGGGGACTGATTACCTCTAACTCCCTGATCTTCACCAGAGAGGGGTAGGTTTTTAGACTTGGGGACTGATTACCTCTAACTCCCTCTGATCTTCACCATTCTTCTTTGTATTGTACTGATAAATCCACTGGTGGGCGAAACGTCTACATAGCCAAGATACCCAGATTTTGCACAGGAAGGTAAAATTTATCAGTTCCAGACTGACACAGAATCTTTTAATTAAGCCTGAGCTTAGAACCCCCTAGTAAACATGGAACCCCCTAGTAAACATGGAACCCCCTAGCAAACATGGAACCCCCTAGTAAACATGGAACCCCCTAGTAAACATGGAACCCCCTAGTAAACATAGAACCCCCTAGTAAACATGGAACCCCCTAGTAAACATGGAACCCCCTAGAAAACATGGAACTCCCTAGTAAACATGGAACCCCCTAGTAAACATGGAACCCCCTAGTAAACATGGAACCCCCTAGTAAACATGGAACCCCCTAGTAAACATGGAACCCCCTAGTAAACATGGAACCCCCTAGTAAACATAGAACCCCCTAGTATACATGGAACCCCCTAGTAAACACGGAACCCCCTAGTGAACATTGATCCCCATAGTAAACATGGAACCCCCCTAGTAAACATGGAACCCCCTAGTAAACATGGAACCCCTAGTAAACATGGAACCTCCTAGGAAACATGGAACCCCCCTAGTAAACATCGAATCCCCTAGTAAACATGGAACCCCATAGTAAACATGGAACCCCCTAGTAAACATGGAACCCTCTAGTAAACATGGAACCCTCTAGTAAACATAGAACCCCCTAGTAAACATGGAACCCCCTAGTAAACATGGAACCCCCTAGTAAACATGGAACCCCTAGTAAACATGGAACCTCCTAGTAAACATGGAACCCCCCTAGTAAACATCGAACCCCCTAGTAAACATGGAACCCCATAGTAAACATGGAACCCCCTAGTAAACATGGAACCCTCTAGTAAACATGGAACCCTCTAGTAAACATAGAACCCCCTAGTAAACATGGAACCCTCTAGTAAACATGGAACCCCCTAGTAAACATGGAACCCCCTAGTAAACATGGAACCCCCTAGTAAACATGGAACCCCCTAGTAAACATGGAACCCCCTAGTAAACATAGAACCCTCTAGTAAACACGGAACCCCCTAGTGAACATTGATCCCCATAGTAAACATGGAACCCCCCTAGTAAACATGGAACCCCCTAGTAAACATGGAACCCCTAGTAAACATGGAACCCTCTAGTAAACACGGAACCCTCTAGTAAACATAGAACCCCCTAGTAAACATGGAACCCTCTAGTAAACATGGAACCCCCTAGTAAACATGGAACCCCCTAGTAAACATGGAACCCCCTAGTAAACATGGAACCCCCTAGTAAACATGCAACCCCCTAGTAAACATAGAACCCTCTAGTAAACACGGAACCCCCTAGTGAACATTGATCCCCATAGTAAACATGGAACCCCCCTAGTAAACATGGAACCCCCTAGTAAACATGGAACCCCTAGTAAACATCGAACCCCCTAGTAAACATGGAACCCCATAGTAAACATGGAACCCCCTAGTAAACATGGAACCCTCTAGTAAACATGGAACCCCCTAGTAAACATGGAGCCCCCTAGTAAACATGGAACCCCCTAGTAAACATGGAACCCACTAGTAAACATGGAACCCCCTAGTAAACATGGAACCCCCTAGTAAACATGGAACCCCCTAGTAAACATGGAACCCCCTAGTAAACATGGAACCCCCTAGTAAACATGGAGCCCCCTAGTAAACATGGAACCCCCTAGTAAACATGGAACCCCCTAGTAAACATGGAACCCCCTAGTAAACATGGAACCCCCTAGTAAACATGGAACCCCCTAGTAAACATGGAACCCCATAGTAAACATGGAACCCCCTAGTAAACATGGAACCCCCTAGTAAACATGGAACCCCCTAGTAAACATGGAACCCCATAGTAAACATGGAACCCCCTAGTAAACATGGAACCCCCTAGTAAACATGGAACCCCCTAGTAAACATGGAACCCCCTAGCAAACATGGAACCCCATAGTAAACATGGAACCCCCTAGTAAACATGGAACCCCCTAGTAAACATGGAACCCCCTAGTAAACATGGAACCCCCCTAGTAAACATGGAACCCCCCTAGTAAACATGGAACCCCCCTAGTAAACATGGAACCCCCTAGTAAACATGGAACCCCCTAGTAAACATGGAACCCCCTAGTAAACATGGACCCCCCTAGTAAACATGGAACCCTCCTAGTAAACATGGAACCCCCCTAGTAAACATGGAACCCACCTAGTAAACATGGAACCCCCCTAGTAAACATGGACCCCCCTAGTAAACATGGAACCCTCCTAGTAAACATGGAACCCCCTAGTAAACATGGAACCCCCTAGCAAACATGGAACCCCATAGTAAACATGGAACCCCCTAGTAAACATGGAACCCCCTAGTAAACATGGAACCCCCTAGTAAACATGGAACCCCCTAGTAAACATGGAACCCCCCTAGTAAACATTTAAACAGAGCACAAAAGATCCTGCTTCTCGCAGTCATTACATCCCGCTGAAACTAAGGTCGTGACAGAAAAACAAAAGACAATTGTGATTGTTACAGATTTTAAAAAGGCGTCTGAAACAGCGAAGAGATAACAAAATAGTGAAGACATTCCAGAACAGGTTTTAAACATGACACACAAGACAACAGGGGACACTGACATGATACAATCAGGTCTAAATAGCATCTTCAACTTGTGTGTGTGTGTGTGTGTGTGTGTGTGTGTGTGTGTGTTTCAGTGTGTGTTTGTGTTTGTGTGTGTGTGTGTGTGTGTGTGTGTGTGTGTGTGTGTGTTGCCGAATAGGTAAAACTGGTCAATTAGCAACATCTCATTTAAAATTAAGTTCTTTCTAAAAATTTTCTCATATACATTTAAAGATATATTTTTTTTCATTTATGTCAATATAAAAATTAATGATTTTGTACCAAAAGAACATTAGGAAACTTACCTAACCTTATTATAATAAAAGCAATTTAATTTAGCCTAATCCAACTAAATACATTTTATGTTTACAATAACTTAATAACAAACACAATGAAATATATCTTTTTCGTTAGATTCAGAATGAGTTTTGCGAAATTACTGCATACACAAATTTTCGCTTGTCCTATTCGGCAAGAAGTGCGTTGGTATTTAAGCCAAAATCGCAAGCTTTACTTATTCAGCACGACATTATATATATATATATATATATATATATATATATATATATATATATATATATATATATATATATATATATATATATATATATATATATATATTATATATATATATATAATGGCTTAAATAGCAACGCTCATCTTGCCATATAGGACAAGTGAAAATTTGTGTATGCAATAATTTCGCCAAAATCGTTCTGAACCTAACGAAAAAATATATTTGATTGTTTGTTTAGTATTAAATTATTGTAAACGTATTTAAAATATATTTAGTTGGGTTAGACTAAAATAAATTGCTCTTGTTATGATAAGGTTAGGCAAGTTTTCTACGATTCTTTTGGTACATAATTAAATTTTTTTTACATTAACATTAATGAAAAAAATATATCTTTAAACGTATAAGAGAAAATTTCAGAAAGGACTTAAATTTAAATGAGTTCTTTCTAATTGACCAGTTTTACATATTCGGCACGACATATATATATATACATATACATATATATATATATATATATATATATAGATATATATATATATATATATATATATATATATATATATATATATATATATATATATATATATATATAGTAGTAGTTCCTTGATAATGTGAGAAGTATGGAATGTGAGTATATATGTGAAGAGTCAAGTGAGATGAATCTGTGGGGTTACAGGCCACCAACAGCAGCCTGGCTTACCAGGCAAGCAAGCCTGGCCCATGGCCGGGCCTCCGGGAGTAGAAAGACTCTCGAAACTTATCAAGGGTATATCAAAGGTATAAAGAAACGTAATGATGGCAAAGTCTATATTTAAATCGACGTTTTTACTCGTCTAAAATAAAGGCTTGCAGTGTTCTTCTATCTTCCCTTAGACTCTCTTGTCTTCTCTACTGCCCACCGTGAAACATTCCAGATGTTGTCTTGCAGTCGTGTATTTGTTTCTTTAGCTTTCCTTGTTTTTCGTTGTCGTCTCTTTCTAAGACAGGATTTATTTCCCTTTACTTTTCTCGTTCCAATCATTCCCTTGACGGTGGAAAAATATATTGATGTCAGACGCTGATAAACTGGTTCAGCAAGACAGGTGAGGAAACATTTTGGTCCTGGGACCCTGATCACTTCTCAGTGATCAGGGTCCCAGGACCTACCGTGTTCTAATAATATATCCTAGTGTTTTCTCCCGCTGACAACTTGGAGGTGCCTCGGTACTAAGAGAAGCAGGAACTCTCCCGCTGACAACTTGGAGGTGCCTCGGTACTAAGAGAAGCAGGAACTCTCCCGCTGACAACTTGGAGGTGCCTCGGTACTAAGAGAAGCAGGAACTCTCCCGCTGACAACTTGGAGGTGCCTCGGTACTAAGAGAAGCAGGAACTCTCCCGCTGACAACTTGGAGGTGCCTCGGTACTAAGAGAAGCAGGAACTCTCCCGCTGACAACTTGGAGGTGCCTCGGTACTAAGAGAAGCAGGAACTCCAACGAGTGCCGGGTAAAACCTCAGTGTCAGAGAAGGGATTGAACAGGAACATAATGACCTTTGTAAATGGTCCAAGTCGGACCGAAACGTCGTCGTAAGCTTCTCTCTTTTATGTGCGGGTTATTTGTGTATGATGACCTAACATTATACCCTGGCGTAGTACTGATAATTAAACACGATCTTACCTTTACACTACACAATAAAACCAATGAAACACAGATACTGACAATGAGAGGATTTATAATGAGAATTATCAAGAAAAACTACATCACTGCTGGTGGTTTTCTACGTAATAAAGGACGCGTGTTGTAGATTAAGCTTTTAATTTTTTGGGGACGCTTTCCTCTCTGTAGAGCTTCATTAAGAGATGACTTGATAAAGCTCTACATAGAGCGATACCTTGCTTCAATAAAAGCTTGTTGTACTACTGACACTTTCTTAAATGGAGATGTTAGTGAAGGCAAATACTGGTGGTTATGAGGTATCATCAGTCATATGTGTTGTTTTGAAGGTTCTTGTTATCCACTCTACCTGTGTCTCTCATAAGTCACATGTATCATCAGTCACATGTATCATCAGTCATATGTGTTGTTTTGAAGGTTCTTGTTATCCACTCTGCCTGTGTCTCTCATAAGTCACATGTATCATCAGTCACATGTATCATCAGTCATATGTGTTGTTTTGAAAGTTCTTGTTATCCACTCTGCCTGTGTCTCTCATAAGTCACATGTATCATCAGTCACATGTATCATCAGTCATATGTGTTGTTTTGAAGGTTCTTGTTATCCACTCTGCCTGTGTCTCTCATAAGTCACATGTATCATCAGTCATATGTGTTGTTTTGAAGGTTCTTGTTATCCACTCTGCCTGTGTCTCTCATAACAGTCACATGTATCATCAGTCACCTGTGTTATGATGGTTCTTGTTATCCACTCTGCCTGTGTCTCTCATAACAGTCACATGTATCATCAGTCACATGTGTTGTTATGAAGGTTCTTGTTATCCACTTTGCCTGTGTCTCTCATAACAGTCACATGTATCATCAGTCATATGTGTTGTTTTGAAGGTTCTTGTTATCCACTTTGCCTGTGTCTCTCATAACAGTCACATGTATCATCAGTCACATGTGTTATGATGGTTCTTGTTATCCACTCTGCCTGTGTCTCTCATAACAGTCACATGTATCATCAGTCACATGTGTTATGATGGTTCTTGTTATCCACTCTGCCTGTGTCTCTCATAACAGTCACATGTATCATCAGTCACATGTGTTATGATGGTTCTTGTTATCCACTCTGCCTGTGTCTCTCATAACAGTCACATGTATCATCAGTCACATGTGTTATGAAGGTTCTTGTTATCCACTCTGCCTGTGTCTCTCATAACAGTCACATGTATCATCAGTCACATGTGTTATGAAGGTTCTTGTTATCCATTCTGCCTGTGTCTCTCATAACAGTCACATGTATCATCAGTCACATGTGTTATGAAGGTTCTTGTTATCCACTCTGCCTGTGACTCTCATAACAGTCACATGTATCATCAGTCACATGTGTTATGATGGTTCTTGTTATCCACTCTGCCTGTCTCTCTCATAACAGTCACATGTATCATCAGTCACATGTGTTGTTATGAAGGTTCTTGTTATCCATTTTGCCTGTGACTCTCATAACAGTCACATGTATCATCAGTCACATGTGTTATGAAGGTTCTTGTTATCCACTCTGCCTGTGTCTCATACAGTAGTGTGCATACTGGACAGCAATAAGCCATTTACTTGGAAAAATAATGCTTACTGGAAAATACACGGTAATAATATATGACAGATAATTGATTTAATAGGAGATATTATTACCCTTTGCTTTTATAAGCAGTGCTACATATTTTGGCAAGTTCTTCGTCGTGGTGCCGGGTCCTAATAACAACAGTTAAACAGTCCTGTTTTGCGATCCTGAGGTTAGTTATTGCCCATAGATTCACAATTACGTTGATGTCAGGAGAGTTTCCAGGCCAAGTTAGAACAATATTATCTTAGAAGAATGTCAGTATTTGTCTGGAAGTGTGGCAAGGAGCAAAATTCTGCTGGAAAAGGCCTTTTCCATCAGGAAAGCCTCTATCCACAATGGGAAGCAAGTGAATTGCCAAGATTACCTTGTATTTGTTACTGTTCATCGTTCCCTTAACAATAGCAAGCCGTCCAGGGCCTTTAGCAGCAAAACTACCCCCAAAAACAACATTTTAGGTGGGTGTTTTGGCGCTTGTTGAATGTGTCCATTCCGAAGAGGTTCGCTTTCGCTCCGTCTCACTACCACTGATCTGTACCAATGTACTTTAAAATGCGCCTCATTTGAAATATTATGATCGAGTGCTCATCGCAGTTGTCTATTTCTTTACAGCAGCAGTCAATAATTGTTTCTTTACCGGTTTTCTGGCAGTTCTGCCAACCTCAAGGAGCCTTCGTCGAACAGTTGAAGAATTAACATTAACTCCAGCTGAAGCCAAATCTCTCATTAGACCTCTGCTGGTTTTCTTGGGATCCTTCACATTATTTCTTATAATAACCTTGCCATTATGAGGTGTTGTCTAGTGTTTTCTTCCATAGTTTCCTCGACGCAGCGCTTCACAACCACTAGTATCGTTGACTCTCTTCAGAATCAGTCCAACACTTGACTTTGCCAGGCTCAAATTTTAGGTGATCTGTCTGATACTCAAATGAGCATGTTTTCTAAGAGCTACAGTACTTGCACGTTTCCTAGGTGTAACATCCATCATGAATTTCAACAGTAATCATGAACGGAAAGGAAGAATTAGGCGAAACCACAACAGGAATAGTCTTACAGAACAACAGCTGTTGTAGCACTGACTAAAGTCGCAGTGTAACATCACAACTGGATGGTTGCCAGAAGTCAATACCAAACTCTTCTGAAAAGACCCCAAAGTACATTAATTAATCCTTAGACTGAGACTTACCATGATATAATCACGAAATTTACTCCTGCCCCAATTAATTTACACACCACTGTAACAGTTATATATATGATGGGTGGCATATGTTGTTATGATGGTTGTTACTACCTCTCCGTGTGTCTCTCACAACACGAGAATGACTAAACAAAGGAGAACGGAATGAAGAGACGAAGATACAAGTGAAAAATTGTGAAGCAGAGATTGAAGGAAGTGTAGGAAAGGAAAAGAAAGTGAAGGATATGCTAAGAGGTGAATGAAGTGAAGGAAGCAATGAAACAACATTGCAAGAAGGCAGAGGAGAAGCCAACAGCAACAACAACAGCAACAAGAGCAGGAGCAACTTCCGCTGTGGACCTGAGTGGCGCCTTTGTTGAATATTGTACCACCACTACCACTACTACCACTATTACCACTACTACTACCACTACTACCACTACTACCACTACTACTACCACTACTACTACCACCATTACTACCACTACTACCACCACCACCATTACCATCACTATTACCACTACTATCACAACCACCACTCCACTATTACCACTACTACCACCATTACCACTACTACCATTACTACCACCACCAGTACCACTACTACCATCACTATTACCACTACTATCACCACCACCACTCCACTATTACCACTACCACTACTACCAGCATAACCACCACTACCATTACTACCACCACTACAACGACCATCATTACAACCACTACGCTGGCTGGTACACAACAGAGGTCATTCTCTAGACTCAAATTAACAACTGTGATATACCTGTGACCAATTTTCAGAGTTTTCCTTACACTGGCACCAAGATACATCTTAAAGCTGGCTTCCCAAGACAAGTTTGCTATATCTAACTACGTCTCAGCCAGGTGGCTTCAAAAGCCAAGCTTGCAATGATTGCATTAGTAAGCAAGAAGGAGCTCTGTCAGAGTCGAACTCAGAATCAGTAGATCAGAAGGAAGGGAACAGCCCAGTTACAAGCAGCGAAGCAGGAATAACAAGCAGACAAGGAACCAGGCAGGGAGAGAACCAGGGAGAGAGAAGAGGGAACTAGGCAGGGAGAGAGTCAGGAAGAGAGAGAAGGGAACTAGGCAGGGAGAGAGTCGGGAAGAGAGAGAAGGGAACTAGGCAGGGAGAGAGTCAGGAAGAGAGAGAAGGGAACTAGGCAGGGAGAGAGTCAGGAAGAGAGAGAAGGGAACTAGGCAGGGAGAGGAGGGGCCTATACTATGGATTAGAAAGAGAGGGAGAAATGTACTAAATGGGGAGGGAGGGAGGGAGGGAGGGGAGAGAGAGAGAGAGGATAGGGGAGGGAGGGAGAGAGAGAGAGAGAGAGAGAGAGAGAGAGAGAGAGAGAGAGAAGAGAGAGAGAGAGAGAGAGAGAGAGAGAGAGAGAGAGAGAGAGAGAGAGAGAGAGAGAGAGAGAGAAAGAGAGAGAGAGAGAGAGAAAGAGAGAGAGAGAGAGCGAGCTAGAAGCTGCACTATGAAGGAGGGAGGGAAGGATATATCCAAGCAAGCATCTTCTAGCACTGCCTCTTAGAGCTCAAGAGCTCCACCTCTCCACTCCCTGTCTCCCTCCCTCACCCTCCCTGTCTCCCTCCCTCACCCTCCGTGTCTCCCTCCCTCACCCTCCCTGTCTCCCTCCCTCACCCTCCGTGTCTCCCTCCCTCACCCTCCCTGTCTCCCTCCCCCTCACCCCGTGTCTCCCTCCCTCACCCTCCGTGTCTCCCTCCCTCACCCTCCGTGTCTCCCTCCCTCACCCTCCGTGTCTCCCTCCCTCACCCTCCGTGTCTCCCTCCCTCACCCTCCGTGTCTCCCTCCCTCACCCTCCGTGTCTCCCCTCCTCACCTCCGTGTCTCCCTCCCCTCACCCCTCCGTGTCTCCCTCCCTCACCCTCCGTGTCTCCTCCTCACCCCTCCGTGTCTCCCTCCCTCACCCTCCGTGTCTCTCCTCCCTCACCCCTCCTGTCTCCTCCCTCACCTCCCTGTCTCCCCTCCCTCACCTCCTGTCTCCTCCCCTCACCCTCCGGTGTCTCCCTCCTCACCTCCTGTGTCTCTCCTCACCTCCAGCCCCCTCCTCCCTCACCCTCCCGTGTCTCCTCCCTCACCCTCCGTGTCTCCTCCCTCCCACCTCCGTGTCTCCTCCCTCTCCCTCCGTGCCCCCTCCCTCACCTCCGTGTCTCCTCCCTCACCCCTCCGTGTCTCCCTCCTCCCCACACCTGTGTCTCCCTCCCTCACCCTCCGTGTCTCCCTCCCTCACCCTCCGTGTCTCCCTCCCTCACCCACAGTGTCACCCTCCCTCACACCTGTGTCTCCCTCCCCTCACCTCCGTGTCTCCCTCCCTCACCCTCCGTGTCTCCCTCCCTCACCCTCCGTGTCTCCCTCCCTCACCCTCCGTGTCTCCCTCCCTCACCCTCCGTGTCTCCCTCCCTCACCCTCCGTGTCTCCTCCTCACCCCCTCCGTGTCTCCCCTCCCTCACCCTCCGTGTCTCCCCTCCCTCACCCTCCGTGTCTCCTCCCCCTCACCCTCCGTGTCTCCCCTCCCCTCACCCCTCCGTGTCTCTCCCTCCACCCTCCCTGTCTCCCTCCTCACCCTCCGTGTCTCCTCCCCTCACCCTCCCGTGTCTCCCTCCCTCACCCTCCGTGTCTCCCCTCCCTCACCCCTCCCCGTCTCCTCCTCACCCTCCCTGTCTCCCTCCCTCACCCTCCCTGCCACTCACCGTCATGCTACTACTCAACAATGTATGAGTTTCATCTGTGTGATGGAACAAGACACGAAAACACTGTTTTTATTTCCGTTATGTAACATTCACATAGAAACAGACGAGCCTGGCCCAAGGCCGGGCTCGTCTGTGAGTAGGAAAACCCTGGCAACTCATCAAAGGCAACACCCCCTCAATGCACGTGACTGGAATAGCACTTGATGTAACATAAGTTTGTAATGCGGTTGAGTTTAAAAATCTGAAGTGAATTAGAATATGCAGTATAATGTAATTATTGACGGGACGGGGCCAGGAGCTGAGTCTCGACCCCTGCAACCACAATTAGGCGAGTACAGTGGGCTTTATCAAGTCAAAAACACATCTACCTGGGTAAAGAGTACACGAGTATAGTGTGGAGAGTCAGGTGGAGAATGTTGGGTAGGAGGTGCAGCTCCGTGCCACATACAACCTACCCAACATTCTCCACCTGACTCTCCACACTATACATTCTCGTGTACTCTTTACCCAGGTAGATGTGTTTGTGACTTGATAGAGCCCATAGTGTGGGCCAAACGTTGTCAATAAAAATGGAATATTATGACACAGGGCAAATTTAATTGCAACTTTGGAGTAAGACACATATGCAACAGGTAGACAACTTTATTCCGAAACGTTTCGCCTACACAGTAGGCTTCTTCAGTCGAATACAGAAAGTAGACAGGAACAGTAGAGATGTGAAGACGATGTAATCAGTCCATCACCCTTGTAGTTCAGTTCCATAGTCAGGAACTATCAGATAGTTCCTGACTATGGAACTGAACTTCTCCAGGCCGAGGGACTGACAACCTCAAATTCTACGACTTCAAGGGTGATGGACTGATTACATCGTCTTCACATCTCTACTGTTCCTGTCTACTTTCTGTATTCGACTGAAGAAGCCTACTGTGTACTCGAAACGTTTCG
The DNA here is from genome assembly GCF_038502225.1 of Cherax quadricarinatus. Classification (NCBI taxonomy): domain Eukaryota; kingdom Metazoa; phylum Arthropoda; class Malacostraca; order Decapoda; family Parastacidae; genus Cherax; species Cherax quadricarinatus. The sequence continues at coordinate 21,977,813 of NC_091334.1, read as the reverse complement.
GAATAAAGTTGTTTAACTGTTGCATATATGTCTTACCTAACAACCTGTCGGTATTGTATACCATTTTGATGTTAACCTTGGAGTAAGAAACACCAAAGTACAA
>NC_091334.1:21591219-21648719 GCF_038502225.1 Cherax quadricarinatus | reverse complement strand
TATGTTGGGCCACTGTGACCACCAGCACGATGTTTGCTCACTATGACCCCCAGCATGATGTTGGGTCACTATGACCACCAGCATGTTAGGTCACTGTGACCACCAACATGTTAGGTCACTGTGACCACCAGCATGTTTGTCAACTGTGATCACCAGCATGATGTTTGGTCACTGTGACCACCAGTATGATGGGTCACTGTGACCACTAACATTATGTTGGGTCACTGTGACCACCAGCATGATGGTTGGGTCACTATGACCACCAGAAAGTTAGGTCACTGTGACCACCAACATGATGTTAGGTCACTGTGACCACCAACATGATGTTTGGTCACTGTGACCACCAACATGATGTTAGGTCACTGTGACCACCAACATGATGTTATGTCACTGTAACCAACAGGATGTTGGGTCACTGTGACAACAGTGAACGACCTACCATCTGAGTATGATCTATTTGTTCTACTGGATACATTACATTTGTCCTGTCTGACCTTCTCCCGCGTCACATAAGCGTAGTAATCACAAATAAGTTAATCTTAAATCGTCTTCTTGTAGATTTCAATTTTCAACTCATTTTTGAACATTCGAGATGATGGTTTGGTAGCCGAGGGCGCTGCGGGTCGTTAAGGGAGTAATTCAACGTTTCGGTCCCAGGACCAAAACGTTTTCTAATAAATATGTCGTACTGTCTGCTCACGCATCTTTACAAACCAAGTTGTCGGTATCTATTGTTATCAAGGTTTATACCATAATGAAACTGTACACTAAAACCATAATGTAAATTTTAGTATTTGTCTATCAGCGCATATACACTGAGACACACACACACCTAAGTGTATACCATTGCAACACATCTACCTTCACTACACATTTACCATCACAACATATCTACAATCACTACACATCTACCATCACTATACTACACATCTACCATCACTATACTACACATCTACCATCACTATACTACACATCTACCATCACTATACTACACATCTACCATCGCTTCTATACACATCGACCATTACTACACTAGACATGCTGTGAGGTGCACACACCTTTCATTGTATATACACTGAAAGATAAACACTTCTCTGTGCATATACACCTCTTAAGTGTATATACACTGAGGGATGCACATCCCACGGTGAGTATGTACACTGTTGATGTGTATTCCACGGACCTCTGACTATATTTTTGTATGTCGTATTTAGTATTCAGAGTCGGGGCTCTCGGGGTCTCCGTTCATACTGAGATATATATTATATTCATGGGGGAATGGAGGAGGGGGGGAAGAGCGATAAACCCGTGAAAGTCATGAAGCCCCAGGGGAAAGGGAAGTAAATAGGCTTGATCCGAGGAAGCGAAGGGCAGCTACAAGTCCTCGGATCAAGAGCCCTTCGGGTGTGAGGGGTCATATTGTTGGGGTCGCTGGTTCAGAGTGGAATAAAGGACACTGTCTGGAATCAACACACTCTGAGTACCTAACTTCAAAGACACTCTGAGTACCTGGAACTAAAGACTCTGAGTGCCTGGCATCGAGTGCATTCTGGGACTAAGGGGGTAAAGGTGAGCTAGAGAGAGTATAGATAATGAGGAAGTTGAAGAGGTATGGGATAGATTTAAATAAACAGTGTTAGAGTGTGCAGCAGAAGTTTGTGGACGTAGGAGGGTGGGTGCAGTAGAGAAGAGGAGCGACTGCTGGAACGATGAGGTGAAGAGAATGACAAATGTGAAAAAGTTATCATATAAGAGGCTCTTATATTTTATAAACGATGTACGAAAGGCAAAACATAGAGAGAAGACAAGACAGGTTAAATGACTTTCGAGAGTGTGCTAAGGAAGAACAAATGAGAGAAGGAGTGAGACTTTTTAAACAATTATGTTGAGAATAAAAAAAAAATAGTTTTGGAGAGAGAGATAGAGATTAATAAGTTGAGAAAGCCTGGGGAGCAAATGTACTTTGCATTTAAAAACACGAGAGGGGAAATATTTGATGGGGAGGGGAGGTTGGAGGTACTGGTAAGAGGGATGGAATACTTTGAGCTACTGAATGTTGATAATGAAAGGAAGGCTGTGAATTCATACATTAGGCAGGAAGGTATAACATCTTGTAGGAGTGAGGAGAAACCGAAGGTGAGTGTGGGGGAAGTGAATGAGGCAAGACAGCCTGAACATATGAGAATAAGACTAAAATGATAAAAGCAGGGGAGGGGGATATAGTGCTGGAGTGGTCGGAGTATTGGTGCAATGTATACATGAGACAAGACCTTGTAGAAAGCATGAAAAACTCCTTTGTGTGAGGAGGAAGGGGACAAGGGAGACTAAGAATTATTGGGGATTAAAAGTGTTGATTATACCGGGTAAATTATGTTGTAGAGTTACTACTGAAAGAGTTAGCATTGCTGAGGAACCAGAAAGTTTTAGGAAGGGTAGAGGATGTGTAAGACTATGACTGGGATGTGTGATGTTGCTTTGGTTGCTTAACATATTCATGGGTGTGGTTGTAAAAGGAGAGAATGCCATGGTGTTGAGGAAAGGAGTCTTGTTGAAAGATTATGAATCTTATACAAAGTGGGAGTTATCACAGTTGCTCTCTGCCGATGACACAGTTTTGAAAAATAATGTACAGAAGTTGTGAATCTTAACAGGGAAATCTGGGAGGGTATGTACACATAAGGAAAGTAAAAGTGAACATAGACACGAGGAAGGTAACGAGAGTAACGAAGGGACTAGGTTATGGAGGACTGGATATCACACTGGAGGGAGGAAATATAAAGGAAGTGAATGCATTTACATATTTGGGAGCTGACATCTCGGCAGAAGGGTGTGTCAAAGACGAGGTGAATCACGGTATAGCCGAGGGGACAAAAGGCAGGTGGTGTGTTTGGGCATCTGTGAATAGAAAAATTAATCTACGAAGGCAATACGGTGACTGTACAAGAGTATAGTGGCACCAACATTGTTGTATGGCTGTCAAGCATTGGTTTTCAATGTTGCAGCGAGCACTGCATGCACTCTAAAGTAGAGTGAGTGAGGGAGGAGTGACGTAGAACCTAACAGTGAACTATCATGTTACCAGAGACAGGACTGATGGTATTATCACAAAGAATCACTTAACCCGGAAGAGTCATACAGTGCCTTGGAAGGGGAAAGGCTAGATGCATAGTTTTTTGGATCAAGAGCACATCACCAGTATCAAGGGAAGGGATGAATCTTGTTTCTCACCTCCAGGTTGACAGGAGTTGAGAGAATATTATATATTCGTCTATGAGTTAATATCTCTAATATTTCCTTCACGGGTGCTTTGAAGCTGATGAAGGGCTCTTGATCCAAGGAACTAGACCTTCCCACTCATCTTCCCTGCATCAAACATGACTACTCAACCTTACCCATGTTCTATTAGATCCCTATAAACATAATATTCTAAATATTATATTCTCCACAAATATAATAATTATTTTCGGCTAAGTTATCATCATTATTTTTCAAATATTTAATATTAAGACACGGCTAAAAATTCTTTTTAGCAGTTCTTGTTGCAACACGAAATATTAATGGCAATATTGGTGATGTGCCAATATTGCTCCCTAGCACTCAACACCACGGATATATATATATATATATATATATATATATATATATATATATATATATATATATATATATATATATATATATATATATATATATATATATATATATATATATATATATATATTGTTATTGATATTATGTTTGTAACAATTATTATTTTTAATAATAATAATCATATCTCCATGGGTAAGTGGAACAGAATTCTTCCTCCGTAAGTCATGAGTGTCGTAAGAGGCAACTAAAATGCCGGGAGCAAGGGGCTAGTAACCCCTTCTTCTGTATACATTACTAAAGTTAAAAAAACTTTCGTTTTTCTTTTTAGGTCACCCTGCCTCAGTGGGATGCGGCCGATGTGTTGAAAAAATAATAATAGTTTATTATTATTATTATTATTATTATTATTATTATTATTATTAGTACTAGTAGTAGCAGTACAAGTAGTAGTAGTAGCAGTAGTACTACTACTAGTGGTACTAGAAGTACTTGTAGTACTAGTAGTAGTAGTACCACTTGTGGTACTAGAATGCCAGTGGTGAGTGTATGCCGTGGTGGTGGTAATGCTGAGTGGTAGTGGTATTACAGGTGGTGTGGTAATGCTGTGGTGGTGAGTAATGCTAGTGGTGGTGTAGTAAACCAGAGTGAGTGGTGTGCCGGTGAGTAGTGGTAATGCCGGTGGTGGTGATGCTAGCGGTGAGTGAGTAATGCCAGTGGTGGTGATAATGCCAGTGGTAGTGGTAATGCCGGTGGTGTGTAATGCCGGTGGTGGTGTAATGCCGGTGGTGGTGGTAGACTGGTGGTGGAGTGTCCGGTGAGTGGTGGTAATGCCGGTGGTGGTGGTTGCCGGTGGTGGTGGTAATGCCGGTGGTGAGTGAGTAATGCCGGTGGTAGCGGTATACCGGTGGTAGTGGTAATGCCGGGTGGTAGTGGTAATGCTGGTGGTTGGTGTATTCTAGTTGGTGGTGTGTACTCAGTGGTATTGAGTATTCCGGTGGTGGTGAGTGTACTGGTGTGGTGATGTCCTAGGTGGTAGTGAGTAATGCCAGTGTGTGGTGATGCTAGTGGTGGTGGTAATGCCGTGGTGGTAGTAATGCCGGTGGTGGTGGTATGCCGGTGGTAGTGGTATTGCCGGTGGTAGTGAGTAAGACCAGTGGTGGTTGGTATTACCGGTGGCATTAGTAATGCTGGTGGTAGTAGTTGCCGGTATTGGTAGTGTGCCGGTGGTAGTAATGCTGGTGGTGGTAATAATAATGCCAGTGGTGGTAGTAATGCCAGTGGTAATGTAGTATGCCAGTGGTAGTAGTAATGCTAGTATTGTGTATTCCATTAATAATAATGCTAGTGGTAATGAGTAGTATGCGTGGTAGTAGTATACTGTAGTGATAGTAATGCTGAGTGATGAGAAATTTGCCGGTGGTGTGATGTCGGTGTGATATCTGGTGGTGTAGTAATACCAGTAGTGGTAGTAATGCTGGGGGTTTGGTGAGTAATGCTAATGGTTGGTGAGTAATGCCAGAGTGAGGTAATCCAGTGTGAGTAGTAATGCCGGTGTAGTAGTAATGCTAGCGGTAGTAGTAATGCCAGTGGTGTGTAATGCAGTGGTGGTGGTAATGCCAGTGGTGGTGTAGTAATGCTGGTGGTCGGTGATAGCCGTGGTGTGTAATGCCCGTGGTGAGTGGTGGTATTTGGGGGTTTGGTAGTATTGCCGTGGTGTAGTATTACCGGTGTAGTGTATCCCGGTGGTAGTAGTAATCCGGTGTGGTGTAATGCCGTGGTAGTGTGATGCCGGTGGTGGTGGTAATGCCGTGGTGGTGGTAATCTGGTGGTGGTGAGTAATGACTGATGGTGGTGGTATCCGGTGGTGGTGTAATGCCAGTGGTGTGAGTCGTAATGCCGTGGTATTGGTGGTGAGTAATGCCAGTGGTGGTGGTAATGCTGGTGGTGGTGGTAATGCCGGTGTGGTGGTAATGCCGGTGGTGGTAGTAATGCTGGTGGTAGTGGTAATGCTGGTGGTGGTGGTAATGCCGAGTGGTGGTGGTAATGCTGGTTGTGGAGTAATCCCGGGTGGTAGTGAGTAATGCCGGTGGTGGTGGTGTGCCGGTGGTGGTGGTAATGCTAGTGGTGGTGGTAATGCCAGTGTGGTGTGATGCCGGTGGTGGTGGTATTAGTATGCCAGTGGTGGTAGTAATGCCAGTGGTGGTGGTATGCCGGTGGTGGTGGTAATGCCGGTGGTGGTGTAATGCCGGTGGTGTGAGTAATGCCAGTGGTGGTGGTAATCCCGTTGTAGAGTAATACCGGTGTGATAGTAATGCCGGTGGTGGTGTAATGCCGTGTGTGGTAATCTGTAGTGGTAGTAATTGCCGTGGTGAGTAGTATACCAGTGGTGGTGGTAATACTGGTGGTGTGGTAGGTATGCCGGTGGTGTTGGTAATGCCGGTGGTGGTTGCTAGTTGTGCCGGTGGTGGTGGTGTGCCGGTGGTAGTAGTAATGCCGGTGGTGGTGGTAATGCCGGTGGTGGTGGTGTGCCGGTGGTGGTGGTAATGCTGGTGGTGGTGGTAATGCCGGTGGTAGTGGTGGTGGTTTTGCCGGTGGTGGTAGTAATGCCGGTGGTGGTGAGTATGCCGGTGGTGGTGGTGATGCCGGTGGTGGTGTAATGCCGGTGGTGGTGGTAATGCCGGTGGTGAGTGGTAATGCTAGTGGTGGTAGTAATGCCAGTTATGGTGAGTGTGCCGGTGGTGTAGTATTGCTGGTGGTGGTGAATGCCGGTGGTGGTATATGCCGGTGGTGGTGGTAATGCCGTGGTGAGTGTGTGCCGGTGGTGGTAGTATTGCTGGTGGTGGATGTCACGGTGGTGGTGGTTCTGGTGGTGGTAGTGTGCAGTGTGAGTAGTAATGCCGGTGGTAGTGGTATCCGGTGGTGGTGTAATGCCGGTGGGGGTGGTAACCTGCAGTGGTGGTGGTAATGCCGGTGGTGGTGGTAATGCCGGTGGTGGTGGTATCTGGTGGTGGTGGTAATGCCGGTGGTGGTGGTAATGCCGTGGTGGTGGTAATGCCGGTGGTGTTTAGTGTGCTGGTGGTAAGTAATGCCGGTGGTGGTAGTAATGCCAGTAATGTGGTAATGCCGGTGGTGTGGTGGTAATGCCGGTGGTGGTGGTAATGCCGGTGGTGGTGGTAATGCCGGTGGTGGTGAATGCCAGTGGTGGTGGTATGCCGGTTGTGAAATGCAGTGGTGTGGTAATGCCGGTGGTGGTGGTATGCCGGTGGTGGTGGTATGCCTGGTGGTGGTGGTAATGCCGGTGGTGGTAGTAATGCCGGTGGTGGTGGTAATGCTGGTGGTGGTGATTGCCGGTGGTGAGTGGTAATGCCGGTGGTGGTTGTGTAATGCCGGTGGTGGTGGTGTGCCGGTGGTGAGTGTATGCCGGTGGTGGTGGTAATGCCGGTGGTGGTGGTATGCCGGTGGTGGTGGTAATGCTGGTGGTGGTAGTAATGCCGTGGTGGTGGTGGTGGTAATGCCGGTGGTGGTGGTAATGCCGAGTGGTGGTGTGCCGGTGGTGTGGTGATGTGCCGGTGGTGGTGGTAATGCCGGTGGTGGTGGTGTGCCGGTGGTGGTAGTGTGCTGGTGGTGGTGGTAATGCCAGTATGGTAGTATGCCGGTGGTGGTGGTAATGCCGGTGGTGGTGGTAATTGCCGGTGGTGGTGGTAATGCCGGTGGTGGTGGTATGCTGGTAGTGGTGGTAATGCCGGTGGTGGTAGTAATGCCGGTGGTGGTGGTAATGCTGGTGGTGGTGGTATTGCCGGTGTGTGTAATGCCGGTGGTGGTGGTAATGCCGGTGGGTGATATTGCCGGTTGTGGAAGTAATGCCGGTGGTGGTAGTATGCCGGTGGTGGTGAGTAATGCCGGTGGTGGTGGTAGTAATGCCAGTGGTGGTGGTATTGCCGGTGGTGGTGGTAATCCCGGGTGGTGGTGGTAATGCCGGTGGTGGTAGTATGCCGGTGGTGGTGGTAATGCTGGTGGTGGTGGTAATGCCAGTGGTGGTGTAATACCGGTGGTGATGGTAATGCCGGTGGTGGTGGTAATGCCAGGTGGTGGTGGTATACCAATGGTGGTAGTAGTAATGCTAGTGGTGAGTGGTAATCCGGTAGTGGTTTACGTGTGGTGTAATGCCAGGGGTTTAGTGCCGGTGGTAGTGTAATGCCGGTGGTGGTAGTAATGCCGGTGATGGTGGTAATGCCGGTGGTGGTAGTAATGCCGGTGGTGGTGTAATGCCGGTGGTGGTGGTAATGCCGGTGGTGGTGGTAATGCCGGTGGTGAGTAGTGATGCCGGTGGTGTGGTAATGCCGGTGGTGGTGGTAATGCCGGTGGTAGTGGTAATGCCGGTGGTGTAGTAATACCAGTAGTAGTAGTAATACCAGTAGTAGTAGTAATACTAGTGGTGGTAGTAATACTAGTGGTGGTAGTAATAACATAATTTCTTTAGATTTAAGTTTGATAATTCAACATATCTCTTAATCTCCCCTTTCACCTTCTCCACTGTTTATCAGTTCCTTCTCTCCTGTTTTCCGTCTTACCTTCTTTCATTCGTCATCTTTGTTACTCTCCTTCTTGTCATCTTCCGTCTCCTCTACCCTTCATCACGTCTTCCTTCAGCCAGTGTTGAGAACACCTAAATAATCACTCACGAAGGGAGGCGCCACCTACCTAATCCTCGGAACAAACACACACACAAAAGACAAATTAACTCTGTTTTTAAAAAGATGATTAAGGCTTTAAGCTGTCGCTTGAGGGATGACTGGAGGATGAGGGAGGACTGGAGGATGAGGGAGGAGTGGAGGATGAGAGAGAGAGAGAGAGAGTGTTGAAGACTGAGAGAGAGAGAGAGAGAGAGAGAGAGAGAGAGAGAGAGCGGATGATCTGGGGTTGTCAGTGTTCCATCAGTAACAACTAGGGTAGTGAGTGGGTCAGCTGACCATAATGAATGATTGATGATTAATGAACCGAGAATTAAGTATTCTTTCTCTCTCCCCCTCTGGACACACACACACACACACACACACACATGCCTGAAGATCACCTTGACCAGGAGGAGGAATCACCCAGTTCATCAATTTACACTCCAGCTCCTGTTCTTTTGGCCCCACTTTCCTTAACACCAACAGTAACATCAGTCTCTCACTCTTCCCCCTTTCCCTTACCTGCTCACAACCTCATCCAGGTCTCTCCCCCATCCTGCAGCGATGCACACACCAACCCCAGCCCCACCTCCCTCACTCCTGTCAGATAAAAACAGAAAGACAGACGATACAAAAAAGTGTATGGAAAGGGAATAAGAGCTCCGAGTGTGCTGCATAAATGATACCAGATGCCACATTCCCAGAAGGATAACAAGTGATAAGGAAAGACAGAAGAAACAGGGATCAGGAAAGAGCAGCTTTGCTCATCAGCAGTCAGTGGAGTTATGAAGAGATAACAGAGATAGATAGACATGAGACACGTGACTACACAGTCGGCTCAGTTAAGAAGATAATAATGAGATCTACAATCACATATTCGGCAGATCCTTATCAGATCCAACCTCTCCCACCTACATATTTGTCTAACCTATTATCAGAGCTATACAGGAAGTTACCTTCAATACTTCAGGTCCTAATCAAGCCCTGCCCAGCCCAGCCCAGCCCAGCCCAGCCCTGCCCAGCCCAGCCCAGCCCAGCCCAGCCCAGCCCAGCCCAGCCCAGCCCTTCTCACTCGAATATTTATTTAATCTATTTTTAAAGCTCTTCCAGTACTGGTTTTCAAACAACTCGGTTTGAAAACCAGTACTTTCATGTCCTTTATAAATCTGAACTTATCTAAGTTAAATACGTTATATATAGTTCTTTCTTGATTCGATGTCCTCGGTACTTTATTTATATCGCCTTTGTTTATGTTTGTTTTCCACTTACATACTTCAGTGATGTCTCTCCTTATTCTAAGTCTGTCAAGGAAGCCAAGGTTTAAGGTTCTCAGTTTATGGGAGATTCCTTATACAAGGGAATAATTTTATCATCCTTCTCTGTATGTTCTCCAGTGCATTTATGTTCATTAAGTAGTAAGGAAACCAAAACTGAGCAGCATAATCTAAATGAGTTCTTACTAGTGATGTAAAGTGCTGTAAAATAACTTTCAGACTCCTGTTACTTATACTTCTTGATATAAATCCAAGTAATCTGTTAGCTTTATTGTGCACACTTAGGCACTGTTGTTTTGGCTTCAGATTTCATATTACTATGACTCCCAAGTCTTTTCACATTATGATATACAACGGACTACTTAATAACAGGAGACTAAAGCCGGAATATAGAGACAACAAGAAAGCAGTTGTTAATAAGGCAGCAGCAGCGCTACGAGTGCCTTAGGGCGGCTAATTTCAACCGTAAAGACATAGATTTGGAAAACTGGAACCTACATAGATCAGAAATAAGGAGGGCTAAGTTCATGGAAAGCTTTAAGTGTTAAAATGTTAAGGACACGACGAGAAAGAGAGAGAAAGAGAGAGAAAGAGAGAGAGAGAGAGAGAGAGAGAGAGAGAGAGAGAGAGAAGTATTTACCCGTAGTACATCCGACACTGTTGAAACAGAATATGCAAGTTCCGTGGGCGCTAACGACCATATAGTACTGAACATGGAGTGTCTTGTGAAACTAAACACAGAGTGAAGCCGCAGGAGGAGGACGTTAAGAACAAGACTTTAAAAAAGGGGATTTTTCAAAAAATAAGACGACAGAAGCCCTGACTGCAGTGCAATAGTAAGGGAACTGGATGGAGAGTCAACAAGCGATGTTACACATAGCTAGAGTTTTTATTTAGTAAAATGTGATAGAAGGAAAAGAACTTCATGTATAGAAGTGGAAACAGCACAGACTAATATCCCAACCCGAGACGCAGAGAAGCAAAGAAAAAAATACCTATATACAAAGTCAGGGGCAAATGATAACAGAGAAAATTTACCAAAACTGAATATGCCAGAGTGAGGTTATAGCAGTGAAGGCAAGAATGAACCAACACTTTTTAACAGCTATATTAGAAGAAAGATGGTAGCGCAAGAACATATGGATACATGAAAGACCCAGAAGCTGGACCTTAAAAGGGTAAACAGGAGTACATCTGGATTTATATCTAAAGTTGACTTATCTGTTGCAAACACATTTAGGAAATTTGCTGAAAATGTCTAGTACCTTATTTTCACTTATATCTTGACATATCACCTAGGTTATTATACTGTCACTAGAAGATCAGTGGATGTTATAGCCCTGGAAGGTCAGTGATTGTTATAGCTCTGGAAGGTGAGTTGGTGTTATAGCTCTGGAAGGTCAGTGATTGTTATAGCTCTGGAAGGTGAGTTGGTGTTATAGCTCTGGAAGGTCAGTGAATGTTATAGCTCTGGAAGGTGAGTTGGTGTTATAGCTCTGGAAGGTGAGTTGGTGTTATAGCTCTGGAAGGTGAGTTGGTGTTATAGCTCTGGAAGGTGAGTTGGTGTTATAGCTCTGGAAGGTGAGTTGGTGTTATAGCTCTGGAAGGTGAGTTGGTGTTATAGCTCTGGAAGGTGAGTTGGTGTTATAGCTCTGGAAGGTGAGTTGGTGTTATAGCTCTGGAAGATGAGTTGGTGTTATTGCTCTGGAAGGTGAGTTGGTGTTATAGCTCTGGAAGGTGAGTTGGTGTTATAGCTCTGGAAGGTGAGTTGGTGTTATAGCTCTGGAAGGTCACTTGGTGTTATAGCTCTGGAAGGTCAGTGAACGTTATAGCTCTGGAAGGTCAGTTGGTGTTATAGCTCTGGAAGATCAGTGTATGTTATAGCTCTGGAAGGTCACTTGGTGTTATAGCTCTGGAAGGTCAGTGAACGTTATAGCTCTGGAAGGTCAGTTGGTGTTATAGCTCTGGAAGATCAGTGTATGTTATAGATCTGGAAGGTCACTTGGTGTTATAGCTCTGGAAGGTCAGTTGGTGTTATAGCTCTGGAAAGCCAGTGGATATTTTTCACTGCTTTTCCATCTCTCTCTCTCTCTAGCTCCTCCCTCTATTTCTCCCTCTCCATTCCTTCCCTCTCGCTCCATCTCTTCCTCCATACTTCTTCCCATCGATCACCCTTCCCCCCACCTTTCACCCACCTCTCAATCTCCCTCTATTGTCACCATCAACTTAGTGAGGATGGCAGAAGGGGACAAACTTTCCCTATTTAGACCAACTTTACTCTAAGTATCTCCAGGAGATGAGCCAGAGAAGAAAGTCTGAGGGAAAAAAATACACTCAATTCCCTTTTTTTAGGTCCCTCTACATTCCTGGGTTTATTTGAGTTTCGTTTCTCATGGGTGTCTGTTTGTCCTCTCTCTCTCTCTCTCTCTCTCTCTCTCTCTCTCTCTCTCTGTCTCTCTCTCTCTCTCTCTCTCTCTCTCTCTCAGATGTATTATAATGTTTTGAGAAGCAGAGGTTTGCTGCATAATAAAATAAACAGATTAATGCCCATTGTTGATGTAGGTCTCGTAGCACAGTAAGATATTGATGTAGGTCTCGTAGCACAGTAAGATATTGATGTAGGTCTCGTAGCACAGTAAGATATTGATGAAGGTCTCGTAGCACAGTAAGATATTGATGTAGGTCTCGTAGCACAGTAAGATATTGATGAAGGTCTCGTAGCACAGTAAGATATTGATGAAGTTCTCGTAGCACAATAAGATATTGATGAAGGTCTCGTAGCACAGCAAGATATTGATGAAGGTCTCGTAGCACAATAAGATATTGATGAAGGTCTCGTACCACAGCAAGATATTGATGAAGATCTCGTAGCATAGTAAGATATTGATGAAGGTCTCGTAGCACAGTAAATATTGATGAAGGTCTCGTAGCACAGTAAGATATTGATGAAGGTCTCGTAGCACAGTAAGATATTGATGAAGGTCTCGTACCACAGCAAGATATTGATGAAGATCTCGTAGCATAGTAAGATATTGATGAAGGTCTCGTAGCACAGTAAGATATTGATGAAGGTCTCGTAGCACAGTAAGATATTGATGAAGGTCTCGTAGCACAGTAAGATATTGATGAAGGTCTCGTAGCACAGTAAGATATTGATGAAGGTCTCGTAGCACAGCAAGATATTGATGAAGGTCTCGTAGCACAATAAGATATTGATGAAGGTCTCGTACCACAGCAAGATATTGATGAAGATCTCGTAGCATAGTAAGATATTGATGAAGGTCTCGTAGCACAGTAAGATATTGATGAAGGTCTCGTAGCATAGTAAGATATTGATGAAGGTCTCGTAGCACAGTAAGATATTGATGAAGGTCTCGTAGCACAGTAAGATATTGATGAAGGTCTCGTAGCACAGTAAGATATTGATGAAGGTCTCGTAGCACAGTAAGATATTGATGAAGGTCTCGTAGCACAGCAAGATATTGATGAAGGTCTCGTAGCACAATAAGATATTGATGAAGGTCTCGTACCACAGCAAGATATTGATGAAGATCTCGTAGCATAGTAAGATATTGATGAAGGTCTCGTAGCACAGTAAGATATTGATGAAGGTCTCGTAGCACAGCAAGATATTGATGAAGGTCTCGTAGCACAATAAGATATTGATGAAGGTCTCGTACCACAGCAAGATATTGATGAAGATCTCGTAGCATAGTAAGATATTGATGAAGGTCTCGTAGCACAGTAAGATATTGATGAAGGTCTCGTAGCACAGTAAGATATTGATGAAGGTCTCGTAGCACAGCAAGATATTGATGAAGGTCTCGTAGCACAGTAAGATATTGATGAAGGTCTCGTAGCACAGTAAGATATTGATGAAGGTCTCGTAGCACAGCAAGATATTGATGAAGGTCTCGTAGCACAGTAAGATATTGATGAAGGTCTCGTAGCACAGCAATATATTGATGAAGGTTTCGTAGCACAGCAAGATATTGATGAAGGTCTCGTAGCACAGCAATATATTGATGAAGGTCTCGTAGCACAGCAAGATATTGATGAAGGTCTCGTAGCACAGCAAGATACTGATGAAGGTCTCGTAGCACAGTAATATATTGATGAAGGTCTCGTAGCACAGTAAGATACTGATGAAGGTCTCGTAGCACAGTAAGATATTGATGAAGGTCTCGTAGCACAATAAGATATTGATGAAGGTCTCGTAGCACAGTAAGATATTGATGAAGGTCTCGTACCACAGCAAGATATTGATGAAGGTCTTGTAGCACAATAAGATATTGATGAAGGTCTCGTAGCACAGCAAGATATTGATGAAGGTCTCGTAGAACAGCAAGATATTGATGAAGGTCTCGTAGCACAATAAGATATTGATGAAGGTCTCGTACCACAGCAAGATATTGATGAAGATCTCGTAGCATAGTAAGATATTGATGAAGGTCTCGTAGCACAGTAAATATTGATGAAGGTCTCGTAGCACAGTAAGATATTGATGAAGGTCTCGTAGCACAGTAAGATATTGATGAAGGTCTCGTAGCACAGTAAGATATTGATGAAGGTCTCGTAGCACAGTAAGATATTGATGAAGATCTCGTAGCACAGTAAGATATTGATGAAGGTCTCGTAGCACAGCAAGATATTGATGAAGGTCTCGTAGCACAGCAATATATTGATGAAGGTCTCGTAGCACAGTAAGATATTGATGAAGGTCTCGTAGCACAGCAAGATACTGATGAAGGTCTCGTAGCACAGTAATATATTGATGAAGGTCTCGTAGCACAGTAAGATACTGATGAAGGTCTCGTAGCACAGTAAGATATTGATGAAGGTCTCGTAGCACAATAAGATATTGATGAAGGTCTCGTAGCACAGTAAGATATTGATGAAGGTCTCGTACCACAGCAAGATATTGATGAAGGTCTTGTAGCACAATAAGATATTGATGAAGGTCTCGTAGCACAGCAAGATATTGATGAAGGTCTCGTAGCACAGCAAGATATTGATGAAGGTCTCGTAGCACAATAAGATATTGATGAAGGTCTCGTACCACAGCAAGATATTGATGAAGATCTCGTAGCATAGTAAGATATTGATGAAGGTCTCGTAGCACAGTAAATATTGATGAAGGTCTCGTAGCACAGTAAGATATTGATGAAGGTCTCGTAGCACAGTAAGATATTGATGAAGGTCTCGTAGCACAGTAAGATATTGATGAAGGTCTCGTAGCACAGTAAGATATTGATGAAGATCTCGTAGCACAGTAAGATATTGATGAAGGTCTCGTAGCACAGCAAGATATTGATGAAGGTCTCGTAGCACAATAAGATATTGATGAAGGTCTCGTAGCACAGCAAGATATTGATGAAGGTCTCGTAGCACAGCAAGATATTGATGAAGGTCTCGTAGCACAGCAAGATATTGATGAAGGTCTCGTAGCACAATAAGATATTGATGAAGGTCTCGTACCACAGCAAGATATTGATGAAGATCTCGTAGCATAGTAAGATATTGATGAAGGTCTCGTAGCACAGTAAGATATTGATGAAGGTCTCGTAGCACAGTAAGATATTGATGAAGGTCTCGTAGCACAGCAAGATATTGATGAAGGTCTCGTATCACAGTAAGATATTGATGAAGGTCTCGTAGCACAGTAAGATATTGATGAAGGTCTCGTAGCACAGCAAGATATTGATGAAGGTCTCGTAGCACAGTAAGATATTGATGAAGGTCTCGTAGCACAGCAATATATTGATGAAGGTCTCGTAGCACAGCAAGATATTGATGAAGGTCTCGTAGCACAGCAAGATACTGATGAAGGTCTCGTAGCACAGTAATATATTGATGAAGGTCTCGTAGCACAGTAAGATACTGATGAAGGTCTCGTAGCACAGTAAGATATTGATGAAGGTCTCGTAGCACAGTAAGATATTGATGAAGGTCTCGTAGCACAGTAAGATATTGATGAAGGTCTCGTAGCACAGTAAGATATTGATGAAGGTCTCGTAGCACAGTAAGATATTGATGAAGGTCTCGTAGCACAGTAAGATATTGATGAAGGTCTCGTAGCACAGTAAGATAACTCAGGAGGTATATTTTATCACACTTATTCCCAGTAGTTTCTTTAACATAAGTCAGTTATAGTTAGTAGTGGAGAAAAACTCTACGGAAATCGTCTGCCATGTTTCACTAAGTGTTGCTGTAATTAGGATGAAAAATGTTAAACTTGATCTCCACTCAGTACAATTCACTTAAGAATAGTTGACGTCATTGAGACACTTCGTATAAAGGCCACCTGGTTACGAAGGGCATCTCAGGCAGTCTTCAAACAACATTATCATCTCCGGATGAATCATCAGTTTGATCTACAAGAGTCTTAAAGTTTGCAATATTTAACATCAACTCTGAGACTTCGTAATATTAACATTGTCGGACATTTTTTTTTGGTAAACAATATGTTTGGGATTTTATGTAACACAATTCGTTATCACGTTCGTAGTGGGTATTACAAATGTTAGTCAAATGTAAATATTAAGATATATTTCAGTATTAGTGCCCAGGACGTACCATAACCTGAGGGACCAGAAAATACACATTTCGGGAAGAACTTACGACATATTATACTTAAAAGTATATACGCTGAGAGGAATACACCTCTTAGTGTATATACGCTGAGAGCAAATACATCTCTCAGTATCCTGAGTCTCTCCCTTTGTTACCTCGTGGAAGGTATGCAAATTCCAGTTTCTTAAAATTATTCTACTGTAGGACTGGAGAGGATTTAAAAGAATATACTTGCGAAAAAAACTTAGAAATATCTAGTGCTTGACCTTTTTTGTGACGTTGTAGATTTTAACAAGTTTAGTGAGCCCTTAAATATCCTATTTTCTAATGGCTTTGTTTCAGAGCCGGTCATGAACTTGGGTACAGTGTTCCTGTCTCCCTCCGGAGTATTCTCATATAAGTTTAAAATACCTTATTCAGTGGGCTCAATGTAGGTTCAATGCAGGTTCAGTGCAGATTCAGTGCAGGCTTAGAGCAGATTCATTGAACGTTCAGGTGCTCTCTGATCGTGTTGACGTGCCTGGTTCATCATTCTGGTCTCCATGTGATAACTGGTGCATTACTGGTCTCCATGTGATAACTGGTGGATAACATCTGACTGGTTCAGAGTGTCACCAGAGGTTCGTCCTCTACCCACAAGATGGTCGGGGGTTCCCAGTGGCATGTGTAGAGTCCAGTTCCACAGTTTTATTTCCAAAATGGTACGGTATTTTTCGTTTTCTGTGATATAACTTTAAGTGCTCTAGGCCTCTTATATTATTATTATAATCGAAAAGAAGCGCTAAACCCACTAGGGCCATACAAGGTGGGAATTGTATTCTGTGTAGTAAATGAAGAATTTATGAGGACAAAGGAACTTTTCACTTGTCAGGATTCGCAATTTTTTTTGTGTTCTCTAAGTTTTATAGATTGCCAGATTCTTGGTAAATGTCTTTAATTCTCACTCACTGGTGTGTCTCACTTACACACTGGTGTGTCTCACTCACACAGTGGTGTGTCTCACTCACACACTGGTGTGTCTCACTCACACACTGGTGTGTCTCATTCACACACTGGTGTGTCTCACTCACACACTGGTGTGTCTCACTCACACACTGGTGTGTCTCACTCACACACTGGTGTGTCTCACTTACACACTGGTGTGTCTCACTCACACACTGGTGTGTCTCACTCACACACTGGTGTGTCTCACTCACACACTGGTGTGTCTCACTCACACACTGGTGTGTCTCACTCACACACTGGTGTGTCTCACTCACACACTGGTGTGTCTCACTCACACACTGGTGTGTCTCACTCACACACTGGTGTGTCTCACTCACACACTGGTGTGTCTCACTCACACACTGGTGTGTCTCACTCACACACTAGTGTGTCTCACTCACACACTGGTGTGTCTCACTCACAAACTAGTGTGTCTCACTCACACGCTGGTGTGTCTCACTCACACACTAGTGTGTCTCACTCACACACTGGTGTGTCTCACTCACACAATAGTGTGTCTCACTCACACACTGGTGTGTCTCACTCACACACTAGTGTGTCTCACTCACACACTGGTGTGTCTCACTCACACACTAGTGTGTCTCACTCACACACTGGTGTGTCTCACTCACACACTAGTGTGTCTCACTCACACACTGGTGTGTCTCACTCACACACTGGTGTGTCTCACTCACACACTGGTGTGTCTCACCCCAAAACTGGTGTGTCTCACCACCCCCTGGTGTGGTGAAAAAAAACCCCACCACACAAACTACCACACAACACTCCACACAAAAACCCCCAAAACAACTCCAACAACTTACAAACAACAAACCCAAACAACTCCCCCAACAAACCACACAAAACTCCCAAAACACTCCCACAAAAATTTAAACAAAAATCCACACAACAACTCCCAAAAACCCAAAAACCCAAAACAATCCATCCTTTCCACACAACAACACCACAAACAATCCACAACAATTTCACAACAATCCACACAACAACTAACACAACATCCCACAAAACAACCCCAAAAAATCACAAACAACTACACAAAAACTACCCCAAAAAACCCACACAAAAACCAAAACAACCCCACAAAACCCCAAAAAAACTACAAAAAACCACACAAAAACCCCAAAAAAACCAACAAAACCCCCACACAAAACCACCCCCCTTTACCACACACAATCCCAAAACCTTTATCACAAACAAACACAAAAAACCCCACACAAAAACCAACAACAAACCACCCAAAAAAACACAACAATAACAACAATAAAAAACTCCCAAAAAATCCCAACAAAATATACAAAACCTACCCACAACAACTAAAAAACCAATAAAAAAATTCACCAAAAACTCCAACAACAACTCCCACAAAAACACCCACAAAAACCCCCCACAAACCCCCACAAAAACCAAAAAACCCACAATTAAAAACAATAAAACAATTAAAAGAAACTACACAAAAACTCCCCACAAAAATCCACAAACTATCCACAAAACCCACACAAAACTCCCAACAACTCCACAACAACTTCCACAAAAACTCCACACAAAAACCCACAACACCCCCACACAACTCACACACAACCCCACACACTCCCCACAAAACCACCCAACAACTCCCAAAAACCCCCCAAAAAAACTGCCCAAAAACTCCACAAAACTATCCCCAAACCACAAAAATCCACAAAAACAACTCCCACACAACTCCACACAACATTTCAAAAAAACCCCAAAAGGGGACACAAATGCCCACAAAACTCCAAAAAACTCCCAAAAACTCCCAAAAAACCCCCTTAAAACATCACAAAAAACTCCCCCAAAAATCCACAAAAACCACCACAAAAATCCACAAAAATCCACAAAAATCCACAAAAACTCCCAAAACCCCCAAAAACCCAAAACAAAACCACAAAAAATCCACACAAAACCATAAAAAAACTCCCACCCCAAAAATTACACAAAACAACTAAAAACCCAACTACACAAAAAAAACCCAAACCCACAAAAAACCACCACACAAAAAACCCCCCCAAAACTCCAAAAAACCCCCACAAAAACCCCCACCAAAACCCCCCAAAAAGCCCCCCACAACAATCCACAACAAACCACAATAAAAAAATACACAAAAACCCCCACACAACTCCCACACAAAAACCACCACAAAACCCCCACACAAAACTCCACAAAAACCCCAAACACCACCACAAAAACCCCCCAACAAAAACACTAAAAAAACCCCAAACACCACCCCCAAACCTTACCAACAAACCCAAACAACCCAAAAAAACCACCACAAAAAACTCCACACAACAACTCACAAAACCACCCAAAACAACTACCCCCAAAAAAACCCCCACCACACAGAAAAAACCCCCCAAACTAAACAAAACTCCAAAAAACTCCACAAAAACACCCCCAAACACAAAAAACACTCAAAAAACTCCAAAAAAAACCCCACCACACAAAACTATACAACAACTCACAAACAACCCCCAAAAAACCCACAAAACTCCCAAAACCAACCCCCCAAAAACACCACACAATTTACCACCAACTACCAAAAAAACCCCCACACAAAAACTAAAAAAACTCCCAAAATTTTTCAAAACAACCCCCAAAAAACCACCCAAAAACACCCACAAAACTACCACACAACAACCACCCACAAACACCCAACAACCCCCACAAAAACTCCACAAACAACTCCACACAAAACTCAAAAAAACCCCCAAAACAACTCCACAACAAAAAACACCACCCAAACAACCCCCCAAAAATCCCAAACAAAACTCCCACACTCCCAAAAACCCCCAAACAACTCCCAAAACAACCACCCAAAAACCCCACAACCTCCCACAACCCCCAAAAACCCCACCCAAAACTCCCCCAAAACCACCCACACAATACCACACACACCCCCCAAAACAACTCCAAAACAACCACCCAAAAACCCCCCAAAACCCCCCACAACTCCACACAACAACTCCCAAAACAATCCCACAAAACCCCCACACAACAATCCAAAACAATACCCCAAAAATTACCACACAACAACTACATCATAAGAAAGCTCAGGTAAACATCTTAAGATATGCAAGTTGAAGGAAACAGAATTTCCACTTGTTCAAATTTGTTCTTATTTGTGTGTGTGTGTGTGTGTGTGTGTGTGTGTGTGTGTGTGTGTACTTACCTAATTGTGGTTGCAGGGGTTAATTCACAGCTCCTGGCCCCCGCGTCTTCGCTGGTCGCTACTAGGTGCACTCTCTCCCTGCTCCATGAACCTTATCGTACCTCTTTATTCCACTTCCTGACAACTCTAGGACTGAAGAAACACTTCCTAATATCTTTGTGACTCATCTGAATTTTCAACTGCCAGTTGTGACCGCTTGTTGCTGTGTCCCCTTGTTGCTGTGTCCCCTTGTTGCTGTGTCCACTTGTTGCTGTGTCCCCTTGTTGCTGTGTCCACTTGTTGCTGTGTCCCCTTGTTGCTGTGTCCACTTGTTGCTGTGTCCCCTTGTTGCTGTGTCCCCTTGTTGCTGTGTCCCCTTGTTGCTGTGTCCACTTGTTGCTGTATCCCCTTGTTGCTGTGTCCCCTTGTTGCTGTGTCCCCTTGTTGCTGTGTCCCCTTGTTGCTGTTTCCCCTTGTTGCTGTGTCCCCTTGTTGTTGTGTCCCCTTGTTGCTGTGTCCCCTTGTTGCTGTGTCCCCTTGTTGCTGTGTCCCCTTGTTGCTGTGTCCCCTTGTTGCTGTGTCCCCTTGTTGCTGTGTCCCCTTGTTGCTGTGTCCCCTTGTTGCTGTGTCCCCTTGTTGTTGTGTCCCCTTGTTGCTGTGTCCCCTTGTTGCTGTGTCCCCTTGTTGCTGTGTCCCCTTGTTGTTGTGTCCCCTTGTTGCTGTGTCCCTTTGTTGCTGTGTCCCCTTGTTGCTGTGTTCCCTTGTTGCTGTGTCCACTTGTTGCTGTGTCCCCTTGTTGCTGTGTCCACTTGTTGCTGTATCCCCTTGTTGCTGTGTCCCCTTGTTGCTGTGTCCCCTTGTTGTTGTGTCCCCTTGTTGCTTTGTCCCCTTGTTGCTGTGTCCCCTTGTTGCTGTGTCCCCTTGTTTTTGTGTCCCCTTGTTGCTGTGTCCCCTTGTTGCTGTGTCCCCTTGTTGCTGTTTCCCCTTGTTGCTGTGTCCCCTTGTTGCTGTGTCCCCTTGTTGCTGTGTCCCCTTGTTGCTGTGTCCCCTTGTTGCTGTGTCCCCTTGTTGTTGTGTCCCCTTGTTGCTGTGTCCCCTTGTTGCTGTGTCCCCTTGTTGCTGTGTCCCCTTGTTGCTGTGTCCCCTTGTTGCTGTGTCCCCTTGTTGCTGTGTCCCCTTGTTGCTGTGTCCCCTTGTTGCTGTGTCCCCTTGTTGTTGTGTCCCCTTGTTGCTGTGTCCCTTTGTTGCTGTGTCCCCTTGTTGCTGTGTCCCCTTGTTGTTGTGTCCCCTTGTTGTTGTGTCCCCTTGTTGATGTATCCCCTTGTTGCTGTGTCCCCTTGTTGCTGTGTCCCCTTGTTGTTGTGTCCCCTTGTTGTTGTGTCCCCTTGTTGCTGTGTCCCATTGTTGCTGTGTCCCCTTGTTGCTGTGTCCCCTTGTTGCTGTGTCCCCTTGTTGCTGTGTCCCCTTGTTGCTGTGTCCCCTTGTTGCTGTGTCCCTTGTTGCTGCGTCCCCTTCTTGCTGTGTCCCATTGTTGCTGTGTCCCCTTGTTGTTGTGTCCCCTTGTTGTTGTGTCCCCTTGTTGCTGTGTCTCCTTGTTGCTGTGTCCCCTTGTTGCTGTGTCCCCTTGTTGCTGTGTCCCCTTGTTGCTGTGTCCCCTTGTTGCTGTGTCCCCTTGTTGCTGTGTCCCCTTGTTGCTGTGTCCCCTTGTTGCTGTGTCCCCTTGTTGCTGTGTCCCCTTGTTGCTGTGTCCCCTTGTTGCTGTGTCCCCTTGTTGCTGTGTCCCCTTGTTGCTGTGTCCCCTTGTTGCTGGGTCCCCTTGTTGCTGTGTCCCCTTGTTGCTGTGTCCCCTTGTTGCTGTGTCCCCTTGTTGCTGTGTCCCCTTGTTGCTGTGTCCCCTTGTTGCTGTGTCCCCTTGTTGCTGTGTCCCCTTGTTGCTGTGTCCCCTTGTTGCTGTGTCCCTTTGTTGCTGTGTCCCCTTGTTGCTGTGTCCCCTTGTTGCTGTGTCCCCTTGTTGCTGTGTCCCCTTGTTGCTGTGTCCCCTTGTTGCTGTGTCCTCTTGTTGCTGTGTCCTCTTGTTGCTGTGTCCCCTTGTTGCTGTGTCCCCTTGTTGCTGTGTCCCCTTGTTGCTGTGTCCTCTTGTTGCTGTGTCCCCTTGTTGCTGTGTCCCCTTGTTGCTGTGTCCCCTTGTTGCTGTGTCCCCTTGTTGCTGTGTCCCCTTGTTGCTGTGTCCGCTTGTTGCTGTGTCCTGTGTCCTCTTGTTGCTGTGTCCTCTTGTTGCTGTGTCCCCTTGTTGCTGTGTCCCTTTGTTGCTGTGTCCCCTTGTTGCTGTGTCCCCCCTTGTTGCTGTGTCCTCCCTTGTTGCTGTGTCCTCCCTTGTTGCTGTGTCTCCCCTTGTTGCTGTGTCCTCCCTTGTTGCTGTGTCCCCTTGTTGCTGTGTCCTCCCTTGTTGCTGTGTCCCCTTGTTGCTGTGTCCCCTTGTTGTGACTCCTTGTTGCTGTGTCTCCTTGTTGCTGTGTCCCCTTGTTGCTGTGTCCCCTTGTTGCTGTGTCCCCTTGTTCCTGTGTCCCCTTGTTGCTGTGTCCTTTTGTTGCTGTGTCCCCTTGTTGCTGTGTCCCCTTGTTGTTGTGTCCCCTTGTTGTTGTGTACCCTTGTTGCTGTGTCCCCTTGTTGCTGTGTCCCCTTGTTGCTGTGTCCCCTTGTTGCTGTGTCCCCTTGTTGCTGTGTCCCCTTGTTGCTGTGTCCCCTTGTTGCTGTGTCCCCTTGTTGCTGTGTCCCCTTGTTGCTGTGTCCCCTTGTTGCTGTGTCCCCTTGTTGTTGTGTCCCCTTGTTACTGTGTCCTTTTTTGCTGTGTCCCCTTGTTGCTGTGTCCCCTTGTTGCTGTGTCCCCTTGTTGCTGTGTCCCCTTGTTGCTGTGTCCCCTTGTTGCTGTGTCCCCTTGTTGCTGTGTCCCCTTGTTGCTGTGTCCCCTTTTTGCTGTGTCCCCTTGTTGCTGTGTCCCCTTGTTGCTGTGTCCTCTTGTTGCTGTGTCCCCTTGTTGCTGTGTCCCCTTGTTGCTGTGTCCTCTTGTTGCTGTGTCCCCTTGTTGCTGTGTCCCCTTGTTGCTGTGTCCTCTTGTTGCTGTGTCCCCTTTTTGCTGTGTCCCCTTGTTGTTGTGTCCCCTTGTTGCTGTGTCCCCTTGTTGCTGTGTCCCCTTGTTGCTGTGTCCCCTTGTTGCTGTGTCCCCTTGTTGCTGTGTCCCCTTGTTGCTGTGTCCCCTTGTTGCTGTGTCCCTTGTTGTTGTGTCCCCTTGTTGCTGTGTCCCTTTGTTGCTGTGTCCCCTTGTTGCTGTGTCTCCTTGTTGCTGTGTCCCATTGTTGCTGTGTCCCTTTGTTGCTGTGTCCCCTTATTGCTGTGTCCCCTTGTTGCTGTGTCCCCTTGTTGCTGTGTCCTCTTGTTGCTGTGTCCCCTTGTTGCTGTGTCCTCTTGTTGCTGTGTCCCCTTGTTGCTGTGTCCCCTTGTTGCTGTGTCCCCTTGTTGCTGTGTCCCCTTGTTGCTGTGTCCCCTTGTTGCTGTGTCCCCTTGTTGCTGTGTCCCCTTGTTGCTGTGTCCCCTTGTTGCTGTGTCCTCTTGTTGCTGTGTCCCCTTGTTGCTGTGTCCCCTTGTTGCTGTGTCCCCTTGTTGCTGTGTCCCCTTGTTGCTGTGTCCTCTTGTTGCTGTGTCCCCTTGTTGCTGTGTCCCCTTGTTGCTGTGTCCCCTTGTTGCTGTGTCCCCTTGTTGCTGTGTCCCCTTGTTGCTGTGTCCTCTTGTTGCTGTGTCCCCTTGTTGCTGTGTCCGCTTGTTGCTGTGTCCCCTTGTTGCTGTGTCCCCATTTTGCTGTGTCCCCTTGTTGCTGTGTCCCCTTGTTGCTGTGTCCCCTTGTTGCTGTGTCCCCTTGTTGCTGTGTCCCCTTGTTGCTGTGTCCCCTTGTTGCTGTGTCCCCTTGTTGCTATGTCCCCTTGTTGCTGTGTCCCATTGTTGCTGTGTCCCCTTGTTGCTGTGTCCCTTTGTTGCTGTGTCCCCTTGTTGCTGTGTCTCCTTGTTGCTGTGTCCCCTTGTTGCTGTGTCCCTATGTTGCTGTGTCCCCTTGTTGCTATGTCCCCTTGTTGCTGTGTCCCATTGTTGCTGTGTCCCCTTGTTGCTGTGTCCCCTTGTTGCTGTGTCCCCTTGTTGTTGTGTCCCCTTGTTGCTGTGTCCCTTGTTGTTGTGTCCCCTTGTTGCTGTGTCCCCTTGTTGCTGTTTCCCCTTGTTGCTGTGTCTCCTTGTTACTGTGTCCCTTGTTGCTGTGTCCCCTTGTTGCTGTGTTCCTTGTTGCTGTGTCCCCTTGTTGCTGTGTCCCCTTGTTGCTGTGTCCCTTGTTGCTGTGTCCCCTTGTTGCTGTGTCCCTTGTTGCTGTGTCCCCTTGTTACTGGGTCCCCTTGTTGCTGTGTCCCTCCAGTAAGAGAGTGAATCATATCTGTTGATCAGTTCAACTGTTCTTGGAAGGTTGCCATTGTTGTGATCACCTCTACATTGACTAGACTAAAAAAACAGACAGGTCCTGCTCGGTAGGAAAAAGAATGACTTCCTAAAAATGCTTTAGTTCTTTTTGTTTTTGTACCACCTCCAGCTGACCTTTGTGCTGAGTTCAGGCATAATGTGTCTGCTGACTGATCAGCAGATGCTGCCCAGCTTGCTAGTTTCCATATCAGGGTTTTTATCTGTGTTGCTCAACGCTCACCTGAATGTGCTTACGTTTTCAGCTTCCTTGTTTATATATATATATATATATATATATATATATATATATATATATATATACATTCTAGGTAGTAGGTTGGTAGACAGCAACCACCCAGGGAGGTACTACCGTCCTGTGGTAGTAGGCTGGTAGACAGCAACCACCCAGGGAGGTACTACCGTCCTGTGGTAGTAGGCTGGTAGACAACAACCACCCAGGGAGGTACTACCGTCCTGTGGTAGTAGGCTGGTAGACAACAACCACCCAGGGAGGTACTACCGTCCTGTGGTAGTAGGCTGGTAGACAACAACCCACCCGTCCTGTGGTAGGGAGGTACTACCGTCCTGTGGTAGTAGGCTGGTAGACAACAACCACCCAGGGAGGTACTACCGTCCTGTGGTAGTAGGCTGGTAGACAACAACCACCCAGGGAGGTACTACCGTCCTGTGGTAGTAGGCTGGTAGACAACAACCACCCAGGGAGGTACTACCGTCCTGTGGTAGTAGGCTGGTAGAGACAACAACCACCCAGGGAGGTACTACCATCCTGTGGTAGTAGGCTGGTAGACAACAACCACCCAGGGAGGTACTACCGTAGTGTGGTAGTAGGTTGGTAGGCAACAACCACCCAGTGAGGTACTACCGTCCTGTGGTAGAAGGCTGGCAGACACAATACCCAGTCTACTGTGGTAGTAGGCTGGTAGACAACAACCACCCAGGGAGGTACTACCGTCCTGTGGTAGTAGGCTGGTAGACAACAACCACCCAGGGAGGTACTACCGTCCTGTGGTAGTAGGCTGGTAGACAACAACCACCAAGGGAGGTACTACCGTCCTGTGGTAGTAGGCTGGTAGACAACAACCACCCAGGGAGGTACTACCGTCCTGTGGTAGTAGGCTGGTAGACAACAACCACCCAGGGAGGTACTACCGTCCTGTGGTAGTAGGCTGGTAGACAGCAACCACCCAGGGAGGTACTACCGTCCTGTGGTAGTAGGCTGGTAGACAACAACCACCCAGGGAGGTACTACCGTCCTGTGGTAGTAGGCTGGTAGACAACAACCACCCAGGGAGGTACTACCGTCCTGTGGTAGTAGGCTGGTAGACAACAACCACCCAGGGAGGTACTACCGTCCTGTGGTAGTAGGCTGGTAGACAACAACCACCCAGGGAGGTACTACCGTCCTGTGGTAGTAGGCTGGTAGACAACAACCACCCAGGGAGGTACTACCGTCCTGTGGTAGTAGGCTGGTAGACAACAACCACCCAGGGAGGTACTACCGTCCTGTGGTAGTAGGCTGGTAGACAGCAACCGCCCAGGGAGGTACTACCGTTTTGTGGTAGTAGGCTGGTAGACAACAACCACCCAGGGAGGTACTACCGTCCTGTGGTAGTAGGCTGGTAGACAACAACCACCAAGGGAGGTACTACCGTCCTGTGGTAGTAGGCTGGTAGACAACAACAACCCAGGGAGGTACTACCGTCCTGTGGTAGTAGGCTGGTAGACAACAACCACCCAGGGAGGTACTACCGTCCTGTGGTAGTAGGCTGGTAGACAACAACCACCCAGGGAGGTACTACCGTCCTGTGGTAGTAGGCTGGTAGACAACAACCACCCAGGGAGGTACTACCGTCCTGTGGTAGTAGGCTGGTAGACAGCAACCACCCAGGGAGGTACTACCGTCCTGTGGTAGTAGGCTGGTAGACAACAACCACCCAGGGAGGTACTACCGTCCTGTGGTAGTAGGCTGGTAGACAACAACCACCCAGGGAGGTACTACCGTCCTGTGGTAGTAGGCTGGTAGACAACAACCACCCAGGGAGGTACTACCGTCCTGTGGTAGTAGGCTGGTAGACAACCACCCAGGGAGGTACTACCGTCCTGTGGTAGTAGGCTGGTAGACAACAACCACCCAGGGAGGTACTACCGTCCTGTGGTAGTAGGCTGGTAGACAACAACCACCCAGGGAGGTACTACCGTCCTGTGGTAGTAGGTTGGTAGACAACAACAACCACCCAGGGAGGTACTACCGTCCTGTGGTAGTAGGCTGGTAGACAACAACCACCCAGGGAGGTACTACCGTCCTGTGGTAGTAGGCTGGTAGACAACAACCACCCAGGGAGGTACTACCGTCCTGTGGTAGTAGGCTGGTAGACAACAACCACCCAGGGAGGTACTACCGTCCTGTGGTAGTAGGCTGGTAGACAACAACCACCCAGGGAGGTACTACCGTCCTGTGGTAGTAGGCTGGTAGACAACAACCACCCAGGGAGGTACTACCGTCCTGTGGTAGTAGGCTGGTAGACAACAACCACCCAGGGAGGTACTACCGTCCTGTGGTAGTAGGCTGGTAGACAGACAACCACCCAGGAAGGTACTACCGTCCTGTGGTAGTAGGCTGGTAGACAACAACCACCCAGGGAGGTACTACCGT
The DNA here is from genome assembly GCF_038502225.1 of Cherax quadricarinatus. Lineage (NCBI taxonomy): Eukaryota > Metazoa > Arthropoda > Malacostraca > Decapoda > Parastacidae > Cherax > Cherax quadricarinatus. The sequence continues at coordinate 21,621,272 of NC_091334.1, read as the reverse complement.
CCTGTGGTAGTAGGCTGGTAGACAACAACCACCCAGGGAGGTACTACCGTCCTGTGGTAGTAGGCTGGTAGACAACAACCACCCAGGGAGGTACTACCGTCCTGTGGTAGTAGGCTGGTAGACAACAACCACCCAGGGAGGTACTACCGTCCTGTGGTAGTAGGCTGGTAGACAACAACCACCCAGGGAGGTACTACCGTCCTGTGGTAGTAGGCTGGTAGACAACAACCACCCAGGGAGGTACTACCGTCCTGTGGTAGTAGGCTGGTAGACAGCAACCACCCAGGGAGGTACTACCGTCCTGTGGTAGTAGGCTGGTAGACAACAACCACCCAGGGAGGTACTACCGTCCTGTGGTAGTAGGCTGGTAGACAACAACCACCCAGGGAGGTACTACCGTCCTGTGGTAGTAGGCTGGTAGACAACAACCACCCAGGGAGGTACTACCGTCCTGTGGTAGTAGGCTGGTAGACAACAACCACCCAGGGAGGTACTACCGTCCTGTGGTAGTAGGCTGGTAGACAACAACCACCCAGGGAGGTACTACCGTCCTGTGGTAGTAGGCTGGTAGACAGCAACCACCCAGGGAGGTACTACCGTCCTGTGGTAGTAGGCTGGTAGACAACAACCACCCAGGGAGGTACTACCGTCCTGTGGTAGTAGGCTGGTAGACAACAACCACCCAGGGAGGTACTACCGTCCTGTGGTAGTAGGCTGGTAGACAACAACCACCCAGGGAGGTACTACCGTCCTGTGGTAGTAGGCTGGTAGACAACAACCACCAAGGGAGGTACTACCGTCCTGTGGTAGTAGGCTGGTAGACAACAACCACCCAGGGAGGTACTACCGTCCTGTGGTAGTAGGCTGGTAGACAACAACCACCCAGGGAGGTACTACCGTCCTGTGGTAGTAGGCTGGTAGACAGCAACCACCCAGGGAGGTACTACCGTCCTGTGGTAGTAGGCTGGTAGACAACAACCACCCAGGGAGGTACTACCGTCCTGTGGTAGTAGGCTGGTAGACAACAACCACCAAGGGAGGTACTACCGTCCTGTGGTAGTAGGCTGGTAGACAACAACAACCCAGGGAGGTACTACCGTCCTGTGGTAGTAGGCTGGTAGACAACAACCACCAAGGGAGGTACTACCGTCCTGTGGTAGTAGGCTGATAGACAACAACCACCCAGGGAGGTACTACCGTCCTGTGGTAGTAGGCTGGTAGACAACAACCACCCAGGGAGGTACTACCGTCCTGTGGTAGTAGGCTGGTAGACAGCAACCGCCCAGGGAGGTACTACCGTCCTGTGGTAGTAGGCTGGTAGACAACAACCACCCAGGGAGGTACTACCATCCTGTGGTAGTAGGCTGGTAGACAACAACCACCCAGGGAGGTACTACCCTCCTGCCAAGTGAGTGTAAAATATAAACCTGTAATTATTTTACATGATGGTAGGATTGCTGGTGTCCATTTTTCTGTCTTATAAACATGCAAGGTTTCAGGTACGTCTTGCTACTTCTACTCACACTTAGGTCACACTACACATACATGTACAAGCATATATATATATATATATATATATATATATATATATATATATATATATATTTATATATATATATATATATATATATATATATATATATATATATATATATATATATATATATATATATATATATATATATATACACTCCTCTGGGTTTTCTTCTATTTTCTTTCTAGTTCTTGTTCTTGTTTATTTCCTCTTACCTCCATGGGGAAGTGGAACAGAATTCTTCCTCCGTAAGCTATGCGTGTTGTAAGAGGCAACTAAAATGCCGGGAGCAAGGGGCTAGTAACCCCTTCTCCTGTATATATTACTAAATGTAAAACGAAAAACTTTCGTTTTTCCTTTTGGGCCACCCTGCCTCGGTGGGATACGGCCAGTGTGTTGAAAGAAAGATATATATACATACAACAAACCGGCCATATCCCACCAAGGAATGTGTTCTAAATAAAAAAAGCGAAAGTTCTTCATTTTGCTGCTGCTGTTATTGCTGCTGCTACTGTTGCTGCTGTTACTAATGCTGTTCCACATCGCCGCAGTGCTCTGCTGCTGGGTTAAGCCCTGCCTCTCTCTCTCTGTCTCTCTCTTTCTCTCTCTCGCACAAAAGACACACCTCTCCAGCGCTATTCTTCGTCTGTCTCCACTTCAAAGTTCACTTCCATGGAATCTCTCCTGGACTCCGCTCCTTCGTCAAAGTTAATATAAACTAAGTCTTCTAGTAGGCCACGGAAAATATTCAGTGTGGAAAATTTACGTTACTTCATTAGCAATAAAAATATATAATTGAAAACAAAATGCAATGAAAATAGCGTTTAGAGGGGAAAGAGGATTATAAGGGACCTGGGAACAAGAATTTACAATCAAGGGTCACACTGTTGTTGTCCCAACTTGAGGAGTCGAGGAAGACTGCTTAACACGATCCTTCAAAACAATAGATTGTGATGAAAATTTTTAGGATACCTATATTCTTCCCGATTCATTAATACTTGTCACATTCTTCTCACTGGAGTGCGACAAAATTAATGAATTCAGAGACAACTCGCTCAGAAATGTACAAGAAATGTCAGAGTATTTTAACTACAGTGGTATATTACCAACCATTCTGGAAAAATACCCTGACTTTGTTCACTGTAAATAAAGCATTACCACTGTGTGTGTGTGTGTGTGTGTGTGTGTGTGTGTGAGAGAGAGAGAGAGAGAGAGAGAGAGAGAGAGAGAGAGAGAGAGAGAGAGAGAGAGAGAGAGAGAGAGAGAGAGAGAGAGAGAGAGAGAGAGAGAGAGAGAGAGAGAGAGAGAGAGAGAGAGAGAGAGAGAGAGAGAGTGAGACCTAATTTATGTCTGCATAAATAACTCATTACGATTGTGATGAGATATAAACATGTTAAATAGTTCATTACCATTGTAACTTGTCCAGGTATCAAAACTTTGGAGTCCAGTCCCTGGACCCATTATGTACCTCTGTAATCTTTTGACTACCATCCACACCCACTTCCTATTTCTCCTTCATTCCTTCCTCCTTTTCTTTCAATACGTGTTATCCTCCTTCTCTTCCTCCCTCCTCCATCTTTCTTCTCCCCTTCATCTTTTCCTTATTCTTTCTCTTCCCTCTTCGGCATTCTCCTTCCTCTGTCCCGGCAGACCAGCAGACTGGACTACACTAACAGACACGGACCGCCCCGCACCTACATTCTCACCATGAGAATGGTCTCCCCGAGCCAGTGGGCGACTCCCTTTATGCCTCACACTTTCCTAATCTCATCCCGTCTCCTTTTCAGAGGCTGAGTGATCCTCCAGGACGCGGGACGGGACGCAGGATGTTCCAGGACGTTTATGGTGTGATCTCTCAGACTAGCCAAGGATCTCTCCTGGACTTGGGTGGCCAAGCTCTTTAAGATCGTCAAATAATACGTATCTGCAGAAACTGTGATATTTTTCTCCGTGTCTGGTGCTCTTGTGAGACCGTGCAAAGCCTTTGTCTGTCGTGGGAATCCTGTTACTAAGGTTCCTATAATAGGGCTCGATACGGCGTAAACTGTCAATGGCCCTATAAACTACCAACAAAGCAACAGGCTTCTGTAAAATTATTGTTGTGAAGGATCCGGCTCTCTCTGGAACCTTGCGTCTGATGTTCCTCTAATGAAGAAACTGACCATCGGGAGAATCCTGCGTCCAGCCATCCTGTGAGATTATCTATCTAAAGGACAATCGTGGGAATCCTGCCTCAAGGATATTCCTTCGTATGAGACCACGAACGGTGAACTGATTATTGGTACAATACGAGAATTATTGACTCTGGAGGGATTCTTATTTTTCTTGTGGTCCATCGGACCTGTGCCCCAGGATGCGACCCACGCCAGTCAATTTACACCCTTAGGTACCTGTTTACTGTTAGGAGAGCAGAGGCAGTATGCGCCAGGCGATGTGCCAGCACGTCTCGTCTCGTTCAGGATTCGAACCCTGGTACTTTCAACTGTGAGTCGAATTTTCTGTGTGTGAGCTGCGAGAACAATATTTATACACAAAGGGAACTCAGAGAGACGGGCGGAAATAAGACGAAACAGTAGTAAAGAAAAGAGAGCGAGAAGCAAGAGAAGAAAGGAGGACATAAAAGAAAACAGAGAAATTAATTCTTTAACTTCCAACTAAGTGAGTGTTAAGTTACTATTATAATGTTTAGTGCGGGTGTCCACCACCACCAGCACCACCACCAGCACCACCACCAGCACCACCACCAGCACCACCGCCAGCACCACCACCAGTGCCACCGTCTTCTCCAGCTTGTGGTTATGACGGCTCTGCTGCCACTCTTTAATGCGGGTAAGCATGGCTTACAGCCTCCTGTCTCCATTAAGAGAATCTTCATTTTCAGCACTTCATCACGTCATCATTATCACGTCATCGTCATCATGTCATCTCAAACAGCTCCGGGGAAAACCCTCCTGAGTGTTCCCCGAAGTACATTTATTGTCTTTTCAGAGGCTGTGGGTCCCTAGTCAGTTCTAGAGGTGGTACTTCCATGTGTGTGTGTGTGTGTGTGTGTGTGTGTGTGTGTGTGTGGCTTGGCTCCCAACTTGACGCCTTCAACCACTCAGCTACAGATCCTCAATAAGCTAGGTAGCCTGGTTACGGTGTTTCTTCCTAAGCCAGTGAGCCACAGTCATGTTGTCAAGCTATGTCATTCTCCTCCTGTATATTCTGGCTTTACCAACGACATTATATCAGTGCATCCACGCCGAAACAAGCGTCGGTATATGTACAGTCAATGTCCAAATGTGGGTTTGAATCCTGCTGGCTAAGATGTTTCTGGGTATATACTTTCGCGCAGACACTAACACCTAGAAAGGAATGATCTCATCAACAGCAGCCAACATGGTTTCAGGGACGGGAAATCCTGTGCCACAAACCTACTGGAGTTCTATGACATGGTGACAGCAGTAAGACAAGAGAGAGAGGGGTGGGTGGATTGCATATTCTTGGACTGCAAGAAGGCGTTTGACACAGTTCCACACAAGAGATTGGTGCAAAAACTGGAGGACCAAGCAGGGATAACAGGGAAGGCACTACAATGGATCAGGGAATACTTGTCAGGAAGACAGCAGCGAGTCATGGTACGTGGCGAGGTGTCAGAGTGGGCACCTGTGACTAGCGGGGTCCCACAGGGGTCAGTCCTAGGACCAGTGCTGTTTCTGGTATTTGTGAACGACATGACGGAAGGAATAGACTCTGAGGTGTCCCTGTTTGAAGATGACGTGAAGTTGATGAGAAGAATTCACTCGATCGAAGACCAGGCAGAACTACAAAGGGATCTGAACAGGCTGCAGACCTGGTCCAGCAATTGGCTCGTGGAGTTCAATCCCACCAAGTGCAAAGTCATGAAGATTGGGGAAGGGCAAAGAAGACCGCAGACGGAGTACAGTCTAGGGGGCCAGAGACTACAAACCTCACTCAAGGAAAAAGATCTTGGGGTGAGTATAACACCAGGCACATCTCCTGAAGCGCACATCAACCAAATAACTGCTGCAGCATATGGGCGCCTAGCAAACCTCAGAACAGCATTCCGACATCTTAATAAGGAATCATTCAGGACCCTGTACACCGTGTACGTTAGGCCCATATTGGAGTATGCGGCACCAGTTTGGAACCCACACCTAGCCAAGCACGTAAAGAAACTAGAGAAAGTGCAAAGGTTTGCAACAAGACTAGTCCCAGAGCTAAGAGGTATGTCCTACGAGGAGAGGTTAAGGGAAATCAACCTGACGACACTGGAGGACAGGAGAGATAGGGAGGACATGATAACGACATACAAAATACTGAGAGGAATTGACAAGGTGGACAAAGACAGGATGTTCCAGAGATTGGACACAGTAACAAGGGGACACAGTTGGAAGTTGAAGACACAGATGAATCACAGGGATGTTAGGAAGTATTTCTTCAGCCACAGAGTAGTCAGTAAGTGGAATAGTTTGGGAAGCGATGTAGCGGAGGCAGGATCCATACATAGCTTTAAGCAGAGGTATGATGAAGCTCACGGTTCAGGGAGAGTGACCTAGTAGCGATCAGTGAAGAGGCGGGGCCAGGAGCTCGGACTCGACCCCCGCAAACTCAACTAGGTGAGTACAACTAGGTCAGTACACACATACACACAGACACACAGTCATGAGTGACTTAAGTGACAGTTTGACCAGTTATTTGACTGACTCTCAGTGTGACTGTCTGTCTGCCTGACTGTCTGACCGTCTGTCCAACTTTTCCACTAAATATCTGTCTGTCTGCAAGATTACCTGGCTCTTCTTTATTTTCTCTCTCTCTTACTTCTCCTCTTTAATTTTCATCTCTCCTTATTTTTCTTCTTCATCTTTCTCTCTGCCTTTTTTTACACAGTGTTTTACAAGGTTAGGTTAACGATTTCTAACATTATTTACAAGCTAAGAGCTGTTAACTAACATCTCCCTGTCTCTCTCTCCCTCTGTCTCTTCGTCTCTTATCCACCCCTACTCATCTTCCTACCATTCTCCATCCATTCTTCCTCCCTCTCCCTCATCCTTCTTCCTCTCCCTCCTTCCTCCTCGCTTCCTCCTGCCACAAAATATGCGGACAGCGTTGAATGGCGTTAGTCTACAATATTCCATCAAAGTCACAATAGCTGGAGACAGGTCACCACGACCCAGCATTCACCCGTTTTCCACCAATATTGTGACTCAAGGAAGCAGCTAGAACTATCATTTCTATGTTCTAGGGAGCAACTAGGCTCCCTAGAACATTCAAGGGGCTACTGCAGTAATGGCTACAAATGCTACAGTAGTAATAACTACGGCTACGGTAGTAATGACTACAAGGGCTACGACAATAATGACTGCAAGGGCTACGGCAGTAATGGCTACAAGGGCTATGACAGTAATAACTACAAGGGCTACGACAGTACTTGGTAGAAGGAAGATGTAAATGGCATACAGTAAAGAATATCAAAGAAGAAACAGGTTACCGGGCAAGCTGTTATTGGTCTTTCATCGCTCTGTGTTGAGCTCTACTCTCAGCGACCCCAATAAAAGTTGGGTCTCCAGCGACTCCAAGTACAGCGCCGAAACACTTTCCAACCCTTTCCCCCCGTACTAGTACTTAATATGTTGTGAAGGGAATGTGTTGATGAGGATGCTGGAGAAATGTTGGGTGGGAGGGAGTTGTGTGGACCGTGGGTTCCAGAGATGGGAGAGGTTCCTCAGGGTCCATCAGACGCACTCTCTTGCCCAGTCACTCGCTAAATCAAGAAGAATTCTTCTTTAAGTCAAGGGGACTCTTGACGTTCCCGGCTCTTTGTTGTGAGAGCAGCCTGTGTACGTATTCGTTGCTCTTGTTACCGCTGGTGTTGACCTCGCCGCTACATACAGACTTGCTCTGTGTTTGTTCCTACATTTAAAGCGTAGTTTTTCCCTTTTACAAATCTTCTCTTCTAAACTTCCCCGCCAAAACTTCTCCGTCAAAACTTCCAGGTAAAACTCTTTGGCCAAGACTTCCCGCCAAAACTTGAATAATATTTTTTTTCCATTTTTTCCCAAAATTGTTGAATTGCTTCTCTATTTTTCGGTGTTGTTATTTTTTGTTTGTTCGTTATCCAAATTTCGACTGTTTTTTCTCCTTGTCAAGTCTATATTTTATCTTATTTTTATTTTTACTTGCAACACGAACGAGGAACTTGTGTGTTGACGCTGACTGACACCGTCATCTATCACAGTGTCAGGCGACAGGGAGGAGCTGCTGACCACAGGAAGGAGCTGCTGACCACAGGGAGGAGCTGCTGATCACAGGGAGGAGCTGCTGACCACAGGGAGGAGCTGCTGACCACAGGGAGGAGCTGCTGACCACAGGGAGGAGCTGCTGACCACAGGGAGGAGCTGCTGACCACAGGGAGGAGCTGCTGACCACAGGGAGGAGCTACTGACCACAGGAAGGAGCTGTTGACCACAGGGAGGAGCTGCTGACCACAGGGTGGAGCTGCTGACCACAGGGAGGAGCTGCTGACCACAGGGAGGAGCTGTTGACCACAGGGTGGAGCTATTGACCACAGGGTGGAGCTGTTGACCACACGGAGGAGCTGCTGACCACAGGGAGGAGCTGCTGACCACAGGGAGGAGCTGCTGACCACAGGGAGGAGCTGCTGACCACAGGGTGGAGCTGCTGACCACAGGGTGGAGCTGCTGACCACAGGGTGGAGCTGCTGACCAGAGGGAGGAGCTGCTGACCACAGGGAGGAGCTGTTGACCACAGGAAGGAGCTGCTGACCACAGGGTGGAGCTACTGATCACAGGGTGGAGCTGCTGACCACAGGGAGGAGCTGCTGATCATAGGGTGGAGCTGCTGACCACAGGGTGGAGCTGCTGACCACAGGGAGGAGCTGCTGAACACAGGGTGGAGCTGCTGACCACAGGGAGGAGCTGCTTACCACAGGGTGGAGCTGCTGACCACAGGGTGGAGCTGCTGACCAGAGGGAGGAGCTGCTGACCACAGGGAGGAGCTGTTGACCACAGGAAGGAGCTGCTGACCACAGGGTGGAGCTACTGATCACAGGGTGGAGCTGCTGACCACAGGGAGGAGCTGCTGACCACAGGGAGGAGCTGCTGATCATAGGGTGGAGCTGCTGACCACAGGGTGGAGCTGCTGACCACAGGGAGGAGCTGCTGACCACAGGGTGGAGCTGCTGACCACAGGGAGGAGCTGCTTACCACAGGGTGGAGCTGCTGACCACAGGGTGGAGCTGCTGACCACAGGGTGGAGCTGGTGACCACAGGGTGGAGCTGCTGACCACAGGGTGGAGCTGCTGACCACAGGGTGGAGCTGCTGACCACAGGGTGGAGCTGCTGACCACAGGGTGGAGCTGCTGACCACAGAGTGGAGCTGCTGACCACAGGGAGGAGCTGCTGACCACAGGGAGGAGCTGCTGACCACAGGGTGGAGCTGCTGATCACAGGGAGGAGCTGCTGACCACAGGGAGGAGTACAATATCAGCAAGTACAGGGACATAAGCCAACAATATCAATTTTTCCCAGTGGGATCAGAGACCTTGGGATCATGGGGAAAAAATGCCACACGTTTCCTTAAAGAACTGAGTTCCAGACTCATCGACACCACCAGGGACCCAAGGGCAGCCGCTTTCATGTTCCAGCGCCTCAGCGTAGCCATCCAGAGGGGAAATGCTTGCTGCATACTTGGCTCGCGTCCAGCCTCCGAGGAGCTGGAGGAAATTCATGATCTTTGATATATTGTGCCATTGTATTCATGTTTATGTTTTTCTGTAAATGTATTCTGTCTGTTAATAAATTTTCACATAGAATATCAAATATAGGGGGTGGTAGGAGAAGAAAATATTCAAACAGCTCCAGGGAGAACCTTGAGTTTTCCCTGAGGTACGTTTATTGTCTTCTCTAAGGATGAGGGTCCCCAGTCCAGCTATACAGGTGGTACTTAATATATATATATATATATATATATATATATATATATATATATATATATATATATATATATATATATATATATATATATATATATATATATATATATATATATATATATATATATATATATATATATGTCGTGCCGAATAGGCAAAACTTGCGAACTTGGCTTAAATAGCAACGTTCATCTTGCCATATAGGACAATTGAAAATTTGTGTATGCAATAATTTCGCCAAAATCATTCTGAACCTAAGGAAAAAAATATATTTCACTGTGTTTGTTTAATATTAAATTATTGTGAACAAATCTAAAATATATTTAGTTGGGTTAGGCTAAAATAAATTGTTCTTGCTATGATAAGGTTAGGTAAGTTTTCTAAGATTCTTTTGGAGCAAAATTAAAATTTTTTACATTAACATTAATGAAAAAAACATATCTTTAAACGTATAAGAGAAAATTTTAGAAAGTACTTAATTTAAAATGAGTTCTTGCTAATTGGCCAGTTTTACATATTCGGCACGACATATATATATATATATATATATATATATATATATATATATATATATATATATATATAAGAACATAAGAACATAACATAAGAAAGGAGGAACACTGCAGGAGGCCTGCTGGCCCATACTAGGCAGGTCCTTTACAATTCATCCCACTAACAAAACATTTACCCAACCCGATTTTCAATGCTACCCAAGAAATAAGCTCTGATGTGAAAGTCCCACTCAAATCCAACCCTTCCCACTCATGTACTTATCCAACCTAGATTTGAAACTACCCAAAGTCCTAGCCTCAATAACCCAACTAGGTAGACTGTTCCACTCATCAACTACCCTATTTCCAAACCAATACTTTCCTATGTCCTTTCTAAATCTAAACTTATCTAATTTAAATCCATTACTGCGGGTTCTCTCTTGGAGAGACATCCTCAAGACCTTATTAATATCCCCTTTATTAATACCTATCTTCCACTTATACACTTCGATCAGGTCTCCCCTCATTCTTCGTCTAACAAGTGAATGTAACTTAAGAGTCTTCAATCTTTCTTCATAAGGAAGATTTCTGATGCTATGTATTAATTTAGTCATCCTACGCTGAATGTTTTCTAACGAATTTATGTCCATTTTGTAATACGGAGACCAGAACTGAGCTGCATAATCAAGGTGAGGCCTTACTAATGATGTATAAAGCTGCAGTATGACCTCTGGACTTCTGTTGCTTACACTTCTTGATATAAATCCCAGTAATCTATTTGCCTTATTACGTACGCTTAGGCATTGCTGTCTTGGTTTAAGGTTGCTGCTCACCATAACCCCCAAGTCCTTTTCGCAATCTGTATGGCTAAGTTCTACATCATTTAATTTATAAGTACTAGGGTTATGGGCACTCCCAAGCTTCAGAACCTTGCACTTATCTACATTGAACTGCATCTGCCACTTTTCTGACCAAGAATAGAGTTTGTTTAAATCCTCCTGAAGTTCCCTAACATCTACGTTTGAATCAATTATCCTACCTATCTTTGTGTCATCGGCGAATTTGCTCATATCACTAGTAATTCCCTCATCAAGATCATTGATATATATTATAAACAACAACGGGCCCAAGACTGATCCCTGTGGAACGCCACTTGTTACAGATCCCCACTCGGATTTAACCCCATTTATGGACACTCTCTGCTTCCTGTCAGTGAGCCATGACTCGATCCACGAGAGCACTTTTCCCCCAATGCCATGGGCTGCCACTTTCTTTAACAGTCTATGGTGCGGAACTCTATCAAAAGCCTTACTAAAATCTAAGTAAATAATATCAAATTCTTTATTGTGGTCAACAGCCTCAAAAGCTTTACTGAAGAAAGTTAATAAATTAGTTAGACAAGACCGGCCTCTTGTGAATCCATGCTGAGTATCATTAATCAAGCTATGCTTATCGAGATGGCTTCTTATAATCTCAGCTATAATTGACTCTAGTAATTTGCCTACAATTGAGGTCAGGCTTATTGGGCGGTAATTTGACGGTAACGACTTGTCCCCTGTTTTAAAAATAGGAGTTACATTAGCCATCTTCCACATATCAGACACTACACCTGTTTGAAGAGATAAATTAAAAATATTAGTTAATGGTTCACAGAGTTCCATTTTGCATTCCTTAAGAACCCTTGAAAAAACCTCATCAGGACCCGGCGACTTATTTTGCTTCAGTCTGTCTATCTGCCTCACAACCATCTCACTAGTGACTGTGATGTTACATAATTTATCTTCTTCTAGCCCACTGTAAAAATTAATTACTGGAATATTGTTAGTGTCTTCCTGTGTAAAAACTGAGAGAAAATAATTATTTAAAATCAAGCACATTTCATTCTCATTGTCAGTAAGGTGCCCATAGTTATTTTTAAGGGGACCTATCTTATCTCTAACTTTTGTTCTTTTTTTTTTTTTTTTTTTTTTTTTGTTTTTTTTTTTTTTTTTTTTATTTTTTTATTTTTTTTTTTTTTTTTTTTTTTTTTTTTAACTTTTGTTCTATAGACCTGATATATATATATATATATATATATATATATATATATATATATATATATATATATATATATATATATATATATATATATATATATATATATATATATATATATATATATATATATATATTATATTTATAAAATATACATACATACATACCGGTAGTCTGGTAGTGAAAATGTATCATGCAGTCGACAGGCTTGAAACCCCATTAACCAATCAATGTAAGGAAAATGAAAGAAAAAAAATAAGATAAAGGATAAAAGAAAGATTTGTGTGAGAGAATATTTCTTGTAGGCAACACAGAGGGATGAACCAAGTGAAGACAATACAACACATAGAAATGTTCGACTGTATACAACAGAAGGGCAAAAAAAAGTACGTGGCTAACTTGATGAAGTGAATACTGAGAAGGAAGAATACCATCTGAGAGGGAAGCTGGGTTAAGAATACCATCTGAGAGGGAAGCTGGGTTAAGAATACCATCTGAGAGGGAAGCTGGGTTAAGAATACCATCTGAGAGGGAAGCTGGGTTAAGAATACCATCTGAGAGGGAAGCTGGGTTAAGAATACCATCTGAGAGGGAAGCTGGGTTAAGAATACCATCTGAGAGGGAAGCTGGGTTAAGAATACCATCTGAGAGGGAAGCTGGGTTAAGAATACCATCTGAGAGGGAAGCTGGGTTAAGAATACCATCTGAGAGGGAAGCTGGGTTAAGAATACCATCTGAGAGGGAAGCTGGGTTAAGAATACCATCTGAGAGGGAAGCTGGGTTAAGAATACCATCTGAGAGGGAAGCTGGGTTAAGAATACCATCTGAGAGGGAAGCTGGGTTAAGAATACCATCTGAGAGGGAAGCTGGGTTAAGAATACCATCTGAGAGGGAAGCTGGGTTAAGAATACCATCTGAGAGGGAAGCTGGGTTAAGAATACCATCTGAGAGGGAAGCTGGGTTAAGAATACCATCTGAGAGGGAAGCTGGGTTAAGAATACCATCTGAGAGGGAAGCTGGGTTAAGAATACCATCTGAGAGGGAAGCTGGGTTAAGAATACCATCTGAGAGGGAAGCTGGGTTAAGAATACCATCTGAGAGGGAAGCTGGGTTAAGAATACCATCTGAGAGGGAAGCTGGGTTAAGAATACCATCTGAGAGGGAAGCTGGGTTAAGAATACCATCTGAGAGGGAAGTTGGGTTAAGAATACCATCTGAGAGGGAAGCTGGGTTAAGAATACCATCTGAGAGGGAAGCTGGGTTAAGAATATCATCTGAGAGGGAAGCTGGGTTAAGAATACTATCTGAGAGGGAAGCTGGGTTAAGAATACCATCTGAGAGGGAAGTTGGGTTAAGAATACCATCTGAGAGGGAAGTTGGGTTAAGAATACCATCTGAGAGGGAAGCTGGGTTAAGAATACTATCTGAGAGGGAAGCTGGGTTAAAAGTACCGTCTGAGAGGGAAGCTGGGTTAAAAGTGCCATCTGAGAGGGAAGCTGGGTTAAAAGTACCATCTGAGAGGGAAGCTGGGTTAAAAGTACCATCTGAGAGGGAAGTTGGGTTAAGAATACCATCTGAGAGGGAAGCTGGGTTAAAAGTACCATCTGAGAGGGAAGTTGGGTTAAGAATACCATCTGAGAGGGAAGCTGGGTTGAGAATACCATCTGAGAGGGAAGCTGCACACTAACAGCACCTTTCAAGGCAGGTGAAATTGCTGACCTAGAAAATGTACAGAGAACCTTCACGGCGCGCATAACGGAGATAAAACACCTTAATTACTGGGAGCGCTTGAGGTTCCTGAACCTGTATTCCCTGGAACGCAGGAGGGAGAGATACATGATTATATACACCTGGAAAATCCTAGAGGGACTAGTACCGAACTTGCACACGAAAATCACTCACTACGAAAGCAAAAGACTTGGCAGACGATGCAACATCCCCTCAATGAAAAGCAGGGGTGTCACTAGCACGTTAAGAGACCATACAATAAGTGTCAGGGCCCCGAGACTGTTCAACTGCCTCCCAGCATACATAAGGGGGATTACCAACAGACCCCTGGCAGTCTTCAAGCTGGCACTGGACAAGCACCTAAAGTCGGTTCCTGACCAGCCGGGCTGTGGCTCGTACGTTGGTTTGCGTGCAACCAGCAGCAACAGCCTGGTTGATCAGGCTCTGATCCACCAGGAGTCCTGGTCACAGACCGGGCCGCGGGGGCGTTGACCCCCGGAACTCTCTCCAGGTAAACTCCAGGTGAGAGGGAAGCTGGGTTAAGAATACCATCTGAGAGGGAATCTGGGTTAAGAATACCATCTGAGAGGGAAGCTGGGTTAAAAGTACCATCTGAGAGGGAAGCTGGGTTAAAAGTACCATCTGAGAGGGAAGTTGGGTTAAGAATACCGTCTGAGAGGGAAGCTGGGTTAAAAATACCATCTGAGAGGGAAGCTGTGTTAAGAATAACATCTGAGAGGGAAGCTGGGTTAAGAATACGTCTGAAAGGGAAGCTGGGTTAAGAATACCATCTGAGAGGGAAGCTGGGTTAAGAATACCATCTGAGAGGGAAGCTGGGTTAAGAATACCATCTGAGAGGGAAGCTGGGTTAAGAATACCATCTGAGAGGGAAGTTGGGTTAAGAATACCATCTGAGAGGGAAGTTGGGTTAAGAATACCATCTGAGAGGGGAGCTGGGTTAAGAATACCATCTGAGAGGGAAGTTGGGTTAAGAATACCATCTGAGAGGGAAGTTGGGTTAAGAATACCATCTGAGAGGGAAGTTGGGTTAAGAATACCATCTGAGAGGGAAGTTGGGTTAAGAATACCATCTGAGAGGGAAGTTGGGTTAAGAATACCATCTGAGAGGGAAGCTGGGTTAAGAATACCATCTGAGAGCGAAGATGGGTTAAGAATACCATCTGAGAGGGAAGCTGGGTTAAGAATACCATCTGAGAGGGAAGCTGGGTTAAGAATACCATCTGAGAGCTAAGCAATTCCCAAAATCGTTAAGGGGACAAAAACTCTCATGGTTGTAGATCACAAGGGGAGCCAAGAGAAAACACGATCACATCATCATGTAAATTAATCAGATACAGACATGGACGGGAGAAGACAGACATGGACAGGAGAAAACAGACATGGACGGCTAGGGGACCACAACTGGAAACTGCAAAGTTAAAATGAACCAATCAACGTGAGAAAGAACTTCTCCAGAGTGAGTGTAGTGAACAAATGGAAGTCATTAGGGAAGGGACGTGGTGGAGCACAAGTCCATACGTGGATTTAAAGGCTAGATATGTCGCAGAGTTGAGAGAGTCGGCCACACTAGGTAATGCAAGTACAGGGACGGCAATATTCACGGTACGCTTTATCCATCCAGTGGATTTTAAAAGTAGTGGGTAGAAGAACACGTCCTGCTGGGAAATGTTCTCCAGCTCAGTCAGAGCAGGTGCAAAGGTGCCGTCCCTAGACACACACACACACCGCTAAGGAGAACAAACGTCAGTCACCTCAGCCTGGGGAAACAGAGGACAGTGCTTGTTTCGTAGTGCGGAGATTATTATTATTATTAAAATCGAGGGGGAAGCGCTAAACCCGGAGGATTATACAGCGCCTGGGGGGGGGGGATGTGGAAGGCATTCAGGCTTGATTCGGGGAACTGGAGCACAGATCCAATTCCCTAAATCAAGAGCCCCTCACCAACATCAAGGAACCTTCCTTGAGAGACGTAGTGCAGGGAGCAGAACGTTTCCTGGCCTTAACCTTCCTGTCCTCCCTGACCTCCCTGACCTCCCTGACCTCCCTGACCTCCCTAACTTCTATGACTTCCTTGACCTCCCTGTCCTCCCTCACCACCCTCACCACCCTCACCACCCTCACCTCCCTCACCACCCTCACCACCCTCACCTCCCTCACCACCCTCACCACCCTCACCTCCCTCACCACCCTCACCACCCTCACCTCCCTCACCACCCTCACCTCCCTCAGCACCCTCACCACCCTCACCACCCTCACCTCCTCACCACGCTCACCACCCTCACCACCTCACCACCCTCACCTCCCTCACCACCCTCACCACCCTCACCACCCTCCCACCCACCACCCTCACCAACCTCACCACCCTCAGCAGCCTCACCACCCACACCATTCCCTCACCACCCTCACCACCCAAACCATTCCCTCACCACCCTCACCACTCCCTCACTACTCCCTCACCGCCCTCACCACACCCTCACTACTCCCTCACCACCCTCACCACCATCACCACTCTTTCACCACCCTCACCACCCTCACCACACCCTCACCACTCCCTCACCACCCTCACCACCCTCACCACCTCACCACCCTCACCAAGCTCACCACATTCACCACCCTCACCACTTCCTCACCACCCTCACCACTCACCACACCCTCACCATCCTCACCACTTTCACCACCCTCACCACACCCTCACCATCCTCACCACCCACTCACCACCCTCAAGACCCTCACCACCATCACCACCCTCACCACCCTCACCACACCCTCACCACCCTCACCACTCCCTCACCACCCTCACCAAACACACAACTCCCTCACCACCCTCACCACCCTCACCACCCACCACCCTCACCACCCACCACCCTCACCACCCTCACCACCCTCACCACCCTCACCTCCCTCACCACCCTCACCACCCTCACCACCCTCACCTCCCTCACCACCCTCACCACCCTCACCACCCTCACCACACCCTCACCACCCTCACCACACCCTCACCACCCTCATCACTCCCTCACCACTCTCGCCACGCCCTCACCACTCCCTCACCACTCCCTCACCACCCTCCCCACCCTCACCACTCCCTCACCACCCTCACCAACCTCACCACTCCCTCACCGCCCTCACCACACCCTCACCACACCCTCACCACTCATTCACCACCCTCACCACTCCCCCAACACCCTCACCACCCTCACCACTGCCTCACCGCCCTCACCACCCTCACCACCCACCACCCTCACCACACCCTCACCACACCCTCACCACTCATTCACCACCCTCACCACTCCCCCAACACCCTCACCACCCTCACCACTGCCTCACCGCCCTCACCACCCTCACCACTCCCTCACCGCCCACACCACCCTCACCACTCCCTCACCACCCTCACCACAAGCACACCACCCTCACCACCCTCACCACCCTCACCTCCCTCACCACCCTCACCACCCTCACCACCCTCACCACCCTCACCACCCTCACCACCCTCACCACCCTCACCTCCCTCACCACCCTCACCACCCTCACCTCCCTCACCACCCTCACCACCCTCACCACCCTCACCACCCTCACCACCCTCACCACCCTCACCACCCTCACCACCCTCACCACCCTCACCACCCTCACCACCCTCACCACCCTCACCACCCTCACCACCCTCACCACCCTCACCACCCTCACCAACCACACCAACCTCACCACCCTCACCACCCTCACCACCCACCACCCTCACCACCCTCAGCACCCTCACCACCCTCACCACCCTCACCACCCTCACCACCCTCACCACCCTCACCACCCTCAGCACCCTCACCACCCTCACCACCCTCACCACCCTCACCACCCTCACCACCCTCACCACCCACCACCCACACCACCCACCACCCTCACCACCCTCACCACCCTCACCACCCTCACCACCCTCACCACCCACCACCCTCACCACCCACCACCTCTCACCACCCACCACCCTCACCACACACCACCCTCACCACCCACCACCCTCACCACCCTCACCACCCTCACCACCCACCACCCTCACCACCCTCACCACCCTCACCACCCACCACCCTCACCACCCTCACCACCCTCACCACCCTCACCACCCTCACCACCCACCACCCTCACCACCCTCACCACCCTCAGCACCCTCAGCACCCTCACCACCCTCACCACCCTCACCACCCTCACCACCCTCACCACCCTCACCACCCTCACCACCCTCACCTCACAAGTCTGAACATTCTCTTAACTCTTTCCTTTTTCTCCTTTGAATGTATCACCTTAGTTGTGTAAGTTTGTGAAGCTGCTACCCACGCCACGCCCACGCCCACGCCCACGCCCACGCCCACGCCCACACTACTGGAAACATGGTGGCTAAAGCTCCCGCTTCACACACGGAGGGCCCGGGTTCGATTCCCGGCGGGTGGAAACATTTCGACACGTTTCCTTACACCTGTTGTCCTGTTCACCTAGCAGCAAATAGGTACCTGGGTGTTAGTCGACTGGTGTGGGTCGCATCCTGGGGGACAAGATTAAGGACCACAATGGAAATAAGTTAGACAGTCCTCGATGACGCACTGACTTTCTTGGGTTATCCTGGGTGGCTAACCCTCCGGGGTTAAAAATCCGAACGAAATCTTATCTTATCTTATCTTATGTCTATCCTTCCATTCCTCTATGTTCTTCTGTTCTTCTATTTCTCCTTTTTATCTCTCTCTTTCTCTCTCCAAGTGTCTCGTAGCTCGGTTGATAGCGCAGTCATCTCACACACTGAGGTCCATGGTTCGATCCCCGGTACGGGTGGAAACACTGGGGCGTGTTTCCTTAGGACACCTGCTGTCCATGTTCACCTAGTAGTAAGTAGGTACCTGGGTGTTAGTGGACTGGTGTGGGTGGCATCCTGGGCACAATATTGACCTAATTTGCCCGAAATGCTCTACATAACAAGGTACTTTCCATGTCATTGATGTCAGCTATGGTCTGTATAAGTTGCATCATGTACTTGTAGATATAAAGATTATTATTATTATTATTATTATTATTATTATTATTATTATTATTATTATTATTATTATTATTATTATTATTATTATTATTATTATTATTATTATTATTATTAGTCTCTTTTATGTCCTCCTTTGATCTCTCGCTCTCTCTCTTTCTTCACCCTTTCCTGCTGGCTCTTATCTCTTCACTCGCCCTTTCTCCCTCTGTCTGTATATCAGCCTTTATTCTCCCTAACTTCCTTTATCTGTCCATCTCCTTATGTTTCTCCCCCCCTTCCATCTGTTATTCCATCACTTTCCATCCCTTCTTGCACCCTCCTCATCTCTCCCTCTCTCCTACATCTACGTCCCTCCTTCCCCTCATCTATCTCTCCCCTTCTTCCCATCTATCTCCTCCTCCTCCTCCATCTGTTTCCCCTCTCCCACTCCATCTATCTCCCCCTGCCTACCCTCCCGACAAGCGCCCTCCTGGCACCAGTACCATTACGCTACGACAGTTTAAAATTGCTCTCTTATCCCTCTCGTTGGCTCTCTCATTTATCCTGATGGAGGGAAGACACTTAAGTGAGGGAGAGAAGGCTGACACTCTGGTCAAGTGTCAATAGTTCAAGAGTACCCACGTTCGACTCCACTTAGATCAGTCCCATGTACTGCATCACTGCCCGCAACACTGCTTACAGCATCCCGCAACACTGCTTACAGCATCCCGCAACACTGCTCACAGCATCCCGCAACACTGCTTACAGCATCCCGCAACACTGCTTGCAGCATCTCGGAACGCTGCTCACAGTATCTCGCAACACTGCTCACAACATCCCGCAACACTGCTCACAGCATCTCGCAACACTGCTCACAGCATCCCGCAACACTGCTTACAGCATCTCGCAACACTGCTCACAGCATCCCGCAACACTGCTCACAGCATCCCCCAACACTGCTCACAGCATCTCGCAACACTGCTCACAGCATCCCCCAACACTGCTCACAGCATCCCGCAACACTGCTCACAGCATCCCGCAACACTGCTCACAGCATCCCCCAACACTGCGCACAGCATCTCGCAACACTGCTCACAGCATCCCGCAACACTGCTCACAGCATCCCCCAACACTGCTCACAGCATCCCGCAACACTGCTCACAGCATCCCCCAACACTGCTCACAGCATCCCGCAACACTGCTCACAGCATCCCTTATCATTCCTCACAACATCCCACAACACTGCTCACAGCATCCCTTATCATTCCTCACAACATCCCACAACACTGCTCACAGTATCCCGCAACACTGCTCACAGTATCCCGCAACACTGCTCACAGCATCCCGCAACACTGCTCACAGTATCCCGCAACACTGCTCACAGTATCCCGCAACACTGCTCACAGCATCCCGCAACACTGCTCACAGCATCCCGCAACACTGCTCACAGTATCCCGCAACACTGCTCACAGTATCCCGCAACACTGCTCACAGTATCCCGCAACACTGCTCACAGCATCCCGCAACACTGCTCACAGCATCCCGCAACACTGCTCACAGTATCCCGCAACACTGCTCACAGCATCCCGCAACACTGCTCACAGTATCCCGCAACACTGCTCACAGCATCCCGCAACACTGCTCACAGTATCCCGCAACACTGCTCACAGTATCCCGCAACACTGCTCACAGTATCCCGCAACACCTCTCACAATATACACTGTACAACTAACATTATGAAGAAAAACTAGATACGAACATACATACAATAAGATCACAGTAAACAGTTGATATCACAATTTGCAAAAAAAAACAAAAACAAAAACAAAACAGCCACTGTGAAAAAGTAGCGAATTTCCGAGCGCCTTCGTGAGAAATCACGAAACCTGAGTCGCACGAGCAACGTTTCCTGTACAATAGACACCAGAAGTATTTCATTTAACAAATGAAGATCACAGTGAATCAGAATATTCGTTTCTCTATCCCATATATTCATTAATCATCAGTCAGTTGTTAATTCTCTTCATTATCAAAATCTGTATAGAGTTTGTATCACATGTTGTTGTGCTGGCTGCTGCTACATGATACCTGGCTGCTGCTACATGATACCTGGCTGCTGCTACATGATACCTGGCTGCTGCTACATGATACCTGGCTGCTGCTACATGATACCTGGCTGCTGCTACATGATACCTGGCTGCTGCTACATGATACCTGGCTGCTGCTACATGATACCTGGCTGCTGCTACATGATACCTGGCTGCTGCTACATGATACCTGGCTGCTGCTACATGATACCTGGCTGCTGCTACATGATACCTGACTGCTGCTATATGATACCTGGCTGCTGCTACATGATACCTGACTGCTGCTATATGATACCTGGCTGCTGCTACATGATACCTGGCTGCTGCTACATGATACCTGGCTGCTGCTACATGATACCTGGCTGCTGCTACATGATACCTGGCTGCTGCTACATGATACCTGGCTGCTGCTACATGATACCTGGCTGCTGCTACATGATACCTGGCTGCTGCTATATGATACCTGCCTGCTGTTACATGATACCTGGCTGCTGCTACATGATACCTGGCTGCTGCTACATGATACCTGACTGCTGCTACATGATACCTGACTGCTGCTACATGATACCTGGCTGCTGCTACATGATACCTGGCTGCTGCTACATGATACCTGGCTGCTGCTACATGATACCTGGCTGCTGCTACATGATACCTGGCTGCTGCTACATGATACCTGACTTCTGCTGCTACATGATACCTGGCTGCTGCTACATGATACCTGGCTGCTGCTACATGATACCTGGCTGCTGCTACATGATACCTGGCTGCTGCTACATGATACCTGGCTGCTGCTACATGATACCTGGCTGCTGCTACATGATACCTGGCTGCTGCTACATGATACCTGGCTGCTGCTACATGATACCTGGCTGCTGCTATATGATACCTGGCTGCTGCTACATGATACCTGGCTGCTGCTACATGATACCTGGCTGCTGCTACATGATACCTGACTGCTGCTATATGATACCTGGCTGCTGCTACATGATACCTGACTGCTGCTATATGATACCTGGCTGCTGCTACATGATACCTGGCTGCTGCTACATGATACCTGACTGCTGCTATATGATACCTGGCTGCTGCTACGTGATACCTGGCTGCTGCTACATGATACCTGACTGCTGCTATATGATACCTGGCTGCTGCTACATGATACCTGGCTGCTGCTACATGATACCTGGCTGCTGCTACATGATACCTGACTGCTGCTACATGATACCTGGCTACTGCTACATGATACCTGGCTGCTGCTACATGATACCTGGCTGCTGCTACATGATACCTGGCTGCTGCTACATGATACCTGGCTGCTGCTACATGATACCTGGCTGCTGCTACATGATACCTGGCTGCTGCTACATGATACCTGGCTGCTGCTACATGATACCTGGCTGCTGCTACATGATACCTGGCTGCTGCTACATGATACCTGACTGCTGCTACATGATACCTGACTGCTGCTACATGATACTACATGATACCTGGCTGCTGCTACATGATACCTGGCTGCTGCTACATGATACCTGGCTGCTGCTACATGATACCTGGCTGCTGCTACATGATACCTGGCTGCTGCTACATGATACCTGGCTGCTGCTACATGATACCTGGCTGCTGCTACATGATACCTGGCTGCTGCTACATGATACCTGGCTGCTGCTACATGATACCTGGCTACTGCTACATGATACCTGGCTGCTGCTACATGATACCTGGCTGCTGCTACATGATACCTGACTGCTGCTACATGATACCTGGCTGCTGCTACATGATACCTGGCTGCTGCTACATGATACCTGGCTGCTGCTACATGATACCTGGCTGCTGCTACATGATACCTGGCTACTGCTACATGATACCTGGCTGCTGCTACATGATACCTGGCTGCTGCTACATGATACCTGGCTGCTGCTACATGATACCTGGCTGCTGCTACATGATAGCTGGCTGCTGCTGCTACCTGATTCCTGGCTGCTGCTACATGAGACCTGGCTGCTGCTACATGATACCTGGCTGCTGCTACATGATACCTGGCTGCTGCTACATGATACCTGGCTGCTGCTACATGATACCTGGCTGCTGCTACATGATACCTGGCTGCTGCTACATGATATCTGGCTGCTGCTACATGATACCTGGCTGCTGCTACATGATACCTGGCTGCTGCTACATGATACCTGGCTGCTGCTACATGATACCTGGCTGCTGCTACATGATGCCTGACTGCTGCTACGTGATGCCTGGCTGCTGCTACGTGATACCTGGCTGCTGCTACATGATACCTGGCTGCTGCTACATGATACCTGGCTGCTGCTACATGATACCTGGCTGCTGCTACATGCTGCTGCTGCTACATGATACCTGGCTGCTGCTAGATGATACACATGATACCTGGCTGCTGCTACATGATACCTGGCTGCTGCTACATGATACCTGGCTGCTGCTACATGATACCTGGCTGCTGCTACATGATACCTGGCTGCTGCTATATGATACACATGATATCTGGCTGACATGCTGCTGCTGCTACATGATACCTGACATGATACTGCTGCTGCTACATGATACCTGGCTGCTGCTATATGATACACATGATGCCTGACTGCTGGATACTACATGATACTAGATGATACACATGATACCTGGCTGCTGCTACATGATACCTGGCTGCTGCTACATGATAACTGGCTGCTGCTACATGATACCTGGCTGCTGCTACATGATACCTGGCTGCTGCTACATGATACCTGGCTGCTGCTACATGATACCTGGCTGCTGCTACATGATACCTGGCTGCTGCTACATATACCTGACATACCTGGCTGCTGCTACATGATACCTGGCTGCTGCTACATGATACCTGGCTGCTGCTACATGATACTGCTGGCTACTGCTACATGATACCTGGCTGCTGCTACATGATACCTGGCTGCTGCTACATGATACCTGGCTGCTGCTACATGATACCTGGCTGCTGCTACATGATACCTGGCTGCTGCTACATGATACCTGGCTGCTGCTACATGATACCTGGCTGCTGCTACATGATACCTGGCTGCTGCTACATGATACCTGGCTGCTGCTACATGATACCTGGCTGCTGCTACATGATACCTGGCTGCTGCTACATGATACCTGGCTGCTGCTACATGATACCTGGCTGCTGCTACATGATACCTGGCTGCTGCTACATGATACCTGGCTGCTGCTACATGATACCTGGCTGCTGCTACATGATACCTGGCTGCTGCTACATGATACCTGGCTGCTGCTACATGATACCTGGCTGCTGCTACATGATACCTGGCTGCTGCTACATTACCTGGCTGCTGCTACATGATACCTGGCTGCTGCTACATGATACCTGGCTGCTGCTACATGATACCTGGCTGCTGCTACATGATACCTGGCTGCTGCTACATGATACCTGGCTGCTGCTACATGATACCTGGCTGCTGCTCATGATACCTGCTGCTGCTCATGATGCCTGGCTGCTGCTATGATACCTGGCTCGCTGCATGATACCTGGCTGCTGCTCGATGATGCCTGGCTGCTGCTCACTGATACCTGGCTGCTGCTCATGATCCTGGCTGCTTGCGCGTACCTGATCCGGCGCTAACTGCATGATGCCATGCCGCTGCCGATGACCTGGTGCTGTACTGAACCGGCTGCTACACGATACCTGGCTGGCTGTCCTGGCGCTGCACTGATCCTGGCGTCTACAGTACCGCTGGTACATGATCCTGCTGCTGCAGGAAGTGACTCACACTAACGGAACTGAGTATTTCAGTAGGTAGTCGTACTCGACTGAGTCGCTATCCGGTTACGGCTGGATAATATTAGGACGTGTTCCCAAAGACACCTGCTGTCCATGTTCACCCATCAGTATAAAATGGGTACCTGGTGTAGTGGACTGGTGTGGTGCATCCTGGGATAAAACGCCTAATTTGCGAAATCTCAGCATAACAAGCGCTTCTATCAGTAGTATGTTACTGATGTCGTATGGTAGTATACCTTGTATGTACGAAATAAAAAATATTATTATTATTATTATTATTTGTTTATTATTATTATTATTATTATATTAAGACAGGTACATGGTATGCCTTGTTTGATGTTGGGTCATTATTCTGTTCAGTTAGTAAGCCATTCTAAGATATGGTAATTAGTCTATATGGTTTTAGATCTTCTGATAGATTGTTCCAATTAACCTTTTGGTTACGGTAGTCTCCTATTATTGCTGAGAGAGAGTGAGAGAGAGAGAGAGAGAGAGAGAGAGAGAGAGAGAAAGAGAGAGAGAAAGAGAGAGACTTGATAAAGAATTAGACACATGTACAACATCTGGGTATCTTTATTGTAGACGTTTTGCCATCCAGTAGCTTTATGAATACAAATTCCAGGACATAATTTAAAGACAGAACTATATACAAAAGATGAGTTAATCGGTCCCTCAGTCTTGGCTCGGTACTCTTCATCAATTCCAATGTCTTCCAATTTACGTATGTCCTTGAATCTGCACTGATAAAGCCACTGGATGGCGAAACGTCTACAATAAAGATACCCAGATGTTGGACATGTGTCTGATTCTGTCGTTATGTACACAGAAAGACGTATTTATGAGTTATTGCTTCAGAAGTCCTGTCATCCACCCCGACACACACACTGAGCTCTTTCCATCTGTCATCTTTATATCATGCAAGAAGTGCCAGATATGTGTCCGTGGCTCGGTTGATAACGCACTCAGTTGATACATTGAGTGTCCGTGCTTTGATCTCCGGCACGGGCGAAAAGGTGGAGTTTCATTAATTTGCTACCTAGTTCCTAGCAGTAGGTAGGTACGTGGGTGTAGCTCACTAGACCCTTTATGTTGGGACCCAGTCACTGGACCCATTATGTTCCATAATAATCTCTGACTACCACCCACGGACGTGTAATGGAGGTACATAATAGACAACGTAACTAAATTTTTTTCCGCCAACAGATGGCGTTGGGAGGATGATCTTCCCAGGTTCGTCTCTCCCATAGACAACGTTCGTCTCTGTGGACGAGACGCCAGACTCACCTGTGTGGTGGAGAATCTCGGTAATTACCAGGTGAGTCTCTCTCTCTCTCTCTCTCTCTCTCTCTCTCTCTCTTCTTTTTTATTTACTATGGGTTTCCTAGGTTGGATTAAGGGTTATCTATCTGTTTTCTCTCTCTTTTATTACACAGGATTCTGCAAGGTTGTTAAGGATATCTGTCTTTCTCTTCTCTCTCTCTCTCTCTCTCTCTCTCTCTCTCTCTCTCTCTCTCTCTCTCTCTCTCTCACTTCTCTCACGCTACAGGTAGCGTGGATCTACAAGGGCACTGGAGGAAGGACAGTGCCACGTCGCTACTCAGGTCATTACAAAACCCCAGAATCTGAGCAGCCAGGAGGGTCAGGCCTGGGTACTGACAGTCCCGTGTCTCACCAAGAGAGACGAGGAGAGGTACATGTGCCAGGTCAACACTAAGCCAGCACGTAAACTGACTGGTTATCTGCATGTTGTAGGTAAGTACACAGGTGTTGTAGGTGGTTGCACGCTTGCACTTGGATTTATAGGTAAGTAGCAGTCACAACACAATGGTTGGAACACTTGGCAAGTACCACAAGCTGGAGCGGAAACTGATGGATGGTATCCCTGGGGTGTTACGTAGCATCAAGGGGCTAGATTCAGGAAGGGCCAAAATGTTGAGTTTCATCTCTGTTTTTTTTGGGGGCTAATAATGAAGCATCGTACTTAGCAGACTCACTTGGCAGTCCCTCACTCTCTGTCCTGACCTTTCTTTATCCCTTCTCCTTTTATTCCTCCTCCTCCCTTTCCCTATACACTCATTTAATCACCCTTAATCCATCCCTCTGGTATTTTGTATTGGTGTTGATTGAGAGTGGCTGGGAGTTGAATAATGTATGGGCAGAGATCGCCAGGTAGCGTCTACCTGTATGCTCCGTCACGACGCATCGCTCTCACCTGTGTCTTCTCTCTCACCTTATGTTAATTAGTGAGCTTTCAGGTGTGTATGTGTGTATGTGTGTGGTTGTGTTTGGTGTGTGTGTGTGTGTGTGGGGTGTGTGTGTGTGTGTGTGTGTGTGTGTGTGTGTCCTACCTGCCCCTACAGCCCACACCTGTGTAATCTCACCTGGTCATTATAGTGTCAGTACTGTCTAATTGTTCCTTCTCATTATTTATTGGCTCCATAGCAGGATTCTCCTCTCCTGGTGAGTAATTTTTAATCTGGTAATTTATCGTCATGAAATATTATTGTGTGAGAGACAGACAGACAGACACACACACACACACACACACACACACACACACACACACACACACACACACACAATATATATATAACACACACATGCACACACACACACACACACACACACACATATATATATACACACACACATGCACAACACACACACACACACACACACACACATATATATACACACACACACACACACAGAACAATACACACACACACACACACACACACACACACACACACACACACACACACACACACACACACACACACACACACACACACACACACTATATATATCCTCACACAGACACACACACACACACACACACACATACACACACACACACACACACACACACATATATATATATACACACACACATGCACACACACACACACACACACACACACAGAGTAGTCAGTAAGTGCAATAGTTTGGGAAGTGATGTAGTGGAGGCGGGATCCATACATAGCTTTAAGCAGAGGTATGATAAAGCTCACGGTTCAGGAGAGTGACCAGTTGATACCAGTGAAGAGGCGGGGCCAGGAGCTTGGACTCGACCCCTGCAACCATAATAAGGTGAAGCTTACACAAGTATGAGGCGACACTCACATGAGTCGCAGTGGGTAAGATAGTATAATAATTTATGTGATATGTCAAGATATCTTATTAATACAAATAAAATATCAGATATATTAAGCAAATTTCCTAAATTTGGTTGTAATTGATAAGTGAACTGTAAATATAAATGCAGATTTACTCCTGTTAGGCCTTTTGAGGCCTAGTTACTAGGCCTATTGTGTACCCATATGTTCTTGTGCTACTATCCACAGGATGGATATGAAGTGCACATTAAACTAGCCACTCCGGCGGCAAAATCTAAATCTAAATCTTATTCACCCTGTTTCTTATTTATTCTTCTCTTACTCTCTTCTCCTCTCTAACCTCCTCCTCCTCTTCCTTACCTCCCACTCCCTTCATTTATCAGCTTCACATAGTTATGGATCTTTCAGTGAGTCACTTTTCATTCTTCAATACTGTGACGTCAGTGCCGCCAGTCATTGACGACGCCACCAGCAGCAGTGACATCACGGTGACGGAAGGCAGTGACCTTATGATGACGTGTGACGCTCGTGGTGACCCGCAGCCAATAATACGCTGGATACGTGAAGATGGGCGGAGCTTCAGCATTAACTCCTCCCTCATTGGTGAGTTGCAACCTTACGTTATATATATATATATATATATATATATATATATATATATATATATATATATATATATATATATATATATATATATATATATATATATATATGAATATATATATATATATATATATATATATATATATATATATATATATATATATATATATATATATATATATATATATAATATATATATATATATATATATATATATATATATATATATATATATATATATATATATATATATATAGATAGATAGATAGATAGATAGATAGAAAGATATGCAAAACAACCACCGGGGGAAGTTAAAAGATAGCTGTAGGCCTTTCATGTTGCAATCAACATATCATCAGGAGCTTGCAATGTTGTAGGGCAGAGGATGAAATCCGAGTAAACACGTTCAGGTTACGATGCAATTTTGATGACCTTAGTGTAGTAGATAGGCTTCAAACCTCCCCCATTAACCCACCAGCCTTGACCTTATTATTCCCTTTGTTATTAAAGGAATTAAAGAGAATTCACTGTTGACAAAATTTTGGGAGAAAATAAATTAATTTTTTGATGGCTTCTTATTCACTGGTTTTCCTCTCTCTTTCTCTCTCCTTTCTTCTTCCCTTTATTTCCCCCCTCCTTCTAACCCCTGGGTGTGGTTTAAGGGGTGGAGGAGCACCTGGGGAACACTCTACCCCTGGGTACGGTGAGTCGTGCAGGTAGTGGAGCCTACCTGTGTATAGCCACCAACGGTGTTCCACCCTCAGTTAGCAAGAGGATCCTGCTAGCTGTCAACTGTAAGTTAACTCTATGCTTTCTGTGTATGTTTCAATTCTCTGTGTGTTTTTGTGTGTATGTTTCAACTCTTTGTATGTACTCTGTGTGTGTTTCAACTCTCTGTATGCACTCTGTGTGTTTCAACTCTCTGTATGTGCTCTGTGTGTGTTTCAACTCTCTGTATGTGCTCTGTGTGTGTTTCAACTCTCTGTATGTGCTCTGTGTGTGTTTCAACTCTCTGTATGTGCTCTATGTGTGTTTCAACTCTCTGTATGTGCTCTGTGTGTGTTTCTTTTTGTGTTCTGTCGTGGTCGAGGTACACCCTCTGGTACGTTGGTAAGTCTCTTAGTCTTGCATTCTCCTGCAGAGTGTGTGTGTGTGTGTGTTTCAATCTCTATATGTACTCTGTGTATATTTCAACTCTTTACATGCTATGAAAATAAATGGTATAAAATACCGACACAATGGAAACATAAACACATATGCAGTTTAATGTGATCCTTTATTGACAACGTTTCACCCATACAGTGGGCTTTTTCAAGTCACACACAGATCTACCTGGGGTGGAAGGTACGGGAGTATTTATAGTCAGGTTCAGAATGTTGAGGTCAAGTGGAGAATGCTGCATCTGATGATCTACCGGGTGGGGTTATAGAGTCTTGGGTAGCTTGGCAGGGGTATTGGACAAGTTGTGAGTAGACCTTCTGCAGTGTTCTATGTTCTTATGTGGGATAGCGATGAAGAAGTTTCTTGGCGAGTGGTTCAGCTATGTTATAGAAGCCGTTGTTCTGGTTAAAATTGTTGGTTATAGAGATAAGCGATGATTCCAGGATTCTTCGGTATTGAGTGTTGTCTTCTGTGGCGATAAGTCTTGAGTTTCTGTAGTTAATTAAATGGTTGTGTGAATTGCGATGTTATACACAGGCATTCCTTG
>NC_091334.1:21571219-21586219 GCF_038502225.1 Cherax quadricarinatus | reverse complement strand
CTCCATTAACCTGCGTCATGAGCAAGCATCATGGAATATTGTAGGTAAGAAAACTCTGTATATGTGTGTGTGTGTGTGTGTGTCTACACATCTTAACATGTCGCTTGCTAGATTCACCACATCCGTCTAGCTTCATGAACCCAGTCGTACTTACTCTTAAAGCTACGTATGGAGCCTGTCTCCACTACTTGCCAACAATCTGGAGCTGAAGCAATGCTCTCTAACATCCCTAACATTCATGTTTGTCTTTAACTGCCAACTTTGCCCTCGTGCACTGGTTTCATGTGTCTCAGAGTCTATCCCTGTGTGACGTATTGATCCCATTAAGTATTTTGTATGTTTTTATCATGTATCTAATGGTTCTTATGACCTCCAGTGTCGGCAAGCTTAGTTCCTATAACGTCTCCTCACAGCTCATTTCTTTTAGCTCTGGAACTATCCTCGTTTCATACCTCTGCCCTTTATCCAGTTTCTTAACAAGTTTTGTCAGGTGATGGGTTCCATGCTGGTGCTGCTGACTCCAACATAGGCCTGTCCTATCGTATAAAGGGAGATGAAGGACTGTTTGTTGAAAGTTCTGAAGGCTACTCTTAGAATTGCCAAAGGAGCATTGGCTGTAGAGTTCATTCAGTTTATGTATTTCTCATGTGATATACTCGGCACTATACTCACACTCAGGTATATCTCCTTGAGAGAGGGTTGAATCTTTGTCTTAGATTATACTCACTTTCAAGTCATCTTTCCCCATCCCCAAATTTCATGACCCTGCGTTTTCTGGATTTGAATTTAAGTTACCACTTATCTGACCAATGTTGCAGTTTTCCCAGATACAGGTACGGCTTTTCCTGCCCCTCATCGATTTTTATTCTTCTTAGTTATGCATTATCAGCAAAAAGGGGATGCATTTGTCCCTCCTCCTTTTTTGCTATATCATTTAAATATACCAGGAACAGTAGCAGTTCTGTTGCTGATATTTCTCCTTTAAATCATTGCTAGTTACTGTTTATCAAATTTCTTCTTTCCAAGGGCTTTACCAATTCTCTTCTGATTATCTTCTCCGTTACCTTACATAGTATGCATGTCAGTGCCGCTGGTCTGTAGTTCCGCTCTTCCTGTCTCTCTGCTTTCTTAAGTTTTGGGACAGCATTCGCTTTTTTTTTTATCAAATCTCTGGCAACTGTCCCCAAGTCTATTAACCTGTTGATCTTAGTCGGTGGTTCAGTAATCGTTCCTCGCAGAATCCAGCGCCCGTTGTCTTTGATGCATGCAACTCACTTAAAAAATCTAACTCTTTTTCCAATTGTGTGTGTATGGGTGTGAGTCCCGTATCTGCTGGTGAGTCCTTTTTCCTCTCCTTGTAGCTACGGTGTCCCGTAGCTCGATCGCTAGGGCAGTCAGCTCACACGCTGAGGTTCAGAGTTAGAATCCCCGGTACGGCTGGAAAATATTAGGACGTATTTCCATAAGATACCTGCTGTATATGTTCACCCATCAATGGGTACCTGGGTGTTAGTTGACTGGTGTGGTCGTATCCTGCTATAAAATTGACTTAATTTATCACTGATGTCCCGAAATGTTCAGCATAACAAGCGGCTTTCTATACAGTAGTATATCACTGATGTCAGCTATGGTCTGTATACCTTGTACATGTACTGGTAGAAATGAAGATATTATTAAATAATAATAATAATAATATTAATAATATTGGTCTTTCACCTCAGGATATAGAGGCTAAGACCAGGCGTAGAGCTAAACAGAGATTGGACAGATATATGAGAGAGAAGGTCTGGGTCTGATTAGTACCTGAGGTGAAAATAAATGGTATAAAATACCGACACAGTGGAAACATAAGCACATATGCAGTTTAATGTGATCCTTTATTGGCAACGTTTCGCCCACTTGAAAAAGCCCACTATGTGGGCGAAACGTTGTCAATAAAGGATCACATTAAACTGCATATGTGTTTATGTTTCCAGTACCTGAGGTATTGAAACTAATTCTTGGGAAGCTTTGGGATAAGGTTGGACAAGTGGATGAGTGGGAATGGTTGGTTTAAAGAAGGACTTACCTAGTTTGGGCCAGTACGCCTTCTGTGGTGTTCCTCCATTCTTATGCTCTCAGCCTTTCGTATCTGTTTTTGGCTCGTTTCTCTATTTTCGTTTATTCTTCGCCTTCTGTAGCCTTTCTGCATTCTTGTACGTTTCTATTTTCCTCTCTCTCTGCATCCTTGGTTAAGCCAAGGGTTCTCCTTTCCTTTTTTTTTTACTATCTACTCTTCTTCTTTTGCGTTTGAAATTCTGGTCTGCCTCCCGGCACTTCCCAGTTTGAAGATTGAGACACTTATGCAATATATGGGAATCTTTATTGAGGAAACGTTTCGCCACACAGTGACTTTATCAGTCCAATACAAAGCAGAAAGGTGTAAGGAGAAAAGGAGTTTGAGGTAATCAGTCCCTCAGCCTGGAGTCGATGTGTTCAGTCCATCAGTCTTGTAGAATGTACAGCACAGGGCCGTAGACGTGGCTTATATACTGTAGTCAGGTGAGGCGAAGCCACGTCTACGGCCCTATGCTGTACATTCTACAAGATTGATGGACTGAACACATTGACTCCAGGCTGAGGGACTGATTACCTCAAACTCCTCTTCTCCTTACACCTTTCTGCTTTGTATTGGACTGATAAAGCCACTGTGTGGCGAAACGTTTCTTCAATAAACATTCCCATATATTGCATAGGTGTCTCAATCTTCAACTTGTAGGTTTTTCAAACCATTCATCACACTTCCCAGTTTGGTGCTCCATCACCCCACCCGCTGTTGCAGTTCTCTTTCCTGCTGCAACATTTAGCAATTCATTCGTCCCTTCAGAGTTACTTCTTCTGAAGTCTGGTTTCTGGTGCTCTGTTTTTCTTCCTCTAATGTTTAATTTCACATTGTATTCGAAATTCAGGACTATATTGTCTCTGTGATGTGTAACTGTGTGTGTGTACTTTTGTGTGTGTACTTTTATGAGAATGTAGTCGTATGTACTCACCTATTTGTGGTTGCAGGGGTCGATTCATAGCTCTTGGCCCCACATCTTCACTGATCGTTACTAGGTCCTCTCTCTATTTACTCCACGAGCTTTATCAACCCTCTTCTTAAAACTATATATGGTTCCTGCCTCCACTACGTCACTTTGCAGACTATTCCACTTCCTGACAACTATGACTGAAAAAATACTTCCTGACATCCCTTTGCATTTTTTTGTGTGTACACTTTCGCATGAGTGTATGTACTTTTAGTGTTATCTGTTATCAGTTAATGGTTCCAGGAATCATCTGTGACACAGCTTGGTCTCAGATCAGGCCTCCTAGAGTGACAGGAAATGTTCCAGGATTAAAAACTATTAAGAAACAAAGAGGAAAGTATAGGCGTAAGTACCCAGACTGTAACTGGTATACCTGGAGACAGTTTCGGGGGTCAACGCCCCCCGCGACTCGGTCATGTCTGGAAAACCTTGAAGCAGGACCAAGTACTGATGATCATAATGTTTAGACTAAAAGAAGAAAGTACTACAAATAGGAAGTGGTACTCGAAGTGAACTGGAGCGTTGATAGATGGCCCAGAGAACCGGCAAGTCGATGATTTAGATACTTGTGGAACACTTGGGTTCTTTATTGTGAAAAGGTTTCGCCAACCAGTGGCTTCCTCAGTCCAATACAGAGTAGAATGGCTGAAGATGAGAAGGACTTTGAGGTAATCAGTGCCTCAGTCTGGAGTCGAAGTGATCACATCGACTCCAGGCTGAGGGACTGAGGAAGCCACTGGTTAACCTTGTCACAACAAAGTGTTGCACAAGTATTTAAGTCATCAGATCCTGGAGTGTTGCTCCACAAGAAGTAATTGACACAACACAGAATTTTGTAGAGAAAAAATTCACGAACAAAGCGGTAACTTTACTGGAAGAAATCTCAGCAGATTTCAACTCTACTTGACCTCTACTTAAACTCTACTTCAGCTCTACTTCAGCTCTACTCCTAATTGATATGCTGAGAAAGATCCAAATTCGTTTTCAAGAAATAAGTACAACAATGACGGATGACTATTGCAGGTGACGGATGACTGTTGCAGGTGACGGATGATTGTTGCAGGTGACGGATGACTGTTGCAGGTGATGGGTGACTGTTGCAGGTGACGGATGACTGTTGCAGGTGACGGATGACTGTTGCAGGTGACGGATGACTGTTGCAGGTGACGGATGACTGTTGCAGGTGACGGATGACTGTTGCAGGTGACGGATGACTGTTGTAGGTGACGGATGACTGTTGCAGGTGACGGATGACTGTTGCAGGTGACGGATGACTCTTGCAGGTGACGTATGACTGTTGCAGGTGACGGATGATTGTTGCAGGTGACGGATGACTGTTGCAGGTGATGGGTGACTGTTGCAGGTGACGGATGACTGTTGCAGGTGACGGATGACTGTTGCAGGTGATGGATGACTGTTGCAGGTGAGGGATGACTGTTGCAGGTGACGGATGACTGTTGCAGGTGACGGATGACTCTTGCAGGTGAAGGATGACTGTTGCAGGTGACGGATGACTGTTGCAGGTGACGGATGACTGTTGCAGGTGACGGATGACTGTTGCAGGTGACGGGTGACTGTTGCAAGTGACGGATGACTGTTGCAGGTGACGGATGACTGTTGCAGGTGACGGATGACTGTTGCAGGTGACGGGTGACTGTTGCAAGTGACGGATGACTGTTGCAGGTGACGGATGACTGCTGCAGGTGACGGATGACTGTTGCAGGTGACGGATGACTGTTTCAGGTGACGGATGACTGTTGCAGGTGACGGATGACTGTTGCAGGTGACGGATGACTGTTGCAGGTGACGGATGACTGTTGCAGGTGACGGATGACTGCTGCAGGTGACGGATGACTGTTGCAGGTGACGGATGACTGTTGCAGGTGACGGATGACTGTTGCAGGTGACGGATGACTGTTGCAGGTGACGGATGACTGTTGCAGGTGACGGATGACTGTTGCAGGTGATGGGTGACTGTTGCAGGTGACGGATGATTGTTGCAGGTGACGGATGACTGTTGCAGGTGATGGGTGACTGTTGCAGGTGACGGATGACTGTTGCAGGTGACGGATGACTGTTGCAGGTGATGGATGACTGTTGCAGGTGATGGATGACTGTTGCAGGTGACGGATGACTGTTGCAGGTGACGGATGACTTTTGCATGTGAAGGATGACTGTTGCAGGTGACGGATGACTGTTGCAGGTGACGGATGACTGTTGCAGGTGACGGATGACTGTTGCAGGTGACGGGTGACTGTTGCATGTGACGGATGACTGTTGCAGGTGACGGATGACTGTTGCAGGTGACGGATGACTGTTGCAGGTGACGGGTGACTGTTGCAAGTGACGGATGACTGTTGCAGGTGACGGATGACTGCTGCAGGTGACGGATGACTGTTGCAGGTGACGGATGACTGTTACAGGTGACGGATGACTGTTGCAGGTGACGGATGACTGTTGCAGGTGACGGATGACTGTTGCAGGTGACGGATGACTGTTGCAGGTGACGGATGACTGCTGCAGGTGACGGATGACTGTTGCAGGTGACGGATGACTGTTGCAGGTGACGGATGACTGTTGCAGGTGACGGATGACTGTTGCAGGTGACGGATGACTGTTGCAGGTGACGGATGACTGTTACAGGTGACGGATGACTGTTGCAGGCGACTGTATCGTAGTTATCACAGAGGAATCAAAGCTCTGAGCACAGCACATTATAACCACGAAATTCAAGCTGATTGGAAAACCTGTGAAAGACGATGTTTCTCTTGTAACGCTTGTCAGTCCCGTCGTAAATACAGCCCCGAGTTGTATAGAGAGAGTTGTTTCCGCCGCTACGATCTTTGTCGTAGTGACAAAAGACTTTCAGGGTCTTCACAGGGAACAAAAGTAGACTAATCGTTGCCTTGAATGCTGCTCATTTACACAGAGTTAGTTAGTTAGTTAAAGATTAGCCGGTATTCTCCCGGCCCGGGCCTTGTCCAAGTGGTGGCCCGGCCTTGGCTCCCTCTTTAGGGAGTGTCTGAGACCTAAGTCTCCCATGGGAGGAGGCACAAGCACCTCCTCATCTTTGGGACCAACTGTCCCCAGGCCTAGCCACAAGCTAGGCCTCTCTGGTCTGCCATCCCCGCCCCAAGGGGGCTAATGGGAATGACAGTCTTATGAGCTAAAGGCTCGGGCTCAGGCACCTACCTTACCCTAGAAGGGTTAGGCATGGTGTCGATGATTTACACAGACGTTCTGCTGTAGCGACATTCCAAACAAAATCATTCGTATTAAGACTTTAAATCTTTTTGTAATAAACCGAAAGGTATATAAGAATATACACATTATTAATGTATCAGTTAGTGAATTGCACTGAATTTGTGTTATTCATCATGAATAAAAACTTACCAAATTAACTGGTAAATAAATAAGCATGTAATGTTTGGTATATTTTTTCTTCTTGTAATCAGTTAAAAACGTTTTAGCTCACCCTTTAAAATTCTCTTAGAAGGCGGAGTGTGAAGTAGAGACAATGTAAGAAGGAACGGTAGGGGTGGGAGAGGTGATCAATGGAACTGGAGAATCGTACAGTAAAGGAGGTAGGAGGAGGATAGATAATGGATGGAGAGAATGTAAGAAGCAGAGACATCACGGCACGGTTAGAAAAACCCAGGGAATTACCGTTTTTTGTGACCACTTTCCTCCAGCTTGCCAGACGAGGGGGGAAACTCTAGTAAACTTAAAAGGTTAAGGATTCTGTCGCACCTTAGTCGTCTTTTACCGTTGTTTTTAGCGGAACTCGCTGATGAATGCCATTGTAATCTCTGTCTCTCTGTCTCTTTCGATTACTCTGTCCTTCTAACAGTCATGGAGACCACGACGCCAGACAGCCAGACCAGCTTCCTGAAGAAGGAGCTGCAGAGGCAGGCGCTGGCGGAGATGGAAGAAAATGAGGAGACGCCAGACAACACCCTGAAAGAACGGCAACCGCACACGCCCCTCAGTTTCGAGTCGTATTTTGGTAAGATTTTTATCTTCCCGCCTTCTGACTTTGTTTAGCTGGGTGCTAGGAGACATGGTAAATCGTAGGAGACATGTAAGACCTTGGAGACAAGGTCCTACATGTCTCGATAGACTCGATAGACTTTGAAACCATTTTCCAGTGAGTGATATATATTGTTTGGGTCTTCTCAGCTTTTTTTTTGTTTCTGTTTACAGCACTCAGGAATGAGCCGTTTCCTGTTATCATTTTCATGGGTAATGGGAGAAAATTTAGTTTGATCCAATAGAAGGAAGGGTTACCACCAGATACCTACATCCCACCCTTGAAGGGTGGGATGATTCAAACATCTTTGTGTGTGTGTGTGTGTGTGTGTGTGTGTGTGTGTGTGTGTGTGTGTGTGTGTGTGTGTGTGTGTGTGTGTGTGTGTGTGTGTATGTGTGTGTGTGTGTTCTCACCTAATTGTGGTTGCAGGGGTCGAGACTCAGCTCCTTGACCTGTGTGTGTGTGTGTGTACTCACCTATTACTCACCTATTTGTGGTTGCAGGGGTCGAGTCACAGCTCCTGGCCCCGCCTCTTCGCTGATTGCTACTAGGTCTTCTCTCTCCCTGCCCCATGAGCTCTATCATACCTCGCCTTAAAACTATGTATGATTCCCGCCTCCACTACGTCACTTTCTAGGCTATTCCACGACCTGACTACTCTATGACTGAAGAAATACTTCCTAACATCCCTTTGATTCATCTGAGTCTTCAACTTCCAATTGTGACCTCTTGTGTCTGTGTCCCTTCTCTGGAACATCCCGCCTTTGTCCACCTTGTCTATTCCGCGCAGTATTTTATATGTCGTTATCATGTCTCCCCTGACCCTCCTGTCCTCCAGTGTCGTCAGGCCGATTTCCCTCAACCTTTCTTCGTAGGACAATCCCCGTAGCTCTGGGACTAGTCTTGTTGCAAACCTTTGCACTTTCTCTAATTTCTTGACGTGCTTGACTAGGTGTGGATTCCAAACTGGTGCTGCATACTCCAGTATGGGCCTGACGTAAATGGTATACAGAGTCTTAAACGAATCCTTACTGAGGTATCGGAACGCTATCCGTAGGTTTGCCAGGCGCCCATATGCTGCAGCAGTTATCTGATTGATGTGCCCCTCAGGAGATATGCTCGGTGTTATACTCACCCCCAGATCTTTTTCCTTGAGTGAGGTTTGCAGTCTTTGGCCATCTAAACTGTATTGTGTCTGCGGTCTTCTTTGCCCTTCCCCAATCTTCATGACTTTGCATTTGGCAGGGTTAAATTCAAGGAGCCAGTTGCTGGACCAGGCTTGTAGCCTGTCCAGGTCTCTTTGTAGTCCTGCCTGATCCTCATCCGATTTGATTCTTCTCATTAACTTCGCATCATCTGCAAACAAGGACACTTCTGAGTCTATCCCTTCCGTTATGTCGTTCACATATACCAAGAACAGCACAGGTCCTAGGACTGACCCCTGTGGAACCCCGCTTGTCACAGGCACCCACTCTGACACCTCTTCGCGTACCATGACTCGTTGTTGCCTCCCTGACAGGTATTCTCTGATCCATTGCAGTGCCTTTCCTGTTATGTGTGCCTGATCCTCTAGCTTTTGCAGTAACCTCTTGTGAGGAACTGTGTCGAAGGCCTTCTTGCAGTCCAAAAATGCAGTCGATCCACCCCTCTCTCTCTTGTCTTACTTCTGTCACCTTGTCATAAAACTCTAGTAGGTTTGTGACACAGGATTTTCCTTCCCTGAAACCGTGCTGGTTGTCAATTATACACTTGTTTCTTTCCAGGTGCTCCACCACTCTCCTCTTGATGATCTTCTCCATGACTTTGCATACTATACACGTTAGTGATACAGGTCTGTAGTTTAGTGCCTCATGTCTATCTCCCTTTTTAAAAATTGGGACTACATTTGCCATTTTCCATACCTCAGGGAGTTGCCCAGTTTCAAATGATGTGTTGAAGATCTTTGTTAATGGCTCACACAATATCTCTGCTCCCTCTTTAAGAACCCATGGAGAGACGTTGTCTGGTCCCACCGCCTTTGAGGTATCAAGTTCGCATAGCAGCTTCTTCACCTTCTCCTTGGTTATATGTACCTCATCCAGCACTTGCTGGTGTGCCCCCCTGTTCTGATTTCCTGGAGTCCTACTGGTTTCCACTGTAAATACCTCTTTAAATCTTGTGTTGAGCTTCTGACATACCTCTCGGTCGTTTCTTGTGAATTCCCCATCACCCTTCCTCAGTCTGATTACCTGGTCCTTGACTGTTGTTTTCCTCCTGATGTGGCTGTACAGCAGCTTCGGGTCAGTCTTTACTTTTGATGCTATGTCATTTTCATATTGTCTCTGAGCCTCCCTTCTTATCTGTGCATATTCGTTTCTGGCTCTTCGGCTAATTTCTTTATTTTCCTGAGTTCTCTGTCTTCTGTACCTTTTCCATTCTCTAGTACACCTAGTTTTTGCCTCCCTACACCTTTGGGTGAACCAAGGACTCGTTCTGTTCTTCCCATTATTTCTGTTCCCCTTGGGAACAAACCTCTCCTCTGCCTCCTTGCATTTTGTTGCCACATAGTCCATCATTTCTTGTACTGGTTTTCCTGTCAGTTCCCTCTCCCACTGAATGTCTTGAAGGAAGTTCCTCATGCCTGAGTAGTTCCCCCTTTTGTAGTTTGGTTTTTCCCAGCCTATTCCTGCTACTCTCTCCACTTGGAGTTCAACTATGTAGTCTAGTCAAAGCACAGAACCACACGATCACTAGCTCCCAGGGGCATTTCATACATGATACCCTCGATGTCCGAACTACTCAAGGTGAATACAAGGTCCAGTCTTGCTGGTTCATCCTCTCCTCTCTCTCTGGTAGTGTCTCTAACATGTTGATGCATGAGGTTTTCCAGTACCACACCCATCATCTTGGCTCTCCATGTTTCGGGACCCCCATGGGGCTCCAGGTTTTCCCAGTCAATCTCCTTGTGATTGAAATCACCCATAACTAGTAACTTTGCTCCCCCCATGTGTGCTCTCCTGGCCACCTCGGCTAGTGTGTCGATCATTGCTCTGTTGCTCTCATCGTATTCTTCTCTTGCCCTCCTGCAGTTCTGTGGTGGGTTGTACATTGCTGCAATTATCACGTTATGTCCCTCAGACTGGATTGTTCCTACTAAGTAGTCCCTTTCGCCCGTGCCATCCATTCCTTCCATTTTCTCAAAACCCCACTGGTTTTTAATGAACAGTGCAACTCCTCCTCTCCCTCTCCTCCCTCTGTCTTTCCTGAGGATTTGATATCCGGATGGAAAGATTGAATCTGTTATTATTCTGGTGAGTTTTGTTTCTGTGAGTGCTATTATGTCTGGGGATGTCTCCTTGATTCTTTCGTGCCACTCCTCATACTTGTTTGTTATTCCATCTGCATTTGTATACCACACCTTCAACTTCTTTTCTAAGACTGTGGTCTGGGAGGTATATTGGGGTTGGGGAAGTGGGAGACCTGGTAAGGAACTATGGGTTGTTGCTGTGGGGGTGAAGTTTGTAATGTAGTGGGTGGAGGCATTGGATGTGGCATGGGTGTTTTGATTTAGAGTGTTTGGTTGCACTGGGGTTGACCTGGTTGGGAGGCTTCTATAGGAAGTTGTGAGGGAGGCTGTGTGTGTGTGTGTGTGTGTGTGTGTGTGTGTGTGTGTGTGTGTGTGTGTGTGTGTGTGTGTGTGTGTGTGTGTGTGTGGATGAAAACACTATAAAACGAGTGACTGCAAACAATAAAAATCCCACAGTCAAAAAACAAACAGGAACAACTAAACGCCTTCATATGCTTACATATATTTTCTTATCCCAGTATGATTGTTGTCTATTATCCCAGTATGTTTGGTGTCTGTTATTATTCCAGTATGATTGTTGTCTTATTATTCCTAGTATGCTTGTTGTCTATTATCATCTTCGCATGCTTGACTATTATTATCCCAGTATGTTTTATGGGTAATATAGAGTAGATGTTAGGAACTGTTTTAAGGGCAAAATTGAGTATATGCTTCGAGTTATTTACATAATACAGAGCAGCTGTTTCGATCTATTCTTTGTACAATTCTGTCGTTCTTTATAGGCATTATAACTATTATTTATGCTAAGTACTGTGCCCGTATGGGTACTAGAAATAACTTATCATCCTAAAGTGATCCTAAAAATTAGGGTAATCTCATCCAATCTATCTGATGGTGCCCTAATACTATTATTACATACAGTGTTGTACACACATTAATTTCGTGATGTTTAGACTTATTATTTTCAATGCAGTGCTGAATTTACATTCGGATCATTTGGCAAAGCTATCCTTGCTTTGTGAGCTAAGACTGACAATTCTGCTCAAAATTTAAGCATGGCACATGGTGAAATGTGTTGCAGCACCTGTTGAAGTGTGTTTCAGCACCTCTTGAAGTGTGTTGTAGCAAATATGTTGAACAACAGACAACATTTAGCCTTTGTTTTGCTCCACAGAGGGTCTTCCATCATCCTCATCTTCGTCCTGGTGTTGGGCATCATCGTCCAGGTGCTGGGCGTCATTGTTCTGGTCCTGGGCATCATTGTCCTGCTGTTGGCTAAGGACACATCTGGGACTTTCTCTCCTACTGTTCCTGTTCTTCAGTGTGTCCTAAACTCCACATCCTTCACGCATCACCCGAGGCTCCTGACATACAACGATCTGCGAGGTCCTACAACATGACCTAAGAACTCGTTTCTTCTGTGAGAGTGTTCTCCGGGTCTTGTGTTCGGCCAGGGAACACTCTACCACAGGAAGTAACTCTGAGTGGTTATCTAGCGTAAAGAGTGTAGGGGCTCGATCTTCCGTAATGTAATAGAGTATGTAAATGAGATGCTTTGTACATGTTATGGCATTTTATTAATGAAGACGTCTCGTCCACCAGGGACTTTATTAATTCATAAAGAGAATATTACGACATGTGTATATATAGTGAATGGACAGAGTTCTATAAACATGCATTGTTTTATGTTCTTTGAGTATAGTAGATGAGGTTAAGTAATCACAATGTCAGCCTCAGGAAGATTGAGCCTTGATAAAACTTCAGACGTGTGAATGATCCGAACTTACGATCAATTGTATAGATAGTGGATATTACTGCTGATTCTAAACACTATCTGCTGTAAATGTCACTTTACTGGACAATACGATGGTTGTCGGTGTTTCATAGTAAAGTGTATACGTTATTAATGTCGTCCTTCCTATATGTATTGACATAAATATCCAGCACACAGTGTGACTTGTAAATGGTCGGGCCGAAACGCTGTCATAAGCTTCTCTCTCCTATGTGCGGCTTGTTTGTGCATTGTTCCAGTCACGGTATTTGTATTTTTATTCTTTATGTGTTTATGTTATGTGACTCTGGTACCTAGGTCCTTGGAAATTTCTCCTACAGAAAGCTTGTCACATGCCGGACAGACGTGACGGTGGAATAAAAGCTTTCAGCCTTCAGGTTTTCCATATGGAAAACCTGAAGGCCGAAGGCCATAGGCAGTCTCTTAAATTCTGGCCAGGTCAGCACTTAAGGGACTTCCTATGGCCAAGCCGGGAAGTTGAAAAATTTATCTTGAACGAGGGAGTTGAAGTTGACATCAAAGGCCACCAAGGCTATAAAGTGAAGGAGAGTCGAGGGAAAGTTGTGTTTATCCTCCTGAGGAGATTATCAGTGTTAGATCTAATGTGAATAATAGTAGAGAGGGAAGTAACATCAAAGGAAGCCATCCGTTTTATCTCTCGTGTTAATGCCGGAGATGAACTTACAAATCCTCAGAGGCTTCAGGTTTGCAGGACTGACAGTACCAAGAAGGCAGGTGATCAGCCAGACTGTGGAGGCACTATTTATATCAGAGGTGACAAGTTTATTAGGAATGCTTGGTTTATGTGGTTTGGGAAATTCATGAAATTTGTCGGGTTTAGGCTGTCCAGGAAGGAACTCCTCTCATGGTCGACAGTTAAATGACTTCTTATAATATAAACACATATGGGAGGGGGACGCTAGTAACTCATGCGCTCTACACAGAAAAACACCGAGGGCTAACTTACGAATTTTCCCAGAGACAAGACAGGACTTATCATCAAAGAAGTGACAATCGCAGCAGCTTGTGTTCAGAATCAGCAGTAATAGCCACTACCATTGTAGTTACTCAAAACTCTGGATCAGTCAGTCTATGAAGGTCTTAGCGAGGCTTAGTCTCCCTCAGCCTAACACAGACATCACATAACCTCACTCTCCTGGTTCCTCGCATGCTCCAACATTTTCAACCTTCAGAACCTCTCCCCACCACTATATAAAACGGTTATTCTTTGTTGTATTGATTGATAAAGTAGATAGATGGTACAGAGAACCGACAGGATGGTGAATTAGACACTTGTACAACACTTGGGTACCCTGATCGTGGAAACGTTTTGCCGACCAGTGGCTTCCATAGTCCAATACAGAGAAGAATAGTTGAAGATCAGTAGGAATTTGAAGTAATCAGTCCCTCAGCTGAGGGACTGATTATTTAAAATTTTCAATTATACACTTGTTGCCCAAGTGTATAATTTATT
This sequence comes from Cherax quadricarinatus, assembly GCF_038502225.1. Classification (NCBI taxonomy): domain Eukaryota; kingdom Metazoa; phylum Arthropoda; class Malacostraca; order Decapoda; family Parastacidae; genus Cherax; species Cherax quadricarinatus. The sequence goes on along the minus strand of NC_091334.1, from coordinate 21,572,569 downwards.
ACTGACAAAATCTCAGAGGGGCGGAACGTCTGCATTACTAAAACGAGATAACCAGCTTACTGTGTTATATTATCTACCCTCGACGTACTCGTTTACTGTAATATCAAGTTGATGAAGGATCGACGTCTGTGCCACAGGACTGGTCACCCTAGTTGTCAGTCTGTCTTCACAACAGTGAGTGAAGCCAGACTGACAACCTCCCAATACCATTATCTGGAGTTTACCTGGAGAGAGTTCCGGGGGTCAACGCCCCCGCGACCCGGTCTGTGACCAGGCCTCCCATACATTAATAATAATAATAATACTAATAATAATAACAATAATAATAATAATAATAATAATAATAATAATAATAATAATAATAATAATAATTAATATTATTATTATTATTATTATTATTATTATTATTATTATTATTATTATTATTATTATTATTATTATTATTATTATTATTATTATTATTCATTGAAGCGGTAAACTCGTACGGAGCCCTGGTTGAGACTCGATGCCCTCATCCAGTAAGACTCAACAAAACTGTCACCACAACTGTCACCACGAAACTGTCACCGCAACGGTTATCATAAGACTATCACTACATCTGTCATCACTAGACTGTCACCACAAGACTGTCATCACTAAACTGTCACCATAACTGTCAGAATAAGGTTATAACCACAACTATCACCACACTACTGTCACTACTATACTCTTGCCACAGCTGTCACCACAAGACTGTCAGGATAAGACTGTCAACACAAGGCTGTCAGCACAACACTGTCAACACAAGAATGTCACCACATAACTGTTAGCACAATACTGTCAACACAACACTGTCACCACAAGACTGTCAGCATAATACTGTCAGCACAAGACTGTCACCACAATACTGTCAACACAAGACTGTCAGCACAAGACTGTCAGCACAAGACTGTTAGCACAAGACTGTCGCCACAATACTGTCAGCACAAGACTGTCACCACAATACTGTCAACACAAGACTGTCAGCACAAGACTGTCAGCACAAGACTGTCAGCACAAGACTGTCACCACAATTCTGTCAACACAAGACTGTCAGCACAAGACCGTCAGCACAAGACTGTCAGCACAATACTGTCAGCACAATACTGTCAACACAATACTGTCAGCACAATACTGTCAGCACAAGACTGTCAGCACAAGACTGTCAGCACAAGACTGTCACCACAATACTGTCAACACAAGACTGTCAGCACAAGACAGTCACCACAATACTGTCACCACAAGACTGTCAGCACAAGACCGTCAGCACAAGACTGTCAGCACAAGACTGTCAGCACAATACTGTCAGCACAATACTGTCAACACAAGACT
>NC_091334.1:21511219-21563719 GCF_038502225.1 Cherax quadricarinatus | reverse complement strand
TACATAACAGTAAGGCCACCCACATCCCTCCTATGTTGAAGGCTCTGCTGAAATGACAGATCTATCCAGGATGGGTCCAGGCGAGAGATGAGACGTCTTGCTCTGTTCTCTACTCTGTCAAGCAGTCGCAGATGAGAGGGGGGCAGGCAAACCAAGAAAGTGGAGCATACTCAAGGTGTGAGCGTACTTGCGCCTCGTACAGGATCTTGCAACCCCTACTGTCAAGCAGATGCGAGATACGGCGAAGTGCTGTAAGCTTCCTGGCTGCCTTGTTTGCAAGATTAACAACATGGTTCTTCATGGTTAGTTTGGAGTCAAATTTCACCCCAAGGATATCAACTTCTTCTCCAGGTGCCAACACCCTCCCATTCATCCTTACTACTGCACCAGCATTACCATCATGGTGCCTAGAGACGATCATCATTTGCGTTTTCTCAGGTGCAAATGTTACTTGCCATCTATTTCCCCAAGCTGATATAGCTCTCAGCTGGTGATTGATGTAGCTTAGAGCAGCTGGCATTTCTTCTTTTGGATAAGTGAATGTCAGTGTACAGTCGTCTGCATATGCATGTGATTCTGGGATGAGATGAAGAAGGTCATTGAAGTAGACATTCCATAACAATGGACCCAGCACGCTTCCTTGTGGAACACTTGCCCCAATAGGATGTCTTGCTGATTCCGTTCCATTAAGAACTACACTTAGAGATCTACCGTGGAGGTAATCACTGAGGAGACATAGCGTAGAGATTGCAATTCCCAGTGCTTGAAGTTTTGCTAAGAGGCCCTGGTGCCACACCCGGTCGAGAGCACCAGCAATGTCCAGTGCTACCACACAGCTGACTTGGAATTCATCCAGTGACTGGTGCCACTTAGTGGAGAGGTTTAACAACAGATCAGCAGCAGAGTAACCTTTCCTGAAGCCATATCGACGATCACAAAGTAGTGAGTGGTAGTCAAAAAACTCTGTCATTTGTCTTGAGATTATTGTCTCAAGGATCTTACCAGTGATTGACAGGAGTGACACTGGTCTGTAGTTGCTGATTTCTGCTCTGCTCTTCTTTTTGTGAACAGGGACTACATTTGCCTCCATAGAGAGGCCATTTACACTGTACTAGGCAGTGCTGAAAGATGCGAGTTAGAGGTGCTGCTAGCTGGTCTGCACATCTTCTCAACAATCTTGGCTCAACTTGTCTGGGCCCAGCCTTTCTCTCTCTCTAGTTCTCTCTCTCTGTTCTCCTCTCTCTCTCTCTCTCTCTGTCTCTCTCTCTAGTTCTCTCTCTCTCTCTCTCTCTCTCTCTCTCTCTCTCTCTCTCTCTCTCTCTCTCTCTCTCTCTCTCTCTCTCTCTCTCTCTCTCTCTCTCACTCTATAAACACAAAGAATAATGTTAAATCATTCCTTAATGTAAAGTTATCTGAGGTCACCCATCAGTTATCTGAGGTCACCCATCAGTTATCTGAGGTCACCCATCAGTTATCTGAGGTCACCCATCAGTTATCTGATGTCACCCATCAGTTATCTGAGGTCACCCATCAGTTATCTGAGGTCACCCATCAGTTATCTGAGGTCACCCATCAGTTATCTGGGGTCGCCCATCAGCTATCTGAGGTCACCCATCAGTTATCTGAGGTCACCCAGTAGTTATCTGAGGTCACCCATCAGTTATCTGAGGTCACCCAGTAGTTATCTGAGGTCACCCATCAGTTATCTGAGGTCACCCAGTAGTTATCTGAGGTCACCCATCAGTTATCTGACTCACCTACCACCTGTTTTTTGGGACACTCACCTGCTATGTGGGAGGATAGGCCTCATCATCATCCATGTGGGAGGATAGGCCTCATCTTCCATGTGGGAGGGTAGGCCTATCCATTTTACCCACAGGATAGATTATATTACACACAGTAACTGTTAACTGGATCAGTGCTGTTGAACAATGACACAGCAAGAGTGTAACGGATCAGGGTAGCGAAATAATGACACCGTACACAGTTTTAAGGATAGATACGACACGAGGCAGGAAACTTGTGGAATCGGTCGAATGGAGTAAAGAAGCGGGGCCAGGAACTAAGATTCGACTTCCGTAATCCAAGCAGGTGAGCACACACACACACACACACAGCTAGATGACATACGAACAACGGAGGAGGAGGTGCAGAAGCTGCTAAGTGACCTTGATACCTCAAACATCTCCCCGTGGGTCCTTAGAGAAGGAGCAGAGATGCTGTGCGTACCCCTAACCACAATCTTCAATACATCCCTTGAAACTGGGAAACTACCTGAGATATGGAAGATGGCAAATGTAGTCCCAATTTTTAAGAAAGGAGACAGAAAAGAGGCACTAAACTACAGACCAGTGTTTCTGACGTGTATAACATGCAAAGTCATGGAGAAGATTATCAGGAGGAGAGTGGTGGAACACCTTGAACGGAACAAGATTATAAATGACAACCAGCACGGATTCATGGAAGGCAAATCCTGTGTCACAAACCTTCTGGAGTTTTATGACAAAGTAACAGAAGTAAGACACGAGAGAGAGAGGGGTGGGTGGATTGCGTTTTCCTGGACTGCAGGAAGGCCTTCGACACAGTTCCTCACAAGAGTTTAGTGCAGAAGCTGGAGGATCAGGCGCGTATAATAAGGAGGGCACTGCAATGGATCAGAGAATATCTGACAGGGAGGCAACAACGAGTCATGGTACGTGAAGAGATATCACAGGGGGCGCCTGTGACGAGCGGGGTCCCACAGGGGTCAATTCTAGGACCAGTGCTATTTTTGATATATGTGAATGACATGATGGAAAGGATAGACTCTGAAGTGTCCATGTTCACAGATGACGTGAAGCTGATGAGAAGAATTAAATCGGATGAGGATCAGGCAGGACTACAAAAAGACCTGAACAGGCTGGACACGTGGTCCAGCAACTGGCTTCTCGAATTCAACCCTGCCAAATGCAAAGCTATGAAGATTGGGGAAGGGCAAAGAAGACCGCAGACAGAGTATAGGCTAGGTGGACAAAGACTGCAAACCTCACTCAAGGGGAAAGATCTTGGGGTGAGTATAACACCGAGCAAGTCTCCGGAAGCACACATTAACCAGATAACCACTGCAGCATATGGGCGCCTGGCAAATCTGAGAATAGCGTTCCGATACCTTAATAAGGAATCGTTCAAGACACTGTACACTGTGTACGTCAGGCCCATACTGGAGTATGGGCCTGGTCAAGTACGTCAAGAAATTAGAGAAAGTGCAAAGGTTTGCAACAAGGCTAGTCCCAGAGCTCAGGGGAATGTCGTACGAGGAAAGGTTGAGGGAAATCGGACTGACGACACTGGAGGACAGAAGGGTCATGGGAGACATGATAACGACCTACAAGATACTGCGTGGAATAGATAAGGTGAACAAAGACAGGATGTTCCAGAGAGGGGACACAGAAACAAGGGGTCACAATTGGAAGCTGAAGACTCAGACGAGTCACACAGATGTTAGGAAGTATTTCTTTAGTCATAGAGTCTTCAGGAAGTGGAATAGCCTTGCAAGTGATGTAGTGGAGGCAGGAACCATACATAGCTTTAAGACGAGGTATGACAAAGCTCTGGAAGCAGGGAGAGAGAGGACCTAGCAACGATCAGTGAAGAGGCGGGGCCAGGAGCTTGGACTCGAGCCCTGCAACTTCAACTAGGTGAGTACAACTAGGTGAGTTCACACACACACACACACACACAACTTCTGATAAAACACGACCCCTCACTCACACACAGGAAACTCACAAACTTTGTGAGAAAAATGTACCACAGGATCACTTTTTTATATTTATATAACACGAACTTGTTTTACAAGCTTTTCCGTCTTTGAAAAAAAATCGTTCCCATTAAGCTCCTTCCCAGTAGTGAAAGATTTAGCGCGGGAAAGTTGCCATGGCAACCAGAGGGACGCTATCTAATCAGCTGTGAAAAGTAAACAAACAGAGTTTTGACAGAGGGTAGAATGTTGTTCGTCTGTTTTAAGTGGAGAAAATCGTATGGATACGAAAGCACATAACTAAGTGATATAATGACTGTCGATATAGTCACTGTGCGGATATAATGAATGTGTGGATACAGTGACAGTGGATATAACGACTGTGTGGAAATAATGTCTGTGTGGATAAACTGACAGGTCAGTTGACTCTATATTTCACTTGAGACGCTCAACTGAAGTATTCCCTAAACTCTAGAGTGTAGGCAGCCTCATAGTTGTTTTTCCCAATAACCAGATCAACCAGGCTGTGATGGATATGTGGGGCAGCGAATCTCCAGCAACAACAGCCTGGTTGACCAGGCAAGCACTAGACGAGCCTGGCCCATGGCAGGGCTCAGTGAATAGAGAAACTCTCAGAACTCTTCATAGGTATATCAAAGGTATATACCACATCCTCCTTTCCCGATCACTTTTAAAAGTTCAATCCCTAGCTCTGGAACTTGGTCTCACTCACGTGACTGCAAAGCATATTATAGTTATCAGAATTTTTGCCTCTCAGAACATAAGAATCAACACTAACTGTGTGTGTCATAAATCTTGCCTCTTGTTCAAGTCTCTGTGTTAAACCCCCTCCCCCCCAACCAAGGGAGGGTCTCAAAGAAGTCTGCCAGTCTTCCAGATCTATCTTTAACGAGGGTTGTCTGCCAGTCTTCCAGATCGATCTTTAACGAGGGTTGTCTGCCAGTCTTCCAGATCGATCTTTAACGAGGGTTGTCTGCCAGTCTTCCAGATCGATATTTAACGAGGGTTATCTGCCAGTCTTCCAGATCGATCTTTAACGAGGGTTGTCTGCCGTCTTCCAGATCGATCTTTAACGAGGTTGTCTGCCAGTCTTCCAGATCTATCTTTAACTAGGGTTGTCTGCCAGTCTTCCAGAGCGATCTTTAACGAGGGTTGACTGCCAGTCTTCCAGAGCAATCTTTAACGAGGGTTGTCTGCCAGTCTTCCAGAGCGATCTTTAACGAGGGTTGTCTGCCAGTCTTCCAGAGCGATCTTTAACGAGGGTTGTGCCAGTCTTCCAGAGCGATCTTTAACGAGGGTTGTCTGCCAGTCTTCCAGATCGATCTTTAACGAGGGTTGTCTGCCAGTCTTCCAGATCGATATTTAACGAGGGTTATCTGCCAGTCTTCCAGATCGATCTTTAACGAGGGTTGTCTGCCAGTCTTCCAGATCGATCTTTAACGAGGGTTGTCTGCCAGTCTTCCAGATCTATCTTTAACTAGGGTTGTCTGCCAGTCTTCCAGAGCGATCTTTAACGAGGGTTGTCTGCCAGTCTTCCAGATCTATCTTTAACGAGGGTTGTCTGCCAGTCTTCAGAGCGATCTTTAACGAGGGTTGTCTGCCAGTCTTCCAGATCGATCTTTAACGAGGGTTGTCTGCCAGTCTTCAGATCGATCTTTAACGAGGGTTGTCTGCCAGTCTTCCAGATCGATCTTTAACGAGGGTTGTCTGCCAGTCTTCCAGATCTATCTTTAACTAGGTTGTCTGCCAGTCTTCCAGAGCGATCTCTTTAACGAGGTTGTCTGCCAGTCTTCCCGATCTATCTTTAACGAGGTTGTCTGCCAGTCTTCCAGATCTATCTTTAACTAGGGTTGTCTGCCAGTCTTCCAGATCTATCTTTAACGAGGTTGTCTGCCAGTCTTCCAGATCGATCTTTAACGAGGGTTGTCTGCCAGTCTTCCAGATCTATCTTTAACTAGGGTTGTCTGCCAGTCTTCCAGAGCGATCTTTAACTAGGGTTGCCTGCCAGTCTTCCAGAGCAATCTTTAACGAGGTTGTCTGCCAGTCTTCCAGAGCGATCTTTAACGAGGTTGTCTGCCAGTCTTCCCGAGCGATCTTTAACGAGGGTTGTCTGCCAGTCTTCCAGATCGATCTTTAACGAGGTTGTCTGCCAGTCTTCCAGATCGATCTTTAACGAGGTTGTCTGCCAGTCTTCCAGATCTATCTTTAACGAGGGTTGTCTGCCAGTCTTCAGAGCGATCTTTAACGAGGGTTGTCTGCCAGTCTTCCAGAGCGATCTTTAACGAGGGTTGCCTGCCAGTCTTCCAGAGCGATCTTTAACGAGGGTTGTCTGCCAGTCTTCCAGAGCGATCTTTAACGAGGGTTGTCTGCCAGTCTTCCAGATCGATCTTTAACGAGGGTTGTCTGCCAGTCTTCCAGATCGATCTTTAACGAGGGTTGTCTGCCAGTCTTCCAGAGCGATCTTTAACGAGGGTTGTCTGCCAGTCTTCCAGATCTATCTTTAACGAGGGTTGTCTGCCAGTCTTCCAGAGCGATCTTTAACGAGGGTTGTCTGCCAGTCTTCCAGATCTATCTTTAACGAGGGTTGTCTGCCAGTCTTCCAGAGCGATCTTTAACGAGGATTGTCTGCCAGTCTTCCAGAGCGATCTTTAACGAGGGTTGTCTGCCAGTCTTCCAGATCGATCTTTAACGAGGGTTGTCTGCCAGTCTTCCAGATCGATCTTTAACGAGGGTTGTCTGCCAGTCTTCCAGATCGATCTTTAACGAGGGTTGTCTGCCAGTCTTCCAGATCGATCTTTAACGAGGGTTGTCTGCCAGTCTTCCAGATCTATCTTTAACGAGGGTTGTCTGCCAGTCTTCCAGATCTATCTTTAACGAGGGTTGTCTGCCAGTCTTCCAGATCGATCTTTAACGAGGGTTGTCTGCCAGTCTTCCAGATCGATCTTTAACGAGGGTTGTCTGCCAGTCTTCCAGATCGATCTTTAACGAGGGTTGTCTGCCAGTCTTCCAGATCGATCTTTAACGAGGGTTGTCTGCCAGTCTTCCAGATCTATCTTTAACGAGGGTTGTCTGCCAGTCTTCCAGATCTATCTTTAACGAGGGTTGTCTGCCAGTCTTCCAGATCGATCTTTAACGAGGGTTGTCTGCCAGTCTTCCAGATCTATCTTTAACGAGGGTTGTCTGCCAGTCTTCCAGAGCGATCTTTAACGAGGGTTGTCTGCCAGTCTTCCAGGTCGATTTTTAACGAGGATTGTCTGCCAGTCTTCCAGATCGATCTTAAACAAATATGGCAAATCACATCGAGAGAAATCTCACCTAATAAAAGTAAGTCAAAATAAAGAAAATTAAGTGTAACTTTACACTTTGGTAGTGTCAACTGGTGCGGGTCTCGCTCATAAATATAACAGAAACAGAGTCTAGAACAAATCTTTGCTGACAACATTTCGCTCATTGCCGCTCTATAAAGCTCCACACAGAGCGACAGGTAGTATACAATAAAGATATATTTCTACACCAGGTGTGCTCTTGCCATTACCAGGTCACCTTGAAGACACCAGAGAGAGAGAGAGAGAGAGAGAGAGAGAGAGAGAGAGAGAGAGAGAGAGAGAGAGAGAGAGAGAGAGAGAGGATGTTCGCGTCTTTGACCTCATTTGAACTCTCCTGAGGGATTATTCCAGATCGTGGGAGTTTTTGCTGCGTGTCTTGCTGGCCTGGAGTGATATAGACACTGAGAGGTGAAGGTCTGTATATACACTGAGAGGTGTATATATCTTTCTGAGTATATACACTGTGAGATTTATGTGACTTAGTGTATATATACCGAGATGTGCGTGTCTTTCAGTGTATATACACAGAGATGTGTGCAGTAAGATCACAATAAACAGGTGATATCACAATAAGCAGAACAACTACACTGAAAAAATAGTGAAATTCCAAGCGCTTTCGTGATTTCTCAGATTATCAGTGAACTCCACCGAGATATGTATATCTCTTTCTGCACACATATATACCTCAGCGTTTGTTTTAAACCCTAGTTCTCGGAGTTTAAGTGTCCTTGACTGGTAGTGAACAGGTGGCATGCAGCCTCAGTGACCCTTGTGTAGTCGATACCCTTGAGACCCAGATAACCACCCTAACACCTTGTTACAGTGGAGAATCCTTCAGGGGAGTTTCTCCTGGTATACAGCCTTGGGAATAGATCTTCTTCCACTACGAAATCGGATTTTGAAAAAAAAATAATTCAGAGATCAAGTTTGGAGTGGTGATTCGGTTTATCAGGTTTGAAGCCTATCGACTACAAGAGGGTTGAACTATTAAGTTTTAAGCCTATTGACAACACGAGGGTCATTAAGGCCGCTTGTTATTTGTAAAACACTGGTCAAGAATGATTTAATCTCTACAAGAGATTAAATTAATCTCTCTGTGTATGTACACCTAGAGATACATACACACCTTTCTTTGTATATACCCTAACAGATACACATCTCTAGGTGCATAAACTTTAAGAACTATACACCTCTGTGATATACTTTGAGAATCGTTAAAAAAATTATATATAATCCCGACCAGATGAACTGGCATTGTGTATCAATTTTTAATGATAGTTGTCTGACACAGCAACACCGTAGAATCTTGGTTAAGTTAGGTTAGGTAAGTTTTGTTAGAAAACAAGACAAATGTTTCCTGACGGGGGGCTTACTCATATGACGACCCACAGCTGGAGCTTTTGGTCAACTGACTGAGGCCTGGAAATCTAAGAGTAACCTTCAAGACTCTCAACAGACATTCCAGTTCCTCTATACAACACATGTCAGGCTATTTCCAGAGCTACAGTGTGTGGACTACCAGGAGAGGCTAACGAGTTGTATCTAACGACATTATATGACAGAACCAGGAGAGACATAACAACAACATATAATATACTCAGAGGAATTGATAGCGTAGCCAGGGATAACCTGCTTGAAAGGTGGGAAACAGGTACTTGGGGGCACAGCTGGAAGTTAAAGACATTGATGAACCAGAGGGGTCAGGAAGTCTTTAGTTAGCTTCAGACTAGTTGGGAAGCAGAAAGATCATGACTTCGTGGTGGAGGCAGACTCAATACTTAGTTTTAAGAACATGTACGATTTGATTCACGAGGCTAGGAGGGAGTAGATCTGGGAAGCGGTAAGTTGAGAGGTGGGGGGGGGGGGCAAGAACTAGGACTCGATCCCTGCAAACACATATAGGCGAGTACACACACACACACACACACAAACACACACACACACAACTTTAATGGCCGCTAGTTGTTTCACTTCAAACAAAAACATCACAACAGTAACATTATTTGTCCAAGGGCAAAATATTTGCATTAAATTGCGCGCGCAAAAGTGTAAACAAAAGCACATGTTGATTACCCTTGACCAATTGATGCCGACTGTTAGATTTCCTATCTCGATCGTCTGTGTTTCTAATCTTTCGTTCTCTCGCTCTTATGAAGCCTTCAAAAGTTTTGAGCGAAATTTAATTGAATTTTTTTTAAATAATTTGAAAGATATAAGGTGGGTGTGACGCTTTGTGCTCACTTAATTGGTCAAATCCTTTTCATTCTCCTGTTGGGGTGCCTTGATGATCGTGAATGGCTCTTGTTCCAGGGAACTGGAGTTACTTTTTACTTCCTTGCATTATCTAACATTCCCCAGGCTGTATGACCCCTTCGGCTTTAGCTTTTCCTGGAGTTTGTGGTCATCTGACGGAGGCCTTCATCTGGCTTACCCTTCAACAGGTGACGTTCTTGGACGTGAAGCTCAGGGCACTAGAGTCTTCCACCAAGCCAAATGGATGTAAAGGCCATTAATAAATGGTTTTGAAACCGACAAGTTGAAGATTGAGATATGCAACTATGCAACACATGGGAATCTTTAATAAAGATTCCCATATGTTGCATAAGTATCTCAATCTTCAAGGTCAGTAATGAAATTAAAGCCACGGGTGCAACATCTGGGTTTCTTTATTGTAGACGTTTCTCCATCTAGTGGCTTTATCAATACAAATGTCCTGGAATTTGTATTTATAAAGCCACTGGATGGCGAAACGTCTACAATAAAGTTGCTCAGATGTTGCACATGTGTATTATATACCATATTTGTACAAAGTCATTAATGTTTTAAAGGTTGAGTGGCCCGGTGGTCTGGTGGCTAAAGCTCCCGCTTCACACACGGGGGGCCCGGGTTCGATTCCCGGCGGGTGGAAATTCCGACACGTTTCCTTACACCTATTGTCCTGTTCACCTAGCAGCAAATAGGTACCTGGGTGTTAGTCGACTGGTGTGGGTCGCATCCTGGGGGACAAGATTAAGGACCCCAATGGAAATAAGTTAGACAGTCCTCGATGACGCACTGACTTTCTTGGGTTATCCTGGGTGGCTAACCCTCCGGGGTTAAAAATCCGAACGAAATCTTATCTTATCTTATCTTATCTTATCTGTCATGATCTTCAGAGAGCAGTTTTGTTTCCACTTACTGTTCTTGAACTGCGACTGATGCGGAATCTTGGTCTCTTCATTTTTCTTTACGTCAGGTACTAACATCAAGCACTGACTGCATCATTTGTCATTGAAGACAATATGAGGGATTTTAATGTTCTTAAATGAACAGAGTTGGTGGTTCTTGTGCTACTACTGCTGCTTCTGCTGCTGGTTCCTGTGCTGCTGCAGCTGCTGGTTCCTGTGCTGCTGCAGCTGCTGGTTCCTGTGCTGCTGCAGCTGCTGGTTCCTGTGCTGCTGCAGCTGCTGGTTCCTGTGCTGCTGCTGCAGCTGCAGGTTAAGTATTTATACTTCCCAATATTAATAACTAATAACACCAGAGTGGTATTGCCAGTATACTATAATCCAAGCCATCATACCTTCATTAATCCCAGAGAGCTATTCCTTGTATCCCATAACCCCAGTCAACTGTACTTTAATGATCCCAGAGAGGTATCCCCCTTAGTCCATAACCCATCTGTACCCTAGTAACCGACAGGTATCCATTTTCCCCATATAGATCAATGGTGGGAAAACTCTACGGTGTTTACTACCCACGTTTCACTACAGACAGTTGTTTGTTGTAATATATTTTAGTAATTACTTTTAATATATTAATTGATTTGTGTTACCTTTACTACCTTGATAATAACATTTCCTAATGATTATGACTATGATTTTGAAAGAGGTGGAGGGGTAAGCCAGTGGAAGGCTTCGGTCAGATGACCAAAAACTCCAGCTATTGGGTCATCATATGACTAAGACCAGCGTCAAGAAACACCTGTCCTGTTTCCTGACCAACATTATACCTGCCTGCAATAATACTTTCAATTTTAAGAAGTTTTGTACAGTTAAATTATAGATTAACTGGTGATGGGTGATGTATGGGAGAAAATTCTCTCCCACAATAACAGTCGTCAATTTAACAATAATCATTGTGATGAATGGTTTGAAAAACCGACAAGTTGAAGATTGAGACACTTATGCAGCATATGGGAATCTTTATTCAGGAAACGTTTCGCCACACAGTGGCTTCATCAGTCCAATACAAAGAGGAAGGCGTAAGGAGAGGAGGAGAATGAGGTAATCAGTCCCTCAACCTGGAGTCGATGTGTTCAGTCCATCAATCTTGTAGAATGTACAGCATAGGGCCGTAGACGTGGCTTATATACTGTAGTGAGGTGACGTGAAGCAGGCGGAGGCGGGGTCATAGTGGTACCATCCACTAGTCGAAGTAGGTCTTCGTCCAAAGGTTGAACAAGTGTTGAAGAATTCTTTGTAACAAGATCCCATGATGCTGCAGTGTCTGACAGTTGTGATGAATGGTTTGAAAAACCGACAAGTTGAAGATTGAGACACTTATGCAGCATATGGGAATCTTTATTCAGGAAACGTTTCGCCACACAGTGGCTTCATCAGTCCTCTTTGTATTGGACTGATGAAGCCACTGTGTGGCGAAACGTTTCCTGAATAAAGATTCCCATATGCTGCATAAGTGTCTCAATCTTCAACAATAATCATTATCAGTTGGTAAATGAATGGAGAGATGAGAACTTGGATGATCTACAACCACTACCTTCCATCGATACTTCAACTCTTGAAGATACCCACCCGCTTACTAGACCTATTACATTACTAGAGATGAGTCAGGTTATTGGAAGAATGCGAAATAGAGCCCCTGACCTCTCTGGAATAACAATGAAACAAATAAAGTTCCTACCCAGAAATTGTAAACGTCTTTGGTAAATATCTTCAATGCCATCTTGGACTCAGGACATTTTCCAGTGGTTTTTAAGACTGCTACGATGATCTTTCTTGGTAAGTCCAATAAAGACATCCACCAACCTGGGAACTATAGGCCTATATCTTTACTTGAAGTCACTGGAAAAGTTCTTGAGAAGGTCATTTCCAACAGATTGAACTACTATATGGAGTTTAATCACTTTTTTACTGAAAAACAATTTGGCTTTAGAACCCATAGAGGTACCAATCATTCAATAAATGTTATTTTCGATACTGTAGCAAGTCTAAAACATCAGGGCAATCTTGCCTTAACTGCCACCAGAGATGTTCATAAAGCTTTTGATAGCTTATGGCATGATGGCCTTATATACAAACTCATTGACCTACCAGACCATAACTGGATTTTTCTCAGATTAATATATAATTTCTTAACTCAAAGAAAAATCATTCCCACCTTTCATGGCAGGTCGACAGAGCCTTTTATACCGACAGCTGGTGTCCCACAAGGTTCTTGTCTAAGTCCAATTCTGTTCAACATTTATGTGAATGACCTTCCTCAACCAGAGTTTAATGATACAATTGTGACACAGTTTGCAGATGATGTTATTCATGTCGTCTCATCAACTCCGGTAACAGGAAAATACAAGTATGAGAGAGTCATAGAAAAAATGAATATTGAACTTCGTAGAACATCTAATTGGGAAAAGTAATGGAGAATTACGACTAATCCTGACAAGGTCCTTGTTAGCACGATAGGATGTTTTGCATCAACAATTGAAGATAAAGGGGGTATCTCCATCAGAGGTACACCTGTAGCCATTAGAAACCCTAACAAGATTTTGGGATATGAAATAGACAGGCTGCTCCACTCAACATCTCATGTAACTAAAAAGATCAACATAGCCAAAGCCTTTCTTAACAGTCTCTTTCGATTCAATCAAGCCCCTCAACATGTCAAAAAACATCTGTATAAAATGTTAATAAGACCTATACTCGAATACCCTTGTGTCCCAATGTCATTAACAACAAAGACCAACATGCTACGGTTACAAAGGGTCCAGAATAGAGCTCTTCGCTTCATTACCGATACCAGGAGGAGAGACAGAGTTAAAATGGCAGATTTACACATACAAGATATTACTGCCATAAATGTACGCCTCGACACCCTAAAAAAGAAACAACTCTATACAATGCAAGAACTATACATGCCAGATAGAGAACATCCTATACAAGTGGTAAATACCACGGATTATATCATGAATACTCCTCCTCACAGGACTCAAAGAATGACTCTCCCACAGAGGGTCCGTCGTTTTATACATAAAGATGATTACCATCGACCCATGATATTGAGCAACCTCCCTGATGAAGAAGACTGGGTACCACCAGAACCCTTCTATGTATACTGAGAACATCATCGCCCCCAATTAGGGAGACATCTTATATAACAATCTAATGTAAAAATTATGCTATTTACCATGGCTGGACACCACCTGTAAGAAGCCATTGTCACGTAATTCTATAAACTGGCCAGAAAATTATTGCCTTCATTGTCGCATAAATATCCGTTGTGCAATCGCAAAAAAAAAAAAAAAAAAAAAAAAAAAAAAAAAAAAAAAAGCAATTGCAACTTGTATAATTACTACCAATAATTCAGAGTCATGTACTTATATATCTGTTATATCTATGTGACTCTGATGGTTAGTATTATACCCCTTAAAGAATATCTTATTATTTCACATACACTTTTTAAATTACACCAAAGTGGTTGGGCCACTTACCTTTTATATCCTACCTCTCTCCCCCCTCCCACATTTTAAATCCTACCTCTCTCCCCCCTCCCACCCTTTTATATCCTACCTCTCCCCCCTCTCACCCTTTTATATCCTACCTCTCCCCCCCTCCCACCCTTTTATATCTTACCTCTCTCCCCCCCTCCCACCCTTTTATATCCTACCTCTCTCCCCTCCCACCCTTTTATATTCTACCTCTCCCCCCCCTCCCACCCTTTTATATCCTACCTCTCTCCCCCCACCCACCCATTTATAAACTACCTCTCCCCCCTCCCACCCTTTTATATCCTACCTCTCTCCCCCTCCCACCCTTTTATATCCTACCTCTCCCCCCCTCCCACCCTTTTATATCCTACCTCTCTCCCCCCTCCCACCCTTTTATATGCTACCTCTCCCCCCCTCCCACCCTTTTATATCCTACCTCTCTCCCCCTCCCACCCTTTTATATCCTACCTCTCCCCCCTCCCACCCTTTTATATCCTACCTCTCTCCCCCTCCCACCCTTTTATATCCTACCTCTCCCCCCCTCCCACCCTTTTATATCCTACCTCTCTCCCCCCTCCCACCCTTTTATATTCTACCTCTCCCCCCCTCCCACCCTTTTATATCCTACCTCTCTCCCCCTCCCACCCTTTTATATCCTACCTCTCCCCCCTCCCACCCTTTTCCAATATTTCCATCCTTACCCATCCTTCATCCTTACCCATCTTACCAAAGCTCTGGTCATAAGAAGAAGAAAAGATGCCTGGATGCCAGTGAATGGCTTCAGATTCAAGGAATTGGAGCTCCTCTCCTGTTCCTTGGATCAGATCTATTAAATTCTGATTCCCCTGCAGTTGTTAACGTAGGGAAAGTGGTAACTTCAGCGGCATGTTTACACACCACCTGGGGGGGAGATGGTTGGTTTGATCCAAGGAATGAGACGAAGTGAAGTGAAGCTTTCTTCGCTTCCTTGGATTATATCTGATTTTTACATCCCATTTTCCAGTTGCTGTATAGCCCCGTCGGGTTCAGCACTTTCCTCTGAGTACACTGCTGCTGCTGCTGCTGCTGCTGCTGCTGCTGCTGCTGCAGCTGTTACTGTTACTGCTGTTACTGCAGCAGTAACAGTAAAATCAACAGCAGCAGCAACAACAACAACAGCAGCAGCAGCAGCAGCAGCAGCAGCAGCGGCAGCAGCAGCAGTAACAGTAACAGCAACAGCAGCAGCAACAGCAACAACAACAACAACAACAACAACAACAACAACAACAACAACAACAACAACAACAACAACAACAACAACAACAACAACAACAACAACAACAACAACAACAACAACAGCAACAACAGCAGTAGAAGCAGCAGCAGCAACAACAACAGTAGAAGCAGCAGCAGCAGCAACAACAGCAGTAGAAGCAGCAGCAGCAACAACAACAGTAGAAACAGCAGCAGCAACAACAACAGCAGTAGAAGCAGCAGCAGCAACAACAGCAGTAGAAGCAGCAGCAGCAACAACAACAGTAGAAGCAGCAGCAGCCAGAGAAGGAGTCATACGGTACCTGAAGAATGGGAAGCAATCAGGATTGATCCAACTAACTTCAAAATGGCTCCAACTCCATACATCAATTTATCTTTCACCTCCATCACTGCATCAATCACCCATGAAGAAAGAGACAGCATTTCAATATATGTTCCTAAGATCCTTCAGTGTGTTGATTCCTTAATGGATAACTTTTACAAACGCTACTCTGTGATTACGCTACACTGACTTCACAAGATATAATCAAAATTTATCCTTTCACTAATTAGCTGGTTAATTGGATAAAGCCTTAAACCTGTCAACTACACGAGGGTTAATAAGGCCACAAGTTACCTCTTCACCACCACTCGTTGTAATATTGGACACGAGTCCTGACGCGGGTCTCACTCTTTCGACGACCCGATGGTTAGGTTAGGTAAGATTCGTCAGGAAATAGAACAAGTGTTTCCTGACGTGGGTCTTGGTCATATGATGACCCGAAGCTGGAGCCTTTTTGGTCATCTGAAAGAAACCTCCTACTGATATTATATACACTTCTCTCTGTATATAATAACCCGTTATGTCACTATTATGATTTTGCTTACTGTATATTATTATTAAAATAATAATAATAATAATAATAATAATAATAATAATAATAATAATAATAATAATAATAATAATAATAATAATAATAATAATAATTATTATTATTATTATTATTATTATTATTATTATTATTATTATTATTATTATTATTATTATTATTATTATTATTATTATTATTATTATTATTATTATTATTATTTTAATTTAAAAGTAAACACACACGAATACACTCACGTAATGTCACCTTTTGACACTACATACATATTCGTCACATCTCAGCCCACGACATGAGAAATACCATTATTTTACCTATTTACCGTGACTTTATTTATAAGAACGGAGCGAAAGATAGTTACCAGAACGTGCTGCTACACCCCTGGTACACTGGTGATCAGTGTTGGTCATCATGTGGAATCTAATCTTGCTTAGCAAGATTAGATTCCACGTGGTGACAAGCACTAGAGATTCAAGATAAAAGAACGAGAGAGACGAGACACGAGGATGACATCTCTCAGTCTCTCAAGGCTGCACTGTTGGTTAATATTCTACTTACCACATTAACTATGTCTCTCACTATTCATAGATGCCTTTTTTTGGGTTGCCTCTACCTCTGTGGTCACCTTTGTAGCTATTGCATTTGTCACTACTGTGTGAATGCCACTAATTTTGTAGCTGATTCATTTGTAACTGTCACGTTTGATGCACACATCAGACATGCACTCTGGTGTGCACATCAGACATACACTCTGGTGTGCACATCAGACATACACTCTGGTGTGCACATCAGACATACACTCTGGTGTGCACATCAGACATACACTCTGGTGTGCACATCAGACACACACTCTGGTGTGCACATCAGACATACACTCTGGTGTGCACATCAGACATACACTCTGGTGTTCACATCAGACATACACTCTGGTGTGCACATCAGACATACACACTGGTGCACACATCAGACATACACTCTGGTGCACACATCAGACATACATTCTGGTGTGCACATCAGACATACACTCTGGTGTACACATCAGACATACACTCTGGTGCACACATCAGACATACACTCTGGTGTGCATATCAGACATACACTCTGGTGCACACATCAGACATGCACTCTGGTGTGCATATCAGACATACACTCTGGTGCACACATCAGACATGCACTCTGGTGCACACATCAGACATACACTCTGGTGCACACATCAGACATACACTCTGGTGCACACATCAGACATACACTCTGGTGTACACATCAGACATACACTCTGGTGCACATATCAGACACACTCTGGTGTGCATATCAGACATACACTATGGTGCACACATCAGACATGCACTCTGATGTGCACATCAGACATACACTCTGGTGCACACATCAGACATACACTCTGGTGCACACAGACATACACTCTGGTGTACACATCAGACATACACTCTGGTGCACACATCAGACATACACTCTGGTGTGCATATCAGACATACACTCTGGTGCACACATCAGACATGCACTCTAGTGTGCACATCAGACATACACTCTGGTGTACACATCAGACATACACTCTGGTGCACACATCAGACATACACTTTGGTGTGCATATCAGACATATACTCTGGTGCACGCATCAGACATGCACTCTGGTGTGCACATCACTCATGCACTCTGGTGCACACATCAGACATACACTCTGGTGCACACATCAGACATACACTCTGGTGCACACATCAGACATACACTCTGGTGTACACATCAGACGTATATACACTCTGGTGCACACATCAGACATACACTCTGGTGTGCATATCAGACATACACTCTGGTGCACACATCAGACATGCACTCTGGTGCACACATCAGACATACACTCTTGTGTGCATATCAGACATACACTCTGGTGCACACATCAGACATGCACTCTGGTGTGCACATCAGACATGCACTCTGGTGTACACATCAGACATACACTCTGGTGCACACATCAGACATACACTCTGGTGCACACATCACACATACACTCTGGTGTGCACATCAGACATTCACTCTGGTGCACACATCAGACATACTCTCCGGTGTGCACATCAGACATACACTCTGGTGTGCACATCAGACATACACTCTGGTGCACACGTCAGACATACACTCTGGTGCACACGTCAGACATACTCTCCGGTGTGCACATCAGACATACCCTCTGGTGTGCACATCAGACATACACTCTGGTGTACACTTCAGACATACACTCTGGTGCACACATCAGACATACACTCTGGTGCACACATTAGACATACACTCTGGTGCACACATCAGACATACACTCTGGTGCACACACCAGACAAAAACCCTGGTGCACACATGAGACATACACTCTGGTGCCCACACCAGACATACACTCTGGTGCACACATCAGACATACACTCTGGTGTGCACATCAGACACACACTCTGGTGCACACATCAGACACACACTCTGGTGCACACATCAGACACACACTCTGGTGCACACATCAGACATACACTCTGGTGTGTATATCAGACATACACTCTGGTGCACACATCAGACATGCACTCTGATGTGCACATCAGACATGCACTCTGGTGCACACATCAGACATACACTCTGGTGCACACATCAGACATACACTCTGGTGCACACATCAGACATACACTCTGGTGCCCACACCAGACATACACTCTGGTGCACACATCAGACATACACTCTGGTGCACACATCAGACACACACTCTGGTGCACACATCAGACACACACTCTGGTGCACACGTCAGACATAGACTCTGGTGCACACATCAGACATAGACTCTGGTGCACACATCAGACACACACTCTGGTGCACACATCAGACACACACTCTGGTGCACACGTCAGACATAGACTCTGGTGCACACGTCAGCCATAGACTCTGGTGCACACATCAGACATACACTCTGGTGCACACATCAGACATACACTCTGGTGCACACATCAGACATACACTCTGGTGCACACATCAGACATACACTCTGGTGCACACATCAGACATACACTCTGGTGCACACGTCAGACATACTCTCCGGTGTGCACATCAGACATACACTCTGGTGCACACATCAGACACACACTCTGGTGCACACATCAGACATACACTCTGGTGCACACATCAGACATACACTCTAGTGCACACATCAGACATATACTGTTGTACACACAAACGTACACTCTGAGAAACAACATTAGGAACAAGCTACCAAGTGTACGGCAAAATAAATCACATATTGTTAAGATAAACACGGAACCTCTTAGTTGGTTCTTTGTCGAAATTTTATTACTCACAAATTAATACAAACATGATTTGTAAATATGTACATTTAAACATGCCAATATAAATTCAATGGAATGATCAGTTATGAACCCCTCAGAACTGAGGTTCGAAGGTAGTTTCAGACCGGAGGTTCAAGCCTTGATCACTCCACTCCACTGAACTGTTATGATGTCTCATTGCCTGTTTTCAAAATGAATTATATATTTCAAGGTACAACTTGAAAAAAATGTATTATTATAATAAAAAAAAAGCTGGCGTTAAGCTGGTATAGATAACTGAGGTTAAAAGAAATTATAAATGGTCAAATAAACGTTGAAAGTTAACATTATCACAATATAATGCATCGCACACATGTAATATCGTTGTTACTATAACAGATGTGGCATGATAGTAATGGGTAATATTCTCTATTTATACATCGTGTGAATCAGATCGCTTACTTGGTAGCTTCCTGTACCAGCTCCATCATATAGTATGGAAGGTACCAAGTTCAGAAGCATTGTTGTCATCCGGCAGGTTTGGTAACCAAATAATCTCTATAAAGAGGCCAAGTGTCTTATTTCTGTGGCGTATTTGCTAGGTTCTCTCACCTAGGATGCGGCTCTCAGTGGTCACTTTACTCCTGGTAAGTGGCGGACCTACATTTCTTGGGCCCTGAAGCTTGAAGTGTTATGGGGGCCCTTGACAACCAGCAACAACTAGGCCTACATGATACTTTAATAATATTTTAATTTTTATTTTTTTTTGTATTAAATTATACTATATTATTAATATTATTATTTTTTTAAAACTCCTTCTTATACAGTAGACCAAAAAATTTTAAGCAATGTGGACTGAAGTGGCTTCTGGAGCCCCTTCAGGATTACGGTTCATGAAGCTTAAACTTTATTAGTTTCACAGTAGATCCGCCCTTGTTCTTCGGTATCCAGTTACTGCTGGGTGAACAAGGACACCAGGTGGAACAGGAGGGCTCTTCGATCACGTACACTTCACTAGCATCGAAGTACATTTCTTGAAAGTCATGGTGACACATTAGTTGAAATTTGGGCCCACTCTTATTCTTTTTTTTTGGGGGGGGGATGGGATTGCATCCTCAGATAAAAATGAAACTCTTCACAAATTTTGCTAAAGAAATTCATTATTCAAAGTTTGTTTCTCAGTCGTGTAAGAATTAGAATTTGGGAGGTGGCTCATAATAGATTCCTTGTAGTTGTGTGGCTTGGTATCGAGAACCTCCCTCTTCAGAATCGCTTTCAAGGTAACCCGTATCATGAAATTGTGGAACTGGTTCCTCGTACCAGCTTTCTCGTTCCCTTACATATTGGTAGTCTGGCTGTGCGTGGTAATCACTGAGTTGTGATGATAGATTTGTATGTTCGTAGTCAGCAGGTAGGTTATATGTTGGCTGGAACTGAGAATAAGGCTCCTCGTTGTAATTTCTTCTTTGGTATGATTCTTCATACGAAGTTTCTTTTGCACATAATAAATGAGGGTGAAACTCTGAGTCCCTGTAATTATTGTCATTGTTAAATATGGATTTAAATTGAGCCACTGGCTGTTCATACCAGTGTTCTTGTTCCCACATGGACTGGCACTTAGGATCTACCTCGGAATAATTGAATTTCGATGTTGATACTTGGTCTTCATATTTAGCTGCTTGGTACTGTGACTCACACTCTTGATACTCATTTTCCTGTATGTTTAAACCCAGTGATAGACGATCTGACCCTTCATAGTAAGTTTCTTGATCATATGATGTTCTAGGTTTAATATCCAATCCTTTGTAATAATTTTCTTGATCCCACGTGAACTGGGATTCGCAGTTTGAATCTCTGTAATGATCTTGTCTGGTCGTCGACTGGAATTTATGTATCTTGTGATCGTCTTTGCGTTCACTTGTGGAGCGCCATAAATCACTTTCTCCTTCACACATGAAATGGTAGTCATAATTTTCTCGTTCACATATTGAGTGTGATTCATCATTATTTACTTCGTGAGAACGATGGCCTTCAGAAAACGATTTGTCATTCTTTTCTTGCTCACAAGCATGTTGTGTTTCTTCATCGGTGTCTTCACATATGGAATGTGATTCATCGTTGTTTTCCTGTTCATATCTGGAATGGAGTTCATCTTTATTTTCTTCACATGTGGATGATGAGTCATCAGCATTTTCTTGATCACATGTAGATCGACATTCATAACTTTTCTGTTCATTGTCTTCTTCTCTTGAAGATTGTGATTCATGAATGCTCTCTTTTTCACATATAAAATGCAATTCATCATTATTTTCATTGCATTTGGATAGCGATTCATCGTTCTCTTCTTCACATGGGGTTTGAAATCCATCGTCTCCTTCACTTATGGATTGTATCTCAAAACTTAACTCATCATTGATGCTCTTTGGGTCATATTTGGATTTAAATTCAAGAATTACTCCAGAAGGATTTTGAGTGCAAATGAACTGCGATATAGGAAGTGAATGATCAGAACAAGTTTGTGGGTCATGTAAGGATTGGGTATCATTAAGCAACTTAATGCAGTTGTCTTGTTGATCCCTGCCAGGATCACACACTTCAAATTGAGTAACTGGTTGTTCATACCAGTTTTCTCGTCCTACGATATGGTACATCGTATCTGGAATGTAATCATTAGAGGTGAGTGTAGTGACTGGTTCCTCACAGTCAGCTACCAGGTTGTAGGTTGACTGCAGCTCAGGATAAAGTTCTTCGTCATTGTCTTGAGTACTTTTTATTGAGTATAGATTATCTGATTGATAATCTTCCCTCGTGATACGATATTCAGCACTTGGGATACAATTTATCGTTTCTTCCCACGTTAGTGTAGATGAAGAGACTGGTTCTTCATATTTACCTGTCTGGTCACATATTGCTTGGTACTGAGCATCAGAACCTTCACAAACCCTAGTGTTTAGATCCTGTGGTAGAGAATCTGACTCTTCATATTCATTTCCTCGATCGTATATTAATTTGGATTTAGTGTTTAAGTCTTTGCAATCATTTTCTTGATACCACAAGAATTGGGACTGGGTGCCTAATTCTTCACTGTTTTCAAGTTTGTTTGTGAAAGAAGATTCAAACTGCAAGTTCTCAGTGTTTTCTTGATCACCACTGGCGTGGGAGTCATCATTGTTCATGTGTTCACACATGAACTGGGATTCACAATTTTCTTGCTCATTCGTGAATCGTGATTCATCGATGATTGCTTCATATGTTGACTGCAATTCATTATCTTCTTCAGGTGATAATTGCAGTTCACCATTTTCCTCACATCTATTCTGACATAAATTATCATCATCTAAGGACCCAGACTCCTCATTAATGCTGTCATGTTCACCTGTAGATTGGAATCCATTGAAGTATTCTTGATCAAGTGTGAATTGGGGTTCAGACTGCACACTTATATACTGTAATCTATTATTCGTGTCTTCGTATGTCGATTGCATCTTATAGGTATTTTCTTCATTGTTTTCTTCGTATATTGGCAGTGATTCCTCACTGTTTTCATGTATAAGTGCATTATGCATTTCATCATTTTCTTCACATAGAGTTTGCAGATCTTCGTTTTCTTTTTCAAATGCATTTTGTGATTCATTACTTTCTTGTTCTCTTGTGGATTCCAGCAGAGAAAACACTTTTTCATCAATGCTCTGTGGGTCGCTTTTGATTTTAGATTCACGATAGGTTTCATTAGGTTTTTGGGTACAAATTCCTAGTGATAGAGGAATTGAACGATCACAGTATATACCCGGGTCACACAGGGACTGGAACTGGGGAAGCGATTCTAACTTGTTTCCTTGTGTTTGTGTGATCTGGAATTCAGGACTTGATTCACTGCTTTTCCTTTCAAGCTGACATACATCAAGTGATTGAGGAATTAACTGGTTAAACCAGTGTTCTTCTTCCCTTGTGGTATCTGGTATGTAATCACTGGATTTCAGTGTCGGGGCTGATTCCTCACAGTCAGATACTGTGTTGAATGTCGACTGCAGCTGAGGATCAAGTCCCTCGTCATTGACAAGAGTATTTTTTGTTGGGAAAAGATTATTTGAGTCTTCAAACTCACTTTCTTGTCCATATAGTGATAGATACTGAACACTTGAGTCCTTATAATTATTGTCATACTCGTACTCTCGTTCCCAGGTGGAATAGCACTCAATTTCTGGATTATCATTTGTAGCTTCTTTACGTATTAGAGTTGGTGAAGGTACTGACTCTTCATATGCTACTGCTTGCTCACATATTGCTTGTAACCGAGAATCAGAGCCTTTATGAATAATTCCCGTGCAGTTTTGATCCTGTGATAGACGATTAAACTCCTCGTAATCATCTTCTTGATCATATATTGATTTGGACTGTATATCATACGATTTGCAATCGTTGTCGCGTTGCCATATGAGTCGAGACTGGCAGTCAGACTGTTCATAATGGTCTTGTTCACCTGTGGATTTGGATTCGTGAAATAATTCTTCATTTTTTTGTTTATCTGTGAAAGAAAGTTCAACTTGCAAGTCTTCATTGTTTTCTTGACTACTGATGATCTGGGTGCCGTCAATGTTTTCTTGTTCACACACGAACTGGAAGTCACATATGTCTTGTTCACATGTGAATTTTAATTCATCGTTGATTTCTTCACATGGTGAGTGTGTTTCATCATTTTCTTTGCTTGGGGATTGCATCTCAACATTTTCTTCACATAATGACCTTGACTGACCCAACGTGACCTGACTGTTGTCTAGAACGCATGTAAAATGCAATTTTCCATTATTTATCTCGCATGAGGTTTGCAATTCATTTTCTTTCTCATATTTTAAACGTGATTCATAATATTCTTGCTCATCTGTAATTTGTGATATACCATCGTGTTTGATTGTGGGTTCCATCTCAAGATACATATTTTCATTATTGCTCTTTTGGCTACATGTGGAATTGAATTCAGGGTACGATACTCCTCCAGGTATCAATTGATCGACATATATTTCTGGGTCACAGAGTGATCGTAGCTGAAGTGACTCAGTGAAGTTTTCATGTGTGTCTGATTTTTGTGACCCAGGAACTGACTCTTTGCTCTTCATTTCAAGGCTACACATATCATGAGATCGAGAAACTGACTGAGCATACCAGTACTCGTGTTCCTTTATGGAATGTTTGGTTGGATCTTGCACGTAATCTTCAGATTCCAGTGTGGTGGCTGGTTCCTCACCATCAACTGGTGGGTTGTAGGTCCACTGTCTCAAAGCCTCATCCTTTTCTTGAATGCTTCTCGTTGGAGACAGATTACTTGATTCTTTATATTCAGTTTCTTGCTCATGAAATGACTGGGATGTAAGGCTTAATTCTCTGTATCCATTTTCATTGCTAAATATTTCTTGAAATTGAAGGTCTGGTTGTTCATGCCAGCGTTCTGGCTCCCAGGCGAAACCACACTCAGTTTCTGGATATTTATTAATAGCTTCTTGGTCTGCTACTGCTTGGTACTGAGAATCAGATCCTTTTTGAACAACATCCTTTGAGTTTTGATCCAGTGATACAGGATCTGACCCTTCATAGTCGATTTTTTGTTCATCTCTTGATTTGGATTGCATGTCTAATGATTTATAATAATTTTTCTGATGCCATGTTAACTGGGATTGGCAGTCTGATGGTTTGTCAAGATCTTGTTCACTTGTGGGTCTGCATTCATGATCCTGTTCATCATTATTTTCATGTTTACCTGTGAAAGAAGGTTCAGGTTGCAATTTCTCAGTGATTTCTTCGTCACTTGTGTAGGAGTCATCGTTGTTTTCTTGTTCACTCATGAACTGGGAATCATAGTTGTCTTGTTTATTCGTGAATCGCAAATCTTCGTTGATTCCTTCACGTGTTAAATGTAATTCATCATTTTCTTCACATACATTTAGAAATTCATTTTGTTCATATAAGGACTGTGATTCACAAATGTTTTCAGGTTCATTTGTGAATCCGGATTTATATTTTTCTTGGTCACATGAGAATTGTGATACATTAAAGCATTCTTGCTCAAATATAAACTGGGGTTCAGTCTGCAATACATCACTGTTCTCTTGTTCACATGTATATTGCAATTCTTCACATGCTGATGGCAACTTGTAGGTATTTCCTTCAGATATGATTTGGCTTTCATCATTTTCCTGTTCACATATTGACCGTGATTCTTGACTGTTTTCTTGTACATATGTAAAATGCGATTCGTCATTATTTTCTTCATGCAAAGTTTGTGGTTCATTTTCTTTTTCATATTCAGATTGTGATTTATCATTGTCTTGTCCACTTGTGATTTGTGATTCATCAATTTTTTGTATACTTGTGGGTTCACAATCAGCTTCTGGGTTGTATGTCGACTGCAGCTGAGGATAAAGTTCCTCATTATTTTCTTGAAAACTTTTTGTTCTAGACAGATTGCTTGATTTTTTATACTCAGGTTCTCGTTCGTGAAGTAATTTGAATGCAACGCTTGATTCGTTGAATCTATTTTCATTGCTAAATATTTCTTGGAGCTGAGAGTCTTGTTCTTCATACCAGGAGAAATGACACTCAGGACCTGGGTTGTCATGGCTATCTTCTTTATACATTAGTGTTGTAGGTTCTTGGCCTGCTGTTGCTTGGTACTGAGCATCAGATCCTTCATAAACACTCTCCTTGGAGTTTTGATCCAGTGATAGAGGATTTGACCTTTCATAGTCAGTTTCTTGATCACATGATGGTCTGGACTGAGTGTCTGATGCTCTCCAATCAGTTTCTTGGAGCCATGTGAACTGGGACTGGCAGTTTGACAGTCTGCAAAGGTCTTGTTCAATAGCCAGTTTATAGTCATGATTTAATTCTTTATTTTCTTGTTTAGCTGTGAAAGAAGGATCAGTTTCCAATTCCTCACTGTTTTCTTGATCACTTGCGAAGTGGAAGTCATCATTGTTTTCTTGATCACTTGCTAGGTGGGAGGATTGATTATTTTCTTGATCACACATGAACCGTGAGTCAAAAGTGTTTTGCTCGTGTGTGATTTGTGATTCTCCAGTGATTGCTTCACATGCTGACCATGAGTCATCATTTTCTTGATCTCTTAAGGATTTGGAATTATCATTTACACTTAAAAATTTAGATTCACTGACAAGTTCAAATGTGAATTGAGGTTCAGTTTGTGATTCATCATTTTTCTCTAGTTCACAGGTAAACTGTAATTCTTCATTGGTTTCCCTGCATGTTGCTTGCAGTTCACAGTTATTTTCTTCGCATGAGGATTGCATGTGTTCATTTCCTTGGTCACATATTGACTCTGATTCTTGATTCATTTCGTGTGGGTTTTGTAATCCTTCATTTTCGTGTTCCAATGTGATTTGTGATTCATTTTCTTCCTCACTTGCAGATTCTGTCTGAGAATATACATTCTCAATAATGCTGTTTTGGTCACAGGTAGTTGTGGATTCTGTATGTGATTTTCTGTTGGGTTTTCCATTACAAACTAATCCTGTTGAAGGAACTGATTGATTAGAGTACATTTCTGGGTCACAGTGGGATTGGGTTTTGTGAAGCAATTCTGTATAAGTTTCTTGAGTGTGTGAGGTCTGGGATCGAGGACTTGACTCTCTGTTATTGCTATCAAGGCTACATATATCATGAGATTGGGGGACTGACGGTTCATTCCACTTTTCTTGTTCCCTTATGAAATGGTATGTTGACTCTGGCATGTAATCATTGGATTTCATTATAGTTCCTGGCTCCCCATGGCCAGCTATCAGGCTGTATGTCAACTGGAGCTCAGGATAAAGATCCTCGTCATTTTCTTGGGTACTTGGTGTTGACAGTCGATGATTAGGTTCTTCACACTCTGTTCCTTCAATACAAAGTGATAAAGATTGAACCTCTGATTCTATGTACTCTGTGTACTCATGTTTTTGTTCCCAGGTGGAATGGCACACAGGGTCTGTGTTATTATTTAATGTTTTTTTACATAGTGCTGTGGATAAAGTTACTAACTCTTCATAATCCGCTGCTGGGCACTGAGAATCAGAACCTTCGTCAACCATTTGCATGGATTTTTGATCCACTGATTGATGGTCTGACCCTTCAAAGTCCATTTCTGGATCATATATTGATCTGGATGGAATGTCTAATACTTTGTAATCATTTTCCTGTTGCCATGTGAACTGTGATTGGCAGCCTGACTGTCTATGAAGGTCTTGTTCGCTGGTGGATTTGGATTCGTGATGCAGTTCTTCCCTGTTTTCATGTGCGTTTGTAAAAGACAGTTCGGGTTGCATTTTCTCAGTGTTTTCTTCATCATTTAAGATATGAGAGTCTCTGTTGTTTTGTTGTTCATGCATGAACTGTAAGTCACAATTGTCTTGTTCATTTGTAAATTGTGATTCGCCGGTGATTTCTTCACATGCTGATTGCATTTCATCATTTTCTTCACGTAAATTTTGAAATACATTGTCTTCATACAGGGATGGTGATTCATTAATATTTTCATGTTCATTTGTGGATTGGGATTCACAGTTTTCTTGTTCATCTGGGAATTGTGATTCACTGGAGTTTTCTTGCTTAAATGTGAATTGGAATTCAGTTCTCAATTCATCATTGGTTTCTTCAAATGATGTTTGTAGGTCACAGGTATTTTCTTCACATGGGGATTGGAATTCATGGTCATTTTCATACTTTAACAATGATTCATCGTTCTCCTTTTCTCTTGTGATATGTGATTCATCACTGTCTTGTTCACATCTGGATTTGAGTTCAGAATATATATCATCAGATTTCAGAATACAAATTCCTTTTGACTGAGGAACTGGTTGATCAAAGGATAATGCTGGGTCACACGTGGACTGAGATTGGTGATGTGATTCTTTATAACTGTCTTGAGTGTGTTGGAACTGGGACTGAGGACTCGACTCTTTTTGTTTACTTTCAAGACTCCATGCATCAAGAGGCTGAGGAAGTAAGTGATCACACCCGTGTTCTTCTTCCCTTATGGTATGGTGTGGTACATCTGGCAAGCAATCATTGCATTTCAAAATAGGGGCTGAGTCCTCATAGTCAACTGCTGAGCTGTATATCGACTGGAGCTGAGGATAAGGTTCCTCATCATTTTCCTGGGTATTTTTTATTAGGGATGAATAATGTGACTTTTTATCCTCAGTTTCATGTAGCCATAGTAACTGAGATTGAAGGTCAGACCCTTTGTTATCAATTTCATTGTTAGAGATTGACTGAACGTGAGAGACAGGATGATTAAACCATCGTTCCTTTTCTGAAGAGAAATAGTACTCATTATCAGAGTTATCTTTGTTAACTTTTATACATGTTAGTGTATATGAAGGGACCGTCTCTTCATGCTTAGCTGCTTGGTCACTTGTTATATGGTGCACAGGATCACTTCCTTCATCAGTGACTTCGTGGTAGATTTCATCCTGTGATAGAGGCTGTGACTCTTCATGTTCGGTTTCTTGATCGTGTATTGATTTGGAATGAATGTTTAATGCTTGGTACTCATTTTCTTGATGCC
Source organism: Cherax quadricarinatus (assembly GCF_038502225.1). Classification (NCBI taxonomy): domain Eukaryota; kingdom Metazoa; phylum Arthropoda; class Malacostraca; order Decapoda; family Parastacidae; genus Cherax; species Cherax quadricarinatus. The sequence goes on along the minus strand of NC_091334.1, from coordinate 21,534,955 downwards.
TTATGAATTGGGAATAGCAGCTTAACTGTCCAAAATGATCTTCTTCACTTGTGGGTTTGGATTCGTGATGCAGTTCTTCAGTGTATTCGTGTTGCAACTCAGTCTTTGCATGATCACTAGTGTTGTGGGAGTTGTTGTTGTTGTCTTGTTGAACTATTGATTGTAATTCAACACTTACTGGTTCAAATATTGGTTTTAATTCGTCATCTATCTTTTCAAATACTAATTGTAATTCATTATCTTCCTCTTCACACTCGATCTGGAAGCCATGATTGTCTTCTGCATGTGTATGCTGTGATTCGGTTTTCATTTCTTTACATGATGACTGTGATTCAATATTTTCTTTGTCGATTGTGGATTGTGGGTCGTTATTTTCTTCTTCATGCAGGAAATGTGATTCAGGGACACTTTCTTGATTAAACGAGAACTGGGATTCATTCCTAGATTCATCGTTTCTTTCTTGTTCACACGTATGCTGCAATACTTCGTTATTTTCCTCACACGGTGATTGCAGGTCATAATTATTTTCTCGTTCACATAGGGACTGACAATCGTTAATATTTTCTTGTTCGTGTACTGACCGTATTTTGTGATTCCTTCTTTGTACACATGTATAATGCAATTCGCCATTATTTTCTTCACAGTTGGATTGTGATTCATGTTTTTCTTGTTCATTTGCGATTTGTGATTCGTCATTTTCTTGTTCACTTGTGAATTGTAATTTATCATTTTCTAGGTCACTTGCGGATTCCATCTGAAAAAACACACTTTCATTAATGGTCTTTGGATCACATTGGCTTATGAGTTCATTACATGATATTCCAGTTAGTTTTTGTGTACAAATGAAATGGTTTAGAGGAACTGATTGATCAAAGTATATTTCTTGGACACACGGGAATCGGGATTTGGGAAGGGGATCTGTGTAAGTTTCTCGTGTGAGTGAGGTCTGGGATCGAGAAATTAATGCTTTGTTAATAGTATCAGGGCTGCATATATCATGAGACAGAACTGACTGTTCATACCAGTTTTCTTGTTCTCCTATGGAATGGTACGTTGGATCTGGCATGAGGTCGATGGATTTCAGTGTAGGGGCTGACTCTTCATAGTCAGCTCCTGGGCTGTAGGTCGCCTGCAGCTGAGGGTAAAGTTCCTCGTCATTTTCCTGGGCACTTCTTGTTGGGAACAAATTATCTGATTCTTCAAACTCACTAACTTGTCCATGTAGTGACTCAAATTCATTGTAACCGTTTTCACTGCTGAAAATGGATTGTAACTGAGGTACTGACTGTTCTTGTTCCCAAGTAGAACAGTGCTCAGGTACTGGATTATCAGTGTTTACGTTTCTAAATGTTAGTCTAGATGATGGAACTGACTTCTCATATGTAGCTACTTGGTCATACATTGCTCGGTACTGATGCTCATTTCCTTCATAAGCAACTTCATAAGTGCTTAGATCCTGTGATAGGCTCTTGGACCCTTCATACTCAGTTTCTGGAACATATGATGAGTGGAATGGAATGTCTAGTGGTATATAATCATCTTCTTGGGGCCATATGAATTCTGATTGCCAGTCTGACTGCCCATAATGGTCCTGTTCACTTGGGGATTGTGTTTCGTGATGTGACTCTTCATTGTTCTCATGTTCACCTGGGAAAGAATGTTCAGTTTGTAACTCCTCATTATTTTCTTGATCACTTGTGGAGTAGGAGTCGCCATTGTTTTTTTCTCTCCCAGCAAAGTAAGTGTCATAGTTGTCTTGTTTGTTTGTGACTGGTGATTCTTCGTTGATTTCTTCAGATGTTGACTGTGAATCATCATTTTCTTCTTCGCTTGCATCTTGGGATTCATCATTTTCTTGTTCACTTGTGATTTGTGATTCATCATTTTCTTGTTCACTTGTGATTTGTAATTCATCATTTTCTTGTTCACTTGTGATTTGTGATTCATCATTTTCTTGTTCACTTGAGGACTGGGACTCATCACTTTCTTCTTCACATATGAATTGTGAATCAGCAACGTGCGAATCATCACTGTTTTCTTGTTTACGTATTGACTGTGATTCATGAGCGTTTTCTTGTACACATGTAAATTGCAATTCATCACTATCTTCACTGGTGTACGAATCATCATCTTTTCCTTGTTGAGATGTTGATTCCGATTCATCAGTTTCTTGCTCTCTCGTGAACTGAGAATCATGATTGTCTTGTTCATTCGTAAGCTGTGATTCTTCTGCCATTTCTTCACTTGTTGACTCTGATTCATCATTTTCTTCATATGTTCCATCCATGGCATCATCATTTTCTTGTTCCCTTGATGACTCTGATTCATCATTCTCTTCTTCGCAGGCATCTTGAGAATTATTTTCTTCCTGGCGCGAAGAATATAATTCCCTGAACTTGTCTTTCCAAAATGCTGTTTGAACTTCACCCTTGTCTTGTTCATACATGTTATTGTCTTCATGTTGTATTTCATCCTTGTCTTGTTCATACATGTTATTGTCTTCATGTTGTATTTCATCCTTGTCTTGTTCATACATGTTATTGTCTTCATGTTGTATTTCATCCTTGTCTTGTTCATGTTGTATTTCATCCTTGTCTTGTTCATACATGTTATTGTCTTCATGTTGTATTTCATCCTTGTCTTGTTCATACATGTTATTGTCTTCAGGCTGAATTTCACTGTTTTCTCCTCGTTCATCTGTATAATTCAGTTCTTCATCAGTGTCTTCACACGCTGATTCTTGGTGGGTTTCTTCACATGTGGAACAGGAATCATCATCTTTTTCTTCGTTGTGATTTTCTTGACATGTGGATTGTAATTCTTCGTTTTCTTGACATGTGGATTGTGATTCTTCGTTTTCTTGACATGTGGATTGTGATTCTTCGTTTTCTTGACATGTGGATTGTGATTCTTCGTTTTCTTGACATGTGGATTGTGATTCTTCGTTTTCTTGACATGTGGATTGTGATTCTTCGTTTTCTTGACATGTGGATTGTGATTCTTTTTTCTCTTGGTATGTGAAATGCGAATCATCATTTTCTTGTTTATATGTGAATTGTGACTCATGATATATCAACCTATTGTGATTTTCTTCATGCATGGGTTGTGAATCATCAGTTATTCCAAATACTCTTTGTGACTGTGATTTATCAAAATATTCTTCTTCGTATAGGGACTGTGATTCGCTTTTGTTTTCATGTTGCTTTCTGGACCACAATTCGTAATTTAATTTTTGGTAAATATATTGCGATTCGCTATTCTGAAGTTTTTCTGTGGATTTCGATTCACTGTTTTCCTGTTTATCTGTTTCTTGTTCTCGTTTTAATTGTAATGTGTCATTGTATTGTTCATATGATGATTGTGATGAATGATTGTTTTCTGGTTTGTATTTGGCTTGGTGTTGAGGGATTGATTGTATTGTATTACTTTCGATGTTGCTTGGGGAAGCATATAGGGCATCATACCCCTCAGTGTTCTCTTGGATGTATATAGGCTGAGAATGTTGATTTATATCATATAAATCACTTTCGCTAGGGCATGTTGGCTGGAAGTGAGAATCATACAAATCTTTCTCACTGGGGCATGTTGGCTGGAAGTGAGAATAATACAAATCTTTCTCACTGGGGCATGTTGGCTGGAAGTGAGAATCATTTATATCTTTCTCACTGGGGCATGTTGGATGGACGTCAGAATCATTTAAATCTTTCTCACTGGGGCATGTTGGATGGACGTCAGAATCATTTAAATCTTTCTCACTGGGGCATGTTGGCTGGAAGTCAGAATCATTTAAATCTTTCTCACTGGGGCATGTTGGCTGGAAGTCAGAATCATTTAAATCTTTCTCACTGGGGCATGTTGGCTGGAAGTCAGAATCATTTAAATCTTTCTCACTGGGGCATGTTGGATGGACGTCAGAATCTACATTGTTAATACCAGTTTCATAATCTTCAGCAGGTTTGAATCTCTGGTTTAGCTCAGTTGTATAGTTTCGTATAGTTTCCAGTCTTGGGTTTGACTCCACATGAGTGCCAGTTGTATAGTCTTGTGTAGGTTTGAAATCTTGGTATATACTCACATCAGTACCAGTTTTAAAGTCTCGTATACATTCGGTACTCGAGTTGGACTCTCTAGCAGTACTAGATTTATAGTCTTGTCTACGTTTGGTACTCTGGTTTATTTTCATTTCAGTACCAGTCCTGTTTTCTTGTCTAATTTTATATTTCATGTTTGTCTCCAGATAATTACCAATTGTGTAGCGTTTTGTAGGTTTAAAATTTGGGTTTATCTTCATGTCACTACTGGTTGTATAGTTCTGTGTAGTTTTGAAATTCATGTTTGACTTTACGTTGTGATATTTTTGGTAATGTATTGGTTGGTAAAGTATTGGTTGGACTTCAATATATGAGCCAAATAGATATTTTTCTGGACGATGAACTGATGGGTAGGTACGGCTCATTTCCTTGTAAATTTCGTGATTTCTTATGGAATCATCTTTTTTATTTACCTTGTTCCTGTATTTAGGGCGCTTTTGTTTGTAATAGTCATCCTGGTTAATTGTAGCTTGGGAATCAATGTTGGACTCATCTGTACAGTTTTCTTCGTGACGCAGCGGCTGTGCTGGTGTGTTTGATGTCTTCAGTGTTTCAACGTCATTCCCTTGGTCACGTTTAAGCTGGGACTGTTCTTGTACCTTTTCGTTGTTTATGTCATTCTCTTGGTTACGTTTAAGCTGGGACTGTTCTTGTACCTTTTCGTTGTTTATGTCATTCTCTTGGTTACGTTTAAGCTGGGACTGTTCTTGTACCTTTTCGTTGTTTATGTCATTCTCTTGGTTACGTTTAAGCTGGGACTGTTCTTGTACCTTTTCATTGTTAGTTTCATGATCACACTTAGCTTTATTATTTGCCTTCACTTTAATAAACTCCAGGTAGCAAGGTCTGTGGAAGCCGTCTCTCTTAGCATCATAGTAGAGGCTAGGAATGGACTCACACTGCTGAGCGTGACTCTCTTCTCCTCCCAGTTGGGTTCGAAGCTTCTTACATTCTATAAGCTTACTGTAACTTTTGTCAGTGAGCAGAATTATCCCAGAGTTTGTTGGCGTCTTGAGGCCGAGGTAGTGAACCACACATCGAGGATCCGTCTCAGACCTGACGGGTAGTCTGTCTTCTACAGCATCTGAAACAAGAGGAATAAAAAGTTAAATTCTGAAATATAGTTTTAGCACTGGGGCAGCTGATGTGGCAGTGAAATTTACAGGCTTAAATTCTAAAGACCCATATGGGTCACGCAGCATCTGGAGAGTGGAAGAGGTGGATGATAATAAAGAAGCAAGAAAGAGGAACAGAGCTGCAATTCCCTTGATCAAGAGCCCCTCACCAGCATCGACAGCCTTCCCTTGCAGGGTGAGACTATAGGACAGGGTAAGATGACAGCAACATCCATGGTGTCATCACAACAGAGGAAGAAATGAGAATTATGTATAGTACATACCGTGGGTACAACACTGTCGCACTCTGAAGAGTACAACACTGTCGTGCTCTGAAGAGTACGAGGCGTTAGGGAACGAATTTTTTACTAGTGACTCGAGTGATTTGACTCAAGGAGCAAATATGATGATGTCACTCTATAAGACAACGATGTCACTCCCTAAGACGACGCTGCCACTCCCAAGACGATGATGTCACTCTCGAAGATAAGAGTTGTCAGGTAAGAGGACACAATTGCAACTTATGTAACATTTTATTGTGGCAACGTTTCACTCTCCAGGAGCTTTATCAAGCTTGATCATCTCACATTTTGTTGACTTCCCTTGTGGATCTACATGACGTACTGGCCACAGTACCGAAAAAAAAAACTCTCGCAACAGCCTTGGGAAAGTTCTTCCACCTGTTTAGATATCATGTCAAGACTGATAGATATCATGTCAAGACTGATAGATATCTAAACATTGTATATTATTTAAGACAGAGGATTAGCATTGTAATCAAAAGTACATATATGTCTGGAATAATTTATTCATTATCTATTCAAAAATTGTTTCAATGTTTACCTGGAGAGAGTTCCAGGGGTCAACGCCCCCGCGGCCCGGTCTGTGACCAGGCCTCCTGGTAGATCAGAGCCTGATCAACCAGGCTGTTACTGCTGGCTGCATGCAAACCAACGTAATATTTTTGAAAAAATGATTCACGTGGATAGAAGAAAAATATATAACTTTTTTCACAAATGCAAAACTCACTTAAAAGTGAAGAATTTACACAATAAAAAAAAGGTACATACTTAATATTGACCAAAATTTTGTCTTATATATTAAAGTTAGATTTATTAAACATATTGGTTTACCACATAAAACTTGGAGTTAGTTGAAGACAGGTTTTATAAAAAGGGAATAAGAAGAGAAAATTTATGCTACAGTTTGGCAATGTAGGTCAAGGTCATCCTTGAGTGTATGAGGCTGAGGTTATACTCATTCCTTGTTATATTCTCAAATTAAAACACTGCGGATAAAGAGAATCTACTCAGTATATCGTTGTTAAAGTCTTCCTGTAAAAACACCATATACAGTGGATCCCCGCATAACGATATTAATCCGTTCCTGAGAGCTCATTGTTATGCGAAATCTTAGCGATAAAATGTATCGGTATGCGGATTTAACGTTATGTGATGCCAACAGTATGCGGGGGTCCACTGTATTAGTCTTTTTAAAAATTTTGGTGGCAGTCCACAGGAGGATTACTTATTTTATTGATAATCCACAAGAGGATTAATCTTATTAATTTTACAGTAGCACTCCATCTCATAATTAATCCCATTCATTTTATCACGTTAATTCATATCAGGATTAAAATTACCGGGTCTACACTTGCAATGCACTATTGATAATTACAAAAACACACGAGAAAGCTCATATGACTAAAATAAATTAATTAACCTTTGATAAGGTCAGCCGTCCATGCAGGGTCGTGAGTCGTGTATATGTGTGGTCGTCCACCATGATGTCTGTAGTTCCACTCTGCTACTCCCCAGCCTTTCCTTCCATTTATCCTGAGAAATATGCAGTTTTATGAAATGGGGTAAACCAGTGGAAGGCCTCGGTCAGATGACTAAAAGCTCCATCTGTGGGTCATCATATAACTAAAACCCTCATCAGGAAACACTTGTCCTGTTTCCTGACCATCCTGACCTAACCTGAGGAATATACAACACATTTGTAAATATCAGTGACAAGATTTAAACTCACATTTATCCTGACAAAAATTTCGTATCATTTACCCATGAGGACAACAAAGGAAGCAATATAAATGAGTCAGCTTTCTTATTTGAAGAAAAAACTATATTATAGCTGATAAAATTAACGGTAAAAATCTTTATTATGCACCTCTTACCTATCCTGTGGGCGGTAGTCAAAAGATTACAGAGGTACATAATGGGCCCAGGGACTGTACCTCAACATTACAGAGGTATATAATGGGTCCAAAGGTAATGAACTCCAGGTAGATCTGGTCACAATCATGGCAAGTTACAAAGGTAGTGAATCATCTACACTCTTATACATAAGTACCAAAGAGGAGAGTAAAAGTATCAGTAGGAATACCTAAATGGAACGATTGTATCATATTATATGATGTGTATTCAGTTTGTGTTTCTCTGTGAGGTCGCAATATCCAGGAAGATCATTGTATCGGTTTGCTATTGTAGATCATAGTTATGTTGTATATCAGCAAATTGTTCATGATAACAATTTCCTGTTGAGTAGCAAATGGAAGAGAGAGTTGAACCTTGGTAATCTTGACAGTATATTTAAGAATATTGCTGCAAAAACTTTACAAAAATTCAATGTATGTCAAAGGCCCTAAAATCTGGAACACCCTACCTGAGAACTCTAGAACTGCAGACACATTCATCACCTTCAAAACTACCATTAGAAAACATCTTATCTCCCTGATACACCCCATCAACTAACTACACGAATACCACCTGGTGGTTCACACTTACACTCACTCTCCCATTTGACCATAAACAGAAATATTAATCTCAATCTTAAAATAATGAATCCTGTGATACTCCAATACTGAAACTATGTACTGTGCCAAAACAAAAGCATTCACATTGCTAAACTCACAAACTAGTATTTAGTCACTTAGCCATAATACCAACTTACCTCATAATTTGTAATATTTTAAAATAAAAAATTAAACTAAGTCTGCCCGAAATGCCTAGCCATGCTAGGCGTTCTAGTGGTACACTCTGTAATCATTATTTAACTACATGTAAACCACACAACAACCAAATTCTGTAAATTCAACATTGTAATCTTTATTGAGAATAAACTTTGAATTTGAATTTGAATTTGAACTAATTAACGAAATCATTTCATTGCTTTGTGAGTCGTGCAAGTTGACTCCGATCAACCAAAACCTTTAATTATGTATCATGGTGGTGATGCCATAACTGAGAGATCACAACTCAAAGAGTGCTGCTATCTACAGTAATATTAAACTACAACCAATCTTCAATGGGAATTTATAATGACTTATAAAATGGATAAGATCCAGGTTCCTACGTTAGTCTCCCATTCTTTACATAAACAAACAGCATTACATTTTCTCTGACCTGAAAGTGACCATTCTCTCCACTATTCTGGTCTCCCACTCCCAGCCAACGTAGAACTCCGGAGCTTCCAACACTGACACCTCCACCAGGTACTCCTTACTGCCTGTACAGGTAAAAGGTATATACATTATTATCAGTATTTACACGTAGATGAAGTGTGTGAGGTACCTTGATGCTGGTTCATGATCCAAAGATATTATTATTATTATTATTATTATTATTATTATTATTATTATTATTATTATTATTATTATCATAGGGCAGCATTAAACCTACTAAATGGATCATGCCAAGCCGTAGTCTCCTTAATTGGATCAAAACCGATTACTTATCATTCCCCAGGTGTTGTGACTCCAGTGAGTTTAGCGCTTTCCGTGAAGATAGCAATAAAATAATAATAATAATAATAATAATAATAATAATAATAATAATAATAATAATAATGATAATAATAATAATTTTTTTTCAACAAGTCTGCCGTCTCCCACCGAGGCAGTGTGACCCAAAAAACTAAGAAAATCCCCAAAAAGAAAATACTTTCATCATCATTCAACACTTTCACCACACTCACACATTATCACTGTTTTTGCAGAGGTGCTCAGAATACAACAGTTTAGAAGCATATACGTATAAAGATACACAACACATCCCTCCAAACTGCCAATATCCCAAACCCCTCCTTTAAAGTGCAGGCATTGTACTTCCCATTTCCAGGACTCAAGTCCGACTATATGAAAATAACCGGTTTCCCTGAATCCCTTCACTAAATATTACCCTGCTCACACTCCAACAGATCGTCAGGTCCCAAATACCATTCGTCTCCATTCACTCCTATCTAACATGCTCACGCACGCTTGCTGGAAGTCCAAGCCCCTCGCCCACAAAACCTCCTTTACCCCCTCTCTCCAACCCTTTCGAGGACGACCCCTACCCCTCCTTCCTTCCCCTATAGATTTATATGCTTTCCATGTCATTCTACTTTGATCCATTCTCTCTAAATGACCAAACCACCTCAACAACCCCTCTTCTGCCCTCTGACTAATGCTTTTATTAACTCCACACCTTCTCCTAATTTCCACACTTCGAATTTTCTGCATAATATTTACACCACACATTGCCCTTGGACAGGACATCTCCACTGCCTCCAACCGTCTCCTCGCTGCTGCATTTACCACTCAAGCTTCACACCCATATAAGAGTGTTGGTACTACTATACTTTCATACATTCCCTTCTTTGCCTCCATAGATAACGTTTTTTGACTCCACATATATCTCAACGCACCACTCACCTTTTTTCCCTCATCAGTTCTATGATTAACCTCATCCTTCATAAATCCATCCGTCGACACGTCAACTCCCAAGTATCTGAAAACATTCACTTCTTCCATACTCCTCCTCCCCAATTTGATATCCAATTTTTCTTTATCTAAATCATTTGATACCCTCATCACCTAACTCTTTTCTATGTTCACTTTCAACTTTCTACCTTTACACACATTCCCAAACTCATCCACTAACCTTTGCAATTTTTCTTTAGAATCTCCCATAAGCACAGTATCATCAGCAAAAAGTAACTGTGTCAATTCCCATTTTGTATTTGATTCCCCATAATTTAATCCCACCCCTCTCCCGAACACCCTAGCATTTACTTCTTTTACAACCCCATCTATAAATATATTAAACAACCATGGTGACATTACACATCCCTGTCTAAGACCTACTTTTACCGGGAAGTACTCTCCCTCTCTTCTACACACCCTAACCTGAGCCTCACTATCCTTATAAAAACTCTTAACAGCATTTAGTAACTTACCACCTATTCCATATACTTGCAACATCTGCCACATTGCTCCTCTATCCACTCTATCACATGCCTTTTCTAAATTCATAAATGCAATAAAAACTTCCCTACCTTTATCTAAATACTGTTCACATATATGCTTCAATGTAAACACTTGATCTACACATCCCCTACCCACTCTGAAGCCTCCCTGCTCATCCCCAATCCTACATTCTGTCTTACCTCTAATTCTTTCAATAATAACCCTACCGTATACTTTTCCTGGTATACTCAGTAAACTTATTCCTCTATAATTTTTACAATCTCTTTTGTCCCCTTTCCCTTTATATAAAGGGACTATACATGCTCTCCGCCAATCCCTAGGTACCTTCCCCTCTTTCATACATTTATTAAACAAAAGTACCAACCACTCCAACATTATATCCCCCCCTGCTTTTAACATTTCTGTCATGATTCCATCAGTTCCAGCTGCTTTACCCCTTTTCATTCTATGTAATGCCTCACTTACCTCCCCCACACTTACATTCTGCTCTTCTTCACTCCTAAAAGATGGTATACCTCCCTGACCAGTGCATGAAATTACTGCCTCTCTTTCTTCCTTAACATTTAAAAGTTCCTCAAAATATTCTCGCCATCTACCTAATACCTCCATCTCCCCATCTACTAACTCCCCTACTCTGTTTTTAACTGACAAATCCATACTTTCCCTAGGCTTTCTTAACTTGTTTAACTCACTCCAATTTTTTTTCTTATTTTCATTAAAATTTCTTGACAGTGCCTCTCCCACTCTATCATCTGCTTTCCTTTTGCACTCTCTCACCACTCTCTTCACCTTTCTTTTACTCTCCATATACTCTGCTCTTCTTATAACACTTCTGCTTTGTAAAAACCTGTCATAAGCTACCTTTTTCTCTTTTATCACACCCTTTACTTCATCATTCCACCAATCACTCCTCTTTCCTCCTGCCCCCACCCTCCTATTACCACAAGCTTCTGCCCCACATTCTAATACTGCATTTTTAAAACTATTCCAACCCTCTTCAACCCCCCCACTACTCATCTTTGCACTAGCCCACCTTTCTGCCAATAGTCGCTTATATCTCACCCGAACTTCCTCCTCCCTTAGTTTATACACTTTCACCTCCCTCTTACTTGTTGTTGCCACCTTCCTCTTTTCCTATCTACCTCTTACTCTAACTGTAGCTACAACTAAATAATGATCTGATATATCAGTTGCCCCTCTATAAACATGTACATCCTGGAGCCTACCCATCAACCTTTTATCCACCAATACATAATCTAACAAACTACTTTCATTACGTGCTACATCATACCTTGTATATTTATTTATCCTCTTTTTCATAAAATATGTATTACTTATTACCAAATTTCTTTCTACACATAGCTCAATTAAAGGCTCCCCATTTACATTTACCCCTGGCACCCCAAATTTACCTACTACTCCCTCCATAACATTTTTACCCACTTTAGCATTGAAATCCCCAACCACCATTACTCTCACACTTGATTCAAAACTCCCCACGCATTCACTCAACATTTCCCAAAATCTCTCTCTCTCCTCTACACTTCTCTCTTCTCCAGGTGCATACACGCTTATTATAACCCACTTTTCACATCCAATCTTTATTTTACTCCACATAATCATTGAATTAATACATTTGTAGCCCCTCTTTTCCTGCCATAGCTTATTCTTCAACATTATTGCTACTCCTTCTTTAGCTCTAACTCTATTTGAAACCCCTGACCTAATCCCATTTATTCTTCTCCATTGAAACTCTCCCACCCCCTTCAGCTTTGTTTCACTTAAAGCCAGGACATCCAGTTTCTTTTCATTCATAACATCCACAATCATCTCTTTCTTATCATTTGCACAACATCCACGCACGTTCAGACTTCCCACTTTGACAATTTTCTTCTTATTATTCTTTTTAGTAATCTTTACAGGAAAAGGGGTTACTAGCCCATTGTTCCCGGCATTTTAGTTGACTTTTACAACACGCATGGCTTACGGAGGAAAGATTCTTATTCCACTTCCCCATGGATATATAAATAAACGTGTGCATGTACGTGTAGTGTGACCTAAGTGTAAGTAGAAGTAGCAAGACATGCCTGTAATCTTGCATATTTATGAGACAGACAAAAGACACCAACAATCCTACCATCATGTAAAACAATTACAGGCTTTTGCTTTACACTCACTTGGCAGGACGGTAGTACCTCCCTGGGTGGTTGCTGTCTACCAACCTACTGTATATATATAATATATATATATATATATATATATATATATATATATATATATATATATATATATATATATATATATATATATATATATATATATATAATAATAATAATAATAATAAGTAATTATAATCAAAATATGCTAATTATGACTCGATATTAAATACCTTAACACTGGTTAATGAGGATTAAAGCCTATCAGCTCCCCGAGGGTCATTAAGACTGCTCGTGATTCAACAACAGTCAAGAATACTTTTGTTTTAAAAAAAGTGATTTCGGAAACCTCTCAGTGTATATACAGCGAGAGGATGGCACCTCTCAATGTATATACAGCGAGAGGATGGCACCTCTCAGTGTATATACAGCGAGAGGATGGCACCTCTCAGTGTATATACAGCGAGAGGATGGCACCTCTCAGTGTATATACAGCGAGAGGATGGCACCTCTCAGTGTATATACAGCGAGAGGATGGCACCTCTCAGTGTATATACAGCGAGAGGATGGCACCTCTCAGTGTATATACAGCGAGAGGATGGCACCTCTCAGTGTATATACAGCGAGAGGATGGCACCTCTCAGTGTATATACAGCGAGAGGATGGCACCTCTCAGTGTATATACAGCGAGAGGATGGCACCTCTCAGTGTATATACAGCGAGAGGATGGCACCTCTCAGTGTATATACAGCGAGAGGATGGCACCTCTCAGTGTATATACAGCGAGAGGATGGCACCTCTCAGTGTATATACAGCGAGAGGATGGCACCTCTCAGTGTATATACAGCGAGAGGATGGCACCTCTCAGTGTATATACAGCGAGAGGATGGCACCTCTCAGTGTATATACAGCGAGAGGATGGCACCTCTCAGTGTATATACAGCGAGAGGATGGCACCTCTCAGTGTATATACAGCGAGAGGATGGCACCTCTCAGTGTATATACAGCGAGAGGATGGCACCTCTCAGTGTATATACAGCGAGAGGATGGCACCTCTCAGTGTATATACAGCGAGAGGATGGCACCTCTCAGTGTATATACAGCGAGAGGATGGCACCTCTCAGTGTATATACAGCGAGAGGATGGCACCTCTCAGTGTATGTACTCTCAGGGGTTACATTTCTCTCAGTGCACATATACTGAAAGTTTACACTAATCCCTACTTTTGGCATTAAGTATTATTGTCTGGTGGTGAATAGGTCACCCTGCAGCCTTAATTAAGATCCTAGTGTAGTTAATAAGCTTCAAACACCATTAAACACCCAACTGTACAGTCTTAAATTAGTTTTTTTAAAAGAATGGATCGGTAAGCCAGCTGAAGGCATCTGTCATATGACCAAAGCCTCCAGTGACGGGTTACCAGATGACTGAGACTCTCTTCAGAAAACATTAGTCCTGATATAAGAAACTGGAGATACATTTTCCTTCCAGGAATCAAACTTGCTAACCTCCCATATACCCAGACGCTGTGCGACTCCTTCGGATCCAACACCTCCCAGAGGAATATATTAACTAATACTTAAATTAGAGTTTAAAACTAGTATATATTAACCTGCTACAAAGAAGAAAGCGTAGTCAGTGGGAGGGTGACCGTTCTCACCATGTTGCCAGAGTGGGAGTTCAACACAGGACACAGGGATCACTCTGCCTTCCTCGTATACATAACCAACCTCCAGTCTGAACATGGACAAGCATTATTATTATTAGTAGTAGTATGGTTAAAATATACATTTAACATTTAGGTAAGGTAGTCAGTCCCTGAGGGGCTGATTACTTCATCTTTTGCATGTAGTTTCACTATCTTCCAGTTATGTTCTTGAATTTGTACTGATAAAGCCACTGGATGGCGAAACGTCTATAAGAAAGATACCCAGATGTTGCACATGAGTCTATTTTTTCAACAAGTGAAAAGTTATGCACTTTAAAGGTCTTCAGTTTTATATATGGTTGTTGACTACACCATACTTCAATTATTATGTTCATGTGGGAAGTGATATATTCTCTGGGAGAGCGATAAACATGTATGGGTGATACAAGTATGAGGAGTCACAGAGTACCTCTTCACAACACGACGAACAGTACTCATGTTCCAACCTTAAAGTTGTTTGTTATTATTTACTGTTCTTTAAGGAGTTCTTTTAAAAAAAAAGGAGAGAATACCTTGAACCTCAGAATGCTATATAACCCTGACAAACATATTATCACTTCCCCATACATATATAAATAATATTTTTTAGCCAGATTTTAACCAGTGAAAATTTATTTGACTAGTAGGATCATATAATGAAAACAAGATGGCCACTATTAACATCATAGAGAGTGTAGATACATCTATATTGCATTGACATTAATGCTAGAATATAACAATTAACACTAGTATACAACACCTAACACCAATATATGCAGAGTGGTAGGGTAAAAAAAATTTGACTCTAGCTATAACTAATCCATATCCTTCATTTCTGCCAATTTCCCACCTTAGACAAACCTCAGCCTCATTAAGAAAACTGTTAACCAATCTGCATTATAACAATTTATGCCGTAAAGCAGGTTTAAGGTCCTAACTGAGAGCAGGTTACAGGCTGGCAGATGACGCCCACGTTGCCCTGCAGACCGTCCTCAGTGGTGAACATATGTAGTCCGTACCGGTGCATCAACTTCCACTCGCGCTTGTAACCTGCGGCAGTGGAAAACATTTGGACTTAAAATCCACTGACAGATTTAAAGCATGGTAAAGGAAATTTTAGTAAATATTCAGCCAATGCAAAGAACTGATTACTTCTCGAATTTCACTGACAAACTGAATTTTTAGACCATTCTTGTTATAAACTAAATAAGTTACTACAGCCGAGTCAACTATTCTCAAGAATCAACTTGTTCATTATTGTCAGTCAGCAAGCTAGCTGCCAGAAAGGATAACAGAAGCCACATATTTATTTTACACATTTTATATATGCAGTTATTTATTTTACGCATTTTATTAAGTGTCTCTACTTACGACAGTGCTTTTCAGCACTATAATAATGGCACCCTGCTTACCATATTTGTGATCTCTCAAGGAATCCAGCCTGAGGACGTAGGGATGATCATCCACTACTACTGCTCCCTCCAGCCTGCCCATCTGCTCGTAGTGTGTGTGTTGAGCACTGATGGTAATAACGACAATATGAGCAAACGTAGGAACATCAGGGACAATAATTTTATTGTTTATAGGGTTGGACCGGTAAGTCAGCGGAAGGCCTCGGTCATATAACCAAAACCTCCAGTGGCGGGTCATCGTATGACTAAAACCAGCGTCAGGAAACAATTGTCCTGTTTCCTAACGAATCTTATCTAACCTATCCGGGACAAGAACTCGATACGGCATAAGCTGCTAGTAGCCCCATAAATCCACAACAACAACAACAAGAGGAATAAACACCTGGCAATTTGATGATAAAATCCAAATATGGACAGAAACAACAATGAGATGTGTACATTATAACTTCCTAATCAGATCCTCTTCATCTGTTTGACGTTAAAATATATACGTCTTCCCTCTTTTTCGTATTTCTGTCTACATGTGGGCTTCAGTTTCTTATATAAACAAACATTTTTAAGTGTCACTAAAATAAACCCTGGGCCTTTAAAACAAATTTTTAATACCAGGAACTTGTGGGAACCTAAACTTCTGGTGACTTTAATAACAATTTGATGGGAATAAAATAAAGCCACAAGTTGAAGAATATGTTTTTATTAGAACTATGTTTCTCTGTGTAGAACTTTATTAAGTAAAGCCTTGATAAAGCTCTATATAGATTGTAACTTGTGTCTTTGATATTGTCGGCAGTATGCCATTTTGAGCCAGTTTGATGCAAGACAGTTTCATGCATTAATGTTTTTAAATGTCCTGGTAATCTAGGTACTTTTGCAGTGGCATTCCACTATTTCTAGAATCCGATAATTGCACGTCGAGGTTCTGAAAACATCGTTACCCACTTTAAACACAGTGAAACTTATTCAATGAGGATCTGGCACTACCACTACACACACTATGTGCCACTGTACCTACTTAGCATCTAGAAGCGTTAGTACTTAATTTAGATGCCAGTACGGTACACGTGTTAGGTGACCCGACACTTAACATGGTCCTGGAAGCACCGGTACTCACTACTAACTCAATGGCCTAGAAGCAGTAATCACTTTAGATGATCCATTGCTTACCAAGATCGTGGAAGTACCAATACCAGCTTTAGATGATCGGACACTTACTGAGTAAAGGTACCAGTTCCCACCTTAGATGATCCATTACTCACTCGTTAAGGGTTTTGAAGTAGTCAGGAGACCAGGGCTCTCGGGCGACACTCCGGGCGAGGGCCCAGGCGCTCATGTCGGTGTCGAAGTCAAAGTATGGCTGACTACTGGTCCACTGTACATCCAGCTCCACCCGGTGCCTGGACAGTGGCTCCCCTCGCAACCTAGTGCCAGCAAGTGCCAAAACACACCGTTAACCACATAAATAACACCAACTCCTGCCCAACCCGTCAGAGTCAATAAATCGCATATGGGTTCCCAAAGAAAAAAATATACCCATACACTGTACTTAGCGTTCTCCTTTGAATATAAGAATAATAATATTGGACAAACATTTTCTTGATGCAACGAAAAACGTTCCGACAAGAAATTAGAAATGAAAATAAAAATGCGCATTAAGGTGTTTAGTGTTTTAATGTGATTGTAATAATCAAAAACACTATAATGTCAACAAAATTAATCTGATAAAGTCAGAGAATATTAGTTATACTGAAGTTCTTATTAACACCGTAATTTTCTATAACAGCCGAAACGGGTGGTACCTCCCCCGCCTCTCTCTCTCTCTCTCTCTCTCTCTCTCTCTCTCTCTCTCTTCCCTCAAGGAAGGTTCCTTGATGTTGGTTAGGGGCTCTTGATTTAGGGAATTGGATCTGTGCTCCAGTTCCCTGAATTAAGCCTGAATGCCTTCCACATCCCCCCCAGGCGCTGTATAATCCTCCGGGTTTAGCGCTTCCCCTTGATTATAATAATAATAATAATCTCTCTCTCTCTCTCTCTCTCTCTCTCTCTATATATATATATATATATATATATATATATATATATATATATATATATATATATATATATATATATATATATAATATATATATATATATATATATATATATATATATATATATATATATATATATATATATATATATATATATATGAATGAATGGTGTAAACTCACTTCATGGGTCCGGTATACTGCAATCTCCAGGTAGACATAGGTACGAGTGGTGTGATTTTCAAACCCTCTGCGACAAACTGGTCATCATCTCCGAACATCAGTGAGTCGGGCATCCTGGGCAGCTGCAGCAGCCCCAGGTTGGGTATCTGTGGAGTAGCAGCTCTTACCCACACGAATTTTACGCTTATTTTCAATAATTTATAACTAGATAATTTGGGTCACTGCGTAATCTGAGAAAGGTATCCTAGTATTGCATCACCACAGTCCCTTGTGTCTCACTGCATGCGAAAGGAATAGTGCAGAGTGAAGTGGAAATAAGTCACTTTGTCTGACTTTTTTTGGAGTTATCCTACGTAATCTACACATATTATGCTATGTATGATAATTTATGTAACTGTATTTATGTGTACCTCTGCCTGGTTAAGCTTACTTACAGCGTATGTTTCCAAAGCAGTTAAATATTTGCACTGAAGATTCAAAGCGAATCAGAAAAGTATCTACAAGCTATCACATGGACACTAATATCCTTCCATTCAAAATGGCAAATTAGAACATACACTCCCCTAAACTAATTTAAACCATCCACTAAGAAACACCAGCTTTAGAGCCAAGCAGAAGAGGCATTCTCTTATTATCTCAGAGGGATTATTTGTGCAACTACGCTGAAATCCTGAAGCCAATATGAAGTGACATTCTCAATTTATTACATGGAAATCACTATGCTGTTTAAATGCATATAATTAATAAAAATGTAATTTTCAGAGCCCAGTAACAATCCGAACTGGAAGTCTAAAATCGACCAGGGATGGTGAAAAAGGCAACTACAGAGAGGGACTATACCGACACGCTACGCTTGTGGACAAGCTTTGTCAGTCAATGAATTATTGAAGATTCCTGACCCTGTGAGGTCATCAAATTCAAATTTTTATGTCCTTTTAATGTTCTACAAGGATAAAATAGTTTACATTTAATAAAACATTGTTAGGCGCAAAAGAAATGCATTTCGACCCTAAAATACAGTAAGGTTATTTTACCCTGGTCTTGGTGAAGAGTGAGGTGATCTTACCCTGATGTAGAGAATACCATTGAAGACCCCACATGGTCTTCTGGCGGCGGCGGCCACGAAGAAGTGTCCATTCTGGCTGGCAGCGCTGAAGTACACAGAGTCGAAGGCCTGTTGTATACCAGACTATCTTAGTAACACATAAACCGTAAACTTAACACGGTTTTAAAACTAGGTATGATAGGGCTTGAGGAAATCTCTTACGTGTAGTTTAGAATTAGGTAAGATGTTTCAAAATTTTCTTTTCTTTTTAGCTTGATTTGTTAGATGACAACAGGAGGCAAAAATAACTATGCTAATAGCTTTTATAGATCCTTAGCTGTGTTCAAGAGGGAGCTAGACCAGCCGGGCTGTGGTTCGTACGTTGGTTTGCGTGCAGCCAGCAGTAACAGCCTGGTTAATCAGACTCTGATCCCCCGCGAGGCCTGGTCATGGACCGGGCTGCGGGGGCACTGATCCCCGGAAAAATCCTGAAGATTTGAGAGTGCTCCTCGCTTTTTCTTTAGTATTCCGTAAAATAAACTTTGTTTTCTGTTCCATATGACTGGAGTATTGTTTTCTTTGTACTGTAGCGGTAACTAAAATATTTTCTCCTTTCTCTAACACTGCATGATATTTCACCCGTGAGATCTTATAACCTTGAAAATTATGAAGGATCTCAGTTTCACTCCGTGTAGTTTTCTGTTATTACAACTTTTCACTATCGCTTTCCTTTTCTAGAAATAATACTAAGTGATTTTTTAACGTGTATGTTCAGGACCCCAATGGATTAGATTTAGATTTTGCCACCGAAGTGGCTAGTTTATTGTGCACCTCACATCCATCCTGTGGACGGTAGCGCAAGAGTATATGGATACACAAAAGACCTAGGAACTAGGACCCAAAAGGGTTAACAGGTGTACATGTGGGTTTTTATTTATCTACATATCTGCAGTTCACTTATCTGTTACTAGCAAATTTAGAAAATTTGCTTAGTATATCTGGTGACCCCATTGGAAATAAGTCAGGCTGACTTTTTTGGGTTATCTAGGTAATCTACACATATGCTGCTATTTATGATAAATGTAACTGTATTTATGTGTACCCGTACCTGAATAAAAACTTAATTAAGTCCTGGAGTGCGAGGTACATTACTTTCACTCTGAAGGAAGGTCGAGGATGTTGTAGTTCACGTAAGTAAGTTTATTCAGGTATACACGAATACAGTTACATAGAGACTAGGATAACCCAAAACAGTCATACGGACTGACTTATTTCCATTGGAGTCCTTGTTTTATGTTTTAATGAGTCACACTACCCTAGTGGAAGTTACAACCGGTCTGTGAGAGTATTGAAATCAATAATTATTGGTTTCTGTGAATTACACAGCGCCTGTTGGGGGGGATGGAAGTCGTTCAAGAGCCCTTTACCTGCGTCACGGAGCCTACCTTGAGGGGGGTTTCTGTGCAACAAATGGAAAATGCCTTGTCTAATATTATTCTACCTCTACATGAATACACACACAGAGGAGTAGCAGTTACTCGATACATTAACGTTGGAAGCTGATGCGAAGAGACGTCCCTAAGTTATTGCACAGAAACTGCTATGCTATTTGTGCGTGTAAAAGTTGCTACATAGTATATACATAGATTAATTACAATGTGAGATATCCTTTAAGTAAGCTGAGGCGATGATGAAAGTTTGAAGCCAATCAGAAGATGTGTTCTTGAGTTATCTCACAGAAATCAAGGTGGAAAAAAATTCTGGGGATGCCAATATAACTCTTGATACAGAGCATTTGTGTGCACTAAGTTACTTTGGACTCGCTGTACGACTAAGCATTTTTTTTACTTTGATAAAATGTAACTGAAAGCGTTAAGAAACTGAGTCTGAGTGAAAGGAAACGTGAGGTATATGTCCCAGCTTATATATTTTGAGAGTTTAGTCCCTATTTTAGGCATAAAGTGTTTTTGTCTGGTGGTGAACAGGTGGCATGCAGTTAGTGGCCTCTAAACACCATCAACAATCGTCATAAAAACTGAGGGAGTAAAACGAGGATATATAGCAAACCAAGTACTATACCTTAGGATGTTGTGAGAGTTCCTGAGGAAACTCCATCATCTCTGGAGTGGAGAGAGACTTGGCGGTGGCCCCTCCATCAGCCTCGTCACCACCTCCACTATCATTTATCTGTAAACACAACTAGCGTGTCAATATCTCTCCTTGTACTGGCATTTTTGTTTGAATGGCCGGTTAATATTAAGTGTAGATGCTTGGATTTCAGCTTAAATATGAGTTGTTTTGTAAATGTATGTATTTTCTCCAGCATTCAGAGGATATGCATGGAAGACATTTATTTTGTTAGGTTTATTTAGGTAGGTTAGTTTAGGTTAGTTTAGGTTAGGTTAGGTTAGGTTAGGTAAGGTAAGGTAAGGTAAGGTTAGGTTAGGTTAGGTTAGGTTAGGTTAGGTAAGGTTAGGTTAGGGTAGGTTAGGTAAGGTTAGGGTAGGTAGGGATAGGTTAGGTAGGGTTAGGTTAGGTGGTTAGGTAGGGTTAGGTTAGGTGGTTAGGTAAGGTTAGGTTAGGTTAGGTAAGGTTAGGTTAGGTTTGGTTAGGTTAGGTTAGGTTTGGTAGGGTTAGGTTAGGTTAGGTTAGGCAAGGTAAGGTTAGGATAGGTTAGGTTAGGTTAGGTTTGGTTAGGTTAGGTTAGGTTAGGTAGGGTTAGGTTAGGTTAGGTAGGGTTAGGTTAGGTTGGGTAGGGTTAGGTTAGGTTAGGTTAGGTAGGGTTAGGTTAGGTTAGGTTAGGTTAGGTTAGGTTAGGTAAGGTTAGGTTAGGTTAGGTTAGGTAAGGTTAGGTAGGGTTAGGTTAGGTTAGCTAAGGTAGGGTTAGTTTAGGTTAGGTAAGGTTAAGTTAGGTTAGGTAGGGTTAGGTTAGGTTTGGTTAGGTTAGGTAGGGTTAGGTTAGGTTAGGCTAGGTTAGGTTAGCTTAGACTTGGTTAGATAAGGTTAGGTTAGGTTAGGTTTGTTAGGGTTAGGCTAAGTTAGGTTAGGTTTGTTAGGGTTAGGTTAGGTTAGGTTAGGTTAGGTTTGTTAGGGTTAGGTTAGGTTTGTTAGGGTTAGGTTAGGTTAGGTTAGATTAGGTTTGGTTAGGTTAGGCTAGGTTAGGTTAGGTTAGACTAGGTAAGGTTAGGTTAGGTTAGGTTTGTTAGGGTTAGGTTAGGTTTGTTAGGGTTAGGTTAGGTTATCAGCATAGCTGCTGATCCCCTACATGTGTTGTATAGCTTATCTGAGTACCACAGTTAGCACCATCCATATGTTTTACATACACGATCCCTTGCAGGCCTAGGGACTAGTTTGTGTTACGTCACGTGATTCGCATGTGTGCCTGAGTACCTCTGTAACGCCCTCAGTTACAGTTAGACCTACCGAGCAGCAGCACGCAGGCTGGGCCTCCCTTACCACAGTCTGATAATATAGTGTTACCAACCGACCAGCTACAACCATCTATTCTCCAACGAACCCCGACGACAAGGTTAGGTTAGGTTTGTCAGGAAACAAGACAATATTTAGGTACAGGTACACATAAGTAATTATGCAAATTTAGGCGATTACAAAAAAAAAAAAAAGTCGGACAAATGACTTATTCCCATCGAAAAAAAAATTTTGACTGGTAAATTAACCTAACCAAAGGTAATTTAACCTAACTTTAAATTAGGTTATAATAAGTTATAATTTTACATAAGGTTTTGTTACCAAAAACCAGTTATTATTCGTACTTAGCCAAAATATTAATGTCTCCCTCGCACAACTCAATATTAAAAAATACATAATAAGAAATTGGCAACTAAACTCGACATTGACCGAATGGATTAATACATATGTAAGGACATGTATGAATAACCTTCATACATAAGTACAGCTCCATACATACTGGATGGAATAAACAAACTTGAAACTACGTGTCGCCTGGACATCACTTTCTCATGTCACTGACTTACCTTGAATATACCTGAAGAGGGTTTCGGGAGTCAACGTCTCAGCAGTCAAGTCTGAGACCCCTGACATTTATTGTGTTGTCTCAGTTTACTCGTGGCTCCCCTGCTTTTCATTGGGGGAATATTGCACCGCCTACAGAGTCTTTTGCTTTCATACGGAGTGATTTTCGTGTGCAAGTTTGGTACTAATCACTCTAGGATTTTCCAGGTGTATATTAACATGTATCTTTCTCGCCTGCATTCCAGGGAATACAAATCAAGGGACTTCAACTATTCCCAGTAATTTAAATGCTTTATCGTACTTATGTGCGTCGTTAAAGTTCTTTGCACACTCTCCAGCTCAACAATTTCGCCTCTCTTGAAGGAAGCAGTTAGTGTACAGTAGTACAGCCTAGACAGAAGCGATTTGAAGAGAATTATCATGTTCTTCGTGTCCCTAGTTTTGAAGGTTCTCATTATCCATCCTATCATTTTTGTAGCAGATGCGGCAGATACATTGTTATGGTCTTGGAAGGTGAGATCCTCTTACATTATCATTCCCAGGTCCTTCACATTTACGTTTTCGCTCTATTGTTTGATTAGAATTTGTTGTATACCCTGATACACTTTTAATTTCCTCAAATTTCCCATATCCGAATAGTTGAAATTTCTCTACATTGAGCTTCATATTGTTTTGAGTGGCCCATCTGAAGATTTGGTTGATATCTGCTTGGAGTCTCGCGGTGCCTTCGATGGAGGACACTGTCATGGCAATTCGGGTGTCATCCGTAAAGGAAGACAC
>NC_091334.1:21201219-21203719 GCF_038502225.1 Cherax quadricarinatus | reverse complement strand
AGGGAGATAAGTCGAATGCTGAGGCACAACCATGCTACCAAGAGCCACTGGAAAAATCAAGGGAGAAAATGACCATATACAGACAGGAACCAGAGCCACAGAGGGAGAGGCAATGGGAGGAGGAAAGGGCAAAATCAGTGTTTATCCATGGGCTTTGGGAGAGAGAGGAAAAGACACACACTGAAAGACGGCAGGAAGAAAGGAGATTGGGAAAATCATCACGGAAATAGGGGGAGAAGACATGGACGAGATTGTAAATTTTCAGAGAATAGGGGGGTACGTGAAGGGGAGAAACCGACCAATCAAGCTGATTCTCAGGACAGAAACAGTGAGGAACAGGCTCCTCCAAGAGAAACCAAGGTTGAAAAACTCGGAAGAGTACAAGAAGGTGTTCCTAGACAGAGACAGAACACAGAGAGACAGCAGCTGAGGGAGAAGACAAAAAAGCGAAAGGAGATAGGAAAGGAAACAAGGATGGAACCAGCAGAGGTCAGTCAGAGCAGAACAGAGAAGCAAGGGCAAGCACACACACAACTATTTTCAGAACCCCGCAACCTATCACACCATCCCAACACAAACTACAATCCATACCCACAGCTTCCACCCAACCCCCAATCATAGAATCCCACAGTATGCTACCAGGTCTCCCACCCCCACAGGCCCCCCAAACCACAGTATTGGAAAGGAAACTGAAGGTATGGTACACAAACGCTGATGGAATAACAAACAAGTGGGAGGAGTGGCACGAAAGAGTCAAAGAGACATCACCGGACATCATAGCGCTCACAGAAACCAAGCTTACAGGTATGATAACAGATGCCATCTTTCCAACGGGATACCAGATCCTGAGGAAAGACAGAAGGAACAGGGGGGGGGGTGGAGGAGTGGCTCTGCTGATCAAACACCGATGGAATTTTGATGAGCTGGAGAAAGGAGACAGCGGAGAAGAAAGTGATCACATAGCGGGAACGCTTCACTCTGGAGGTCCCAAGGTGGCAATTCCAGTGATGTATAACCCACCACAGAACAGCAGGAGACCAGGGCATGAGTATGACGAGAGCAATAGAGCGATGGTTGACACTGGCTGCAGTGGCCAGAAGAGCTCATGCATGCAGGGCAAAGCTCCTGATCATGGGCGACTTTAACCACAAGGAGATCGACTGGGAGAACTTGGAGCCACATGGGGGCCAAGATACATGGAGGGCTATGATGATGGAGGTGGTACTGGAAAACTTCATGTACCAACACGTAAGGGACATTACAAGAGAGAGAGAGAGAGGAGAGGATGAGCCAGCAAGACTGGACTTAGTATTCACCTTGAGCAGTGCAGATATTGAGGACATCACATATGAAAGACCCCTTGGGGCCAGCGATCATGTGGTTTTGAGCTTCGAATACACAGTAGAGCTACAAGTGGAGGGGGAAGCAGGAAGGCCAGGACAAATGAAACCAAACTACAGGAAAGGGGACTACACGGGAATGAGGAACTTCCTGAACAAGGTTCAGTGGGACAGAGAACTGGCAGGGAAGCCAGTTAATGAGATGATGGAATATGTAGCAACAATGTGCAAGGAGGCTGAAGAGAGGTTTGTACCCAAGGGAAACAGGAATAATGAAAAAGCCAGGATGAGCCCATGGTTCACCCAAAGGTGCAAGGAGGCAAAAAACCAAGTGTGCTAGGGAATGGAAGAAATATAAAAGGCAAAGGACCCAGGAGAATAAGGAGAGCAGTCGTAGAGCCAGAAACGAATATGCACAGATAAGAAGGGAGGCCCAATGACAATATGAAAACGACATAGCAGCGAAAGCCAAATCTGACCCGAAGCTGTTATACAGCCACATCAGGAGGAAAACAACAGTCAAGGACCAGGTAATCAGGCTAAGGAAGGAAGGAGGAGAGACAACAAGAAATGACCGTGAAGTATGTGAGGAACTCAACAAGAGATTCAAAGAAGTGTTCACAGAGGAGACAGAAGGGGCTCCAGAGGGACGGAGAGGTGTGTCACATCACCAGGTGCTGGACACGGTACACACAACCGAGGAAGAAGTGAAGAGGCTTCTGAGTGAGCTAGATACCTCAAAGGCAATGGGGCCAGATAACATCTCTCCATGGGTCCTGAGAGAGGGAGCAGAGGCGCTGTGTACCCCTAACAACAATATTCAATACATCTATCGAAACAGGGAGACTGCCTGAGGCATGGAAGACAGTAAATGTAGTCCCAATCTTTAATAAAGGAGACAGACATGAAGCACTAAACTACAGACCAGTGTCACTGACATGTATAGTATGCAAAGTCATGGAGAAGATTGTCAGGAGAAGAGTGGTGGAACACCTAGAAAGGAATGATCTCATCAACAGCACCCAACATGGTTTCAGGGACGGGAAATCCTGTGTCACAAACCTACTGGAGTTCTATGACAAGGTGACAGCAGTAAGACAAGAGAGAGGGGTGGGTGGATTGCATTTTCTTGGACTGCAAGAAGGCGTTTGACACAGTAC
>NC_091334.1:21073719-21196219 GCF_038502225.1 Cherax quadricarinatus | reverse complement strand
CTGACTACTCTGTGGCTGAAGAAATACTTCCTGTGTGTGTGTGTGTGTGTGTGTGTGTGTGTGTGTGTGTGTGTGTGTGTGTGTTTTATGTTAATGTGTGTATTGAGGACATGGGGGGCGAGTTAGTAAGCGGACATATGACCTATGTGGGTTACCAGCTTACCAGTCACCATTCGTTGCTCAATACTTGCAATCTTCCTAGCTATCATTATAACCACCTTCCATTATAATCAACAATCATTATAACCAGCTATCATTATAACCAGCTTCCATTATAACCAGTTATCATTATAACCAACAATCATTGTAACGAGTAATCATAGCGCAACACAACTACATTCATATCTCCAGTGCAGCTCGCCCACAGTCATTATAGTCTCACTTAATGCTAACGCACGTTTGACTACATAACAATATACAATAATAAGTCAACGAAAGATCAGTCACCAGTGACATTGTTCTTAGTCACCAGCTCCTGACGAACTATTATCAAGGTTTGGCGTCCCTAGTTTTGAAGGTTCTCGCTATCCATCCTATCATTTTTCTAGCAGATGCGATACATACATTGTTGTGGTCTGTGAAGGTGAAATCCTCTGACATTATCACTCCCAGGTCCTTCACATTAGTTTCTCGCTCCATTGTGTTAGAATTTCCTGTATACCCTGATAAAAGCAAGTTAAAAAGGAACTTACCAGACCATTCATTAGCCAGACACTAACACTATCACAAACGAGTATGGAACCGGTTAAATGTAAATGTCAAATGTGATGGCCATTTACAAAGAGGAAGACAGCTCCTTACTCTCAAAATTACAGACCAATAAACGTTAACTGTGGGTTAAACTGCTTGAATAACTACTGATGCAGACCACTGCCTCATTCGAAGGTATAAATTTGATCAATGAATCTTAAAACAGATGTACAAAGGGACGTTTTTGCTTTACTAATTTTCTAATGTTTATCAGTAAATTATATAATGTTAATCACTTGTTGCACAAGTGATTAAGACATGTGCAACAGTTGGGTATTTTTACTGATGAAACGTTTCGCCTACACAGTAGGCTTCTTCAGTCAAATACAGAAGCAGCAGGTGTAGGAGTGAAGTAAAGATGATATCAGTCCATCAACCTTGTAGAAACGGTATTTAAGGTGGTCGGTCCCTAAAGCGCCACTGGATGGCGAAACGTCTACAATAAAGATACCCAGATGTTTCATGTGTGTCTGATTCTTCATCTCGTCGGCACTGTAAACCATTTATGTAAGTTTTAACACCAGCATTTAAGGTTTAATTATGTATTAATTAACTTTTAGTAAATGTGTTAATTGTGTTAAATCTACAGAATGTAGATTTAACACAGGATAACACAAACATTGACTTATTTAAGCCAGGATAACAAACATTGTGACTTATTTATCATCAGAAGAGACATTCAGTTACTACACAGAAAGTAACTAAATTTAAAACTGTTATTATATAACTTACAGAACCTACAATCAAGGCGAAGTTTCCCCCTCAGGCTACACTCACAATCACTCAGGTTAACATTCAACCTCACAATCAAACTCAGATCACTAAATGTGTGTGTGTGTGTGTGTGTGTGTGTGTGTGTGTGTGTGTGTGAGAGAGAGAGAGAGAGAGAGAGAGAGAGAGAGCTAGCTCACATCAGTTTCACTCTGGTCACTGAAGGTCATTCATCATACACAGCTTCACTAACATTCACAATTCTCCCGACATCTACACAGAGAAATCGAGTGACCAATTGACAGTTGTCACCTACAGCTGGTTCACCTCAACAGCTGAGAGTTGTCACCTACAGCTGGTTCACCTCAACAGCTGACAGCTGTCACCTACAGCTGGTTCACGTCACCAGATGACTGCTCTGAGTGGTCAGGTCTATGCAAGATGAGGTGAACCACAGAACAAAGGGAAAAAGATGGGTGACGCACTGTGGCATCTGTGGAGACAGAACTTTATCCATGGCAGTATAGCGGTACACTGTTGTATGGGTGTGAAGCATGGGTTTTAAACGTTGCAGCAATGAGGCAGTGGGAATGTCATATTTGAGGGCAGTGTGTGTGGTGTATATATCACGTAGAGCAGTAGTTCTCAACATTTTAATACAAAAGGACCAATTTGAAAAGCCAGATTTAAAGGATGGGTCACATTTTGTATTTTATTGTAATTTTTATGAATTACAATAATATTTTGCAATTGTTGACAGTGTGCAGTGTGGAACCTACGTAAAAGTGAATTCCTAATTTCATGTGAGGGTCACATCCGGTTCCTAGAATGGTCACATGCGGCCCTCGGGGCCTCAGGTTGGGGACCCTTCAAACAAAAAATTCAAGAGATAGTGAGTGGTGGTTTGGGGTCTTGGAGAAGCGGAGCAAATAGTGTATAAATCCCATGGAGGAAGGTGGGGGTTGAAGGAGGCTTGAGTGCTAGGGACTTGGACATCCAACAGGCTTGTGTGAGGGGTGTTAATTCAAATTTAGTTTTTATGACTAGACTTTCATGTGTGAGCAATGTAACAATTATGAAGGGATTCGGGGGAACCGGTTAGCCGGACCTGAGTCCTGGAGGTGGGAAGTACAGCGCCTGAACTATGCAAGACGGGCGGGGAAGTTGCCATTCAGGTCATCTGCACACTGTGTTGCCAGTACACTTCTGGCAAGAAAGTAACTGACTGAGTAATGGTGAATGTGACTCCTCTTACGTTTTGTAACAATACCTCGGTGGGGGACGACCCAGAGTACAACACTGGAGAGAGGTCAGGAGAGGTCGTGGTAGATGACAGCAACAGCGAGGTCACACAGATTGTTAAACAACCAGTGTAAGCACCAATGTTAGTGGTAACTTTCACTTGGGTGGTGGTGGTGGGTGGTGAGCGAGTGTGGGTGGGTTGTGGGTGCTGGGATGTAACGGATACATCACCACTGTGCTGCTACACTATGCAAGTAGCTGTGTTTTCCTGTCATATTCCACCATAGATGGTAGTCGTACAAGGTGTCGAAATGTGTCAGCCTGAGCTAGCAGATTTCAGTAGTGTCAGCTCGTAGACTTCAGTAGAGTCAGCCTGACCTGGCAGACTACAGGTCAATAAGGTTATCGTCAAGTATCCCATTAAAGGTTCATCAGCTAGGACAACTTGAAAGGTTTGGATGGAGCAGAGCTGGAGTCACTATCACTTGGGAATTACCATCTCCCATGATGGCTTGTCCCATATACGGTACAAATATATTTTATAAGATTGTGGGAAGAAATTTTGAAAAAAATATAATAATACCAGGCACTGAGACCAATGTGTCTAGTTTACACACAGTCACACACACAGTCACACACACACAGTCACACACACACAGTCACACACACACAGTCACACACACACAGTCACACACGCACAGTCACACACGCACAGTCACACAAACAACAGTCACACACACACAGTCACACACACAGTCACACACACACAGTCACACACACACAGTCACACACACACAGTCACACACACACAGTCACACACACACAGTCACACACACACAGTCACACACACACAGTCACACACACACAGTCACACACACACAGTCACACACACACAGTCACACACACACAGTCACACACACACAGTCTCACACACACACACACACACACACACACACACACACACACACACACACACACACACACACACACACAAAACTCAGATCCAAACAAAGCCTGGAAGCCCAATGCCCACTTCCCACTCAAACACAATAATTTAAAACAATACCCTGCCCCGTCCCCCCCACCTCCTCCTCCCCACTTACACTCCAGTGCTAACTCCTATCATTGCTAATAATCTTTTCTCACAACTAACCTCCATCCAACCACAACCCCCCCTCACTGCGTTCCCCTCCCTCCCCATCCTTCCCTCACCCCAACCAATGGTTTACTCCCCTTCCAGTGGAGATCCACCCCACCCCCCACAACCAGCCCTAGCCCTCAACCTTAAGGTGAACATCAACCTGAGAACACGAGCACAATAACAAAAAGGAAATTTAAAGTATGGTATATGCATACTAAGGCAGAAGAGATAACAAAAAGCAGATAGTGGAAGCATCTCAGATACTGCAGCAATAACAGAGACAAAGCTCACAGAGGTGATATCGAATGCGATTTTCCCAGAAAAATATCAAATAATGAGCAGGGACAAATGAAAGAGAAGAGGTTACGGAGTGGCATTGCTAATTAGGAACCAGAGGGCGTTTGAGGAGATGATTGGAATAAATGTAGAGGCGTAGAGTAATTACATAAGAGAGATACTCAGAGCTGGGGAAGCCAAGGTGGTGATAGATGCACAACCCACCACTGGTGGCTAAAGCTCTCGCTTCACACGGCGAGGGTCTGGGTTCGATTCCCAGCCAGGGTAGAAACATCGGACGTGTTTCTTTACACCGGTTGTCTATGTTCACCCATCACTAACATGGGTACCTGGAAATTAATCGACTGGTGTGGGTTGCATCCTTGGACAAAACTGCCGTAATTTGTCCGAAATGCTCTGCATAAACATGGGGCTTTCCATATACTAGTATGTCACTGATGTGAGCTATGGTCTGTATACCTTGTACATGTACTTGTAATTAATAATAATTATTATTATTATTATTATTATTATTATAGGTGAAGATAGTCTCCTCTTATAGACTTAGCTACACAGGTTAATACATAGAATGTAACAGTATCTAGATGATAATTTATCCATTTGTAATCTAGAAATAGTTTTACCTGAAGTTTACCTGGAGAGAGTTTCGGGGGTCAACGCCCCCGCGGCCCGGTCTGTCACCAGTATGGTATTATTTTACATTACTTCGTTATTTTGCCTTGATGCTGGTGAGGGGATCTTGATCCAAGGAACTGGACTTACCTTCTCCTTTCTTGGATAGATTTGAATGACTCCCATTCCACAGGTGCTGTTTGTACACCCTACGGTTTTAGCGCCTTTCTCTTGTTAAAATATAATAATTGTGAAGGTCACCAATCTTCAACGGTTGATGGATCGTAGGGAATGGATGGCAGGGTTGATGGATCGTAGGGAATGGATGGCAGGGTTGATGGATCGTAGGGAATGGATGGCAGGGTTGATGGATCGTAGGGAATGGATGGCAGGGTTGATGGATCGTAGGGAATGGATGGCAGGGTTGATGGATCGTAAGGAATGGATGGCAGGGTTGATGGCTCGTAGGGAATGGATGGCAGGGTTGATGGATCGTAGGGAATGGATGGCAGGGTTGATGGATCGTAGGGAATGGATGGCAGGGTTGATGGATCGTAGGGAATGGATGACAGGGTTGATGGATCGTAGGGAATGGATGACAGGGTTGATGGATCGTAGGGAATGGATGGCAGGGTAGATGGATCGTAGGGAATGGATGGCAGGGTTGATGGATCGTAGGGAATGGATGGCAGGGTTGATGGATCGTAGGGAATGGATGGCAGGGTAGATGGATCGTAGGGAATGGATGGCAGGGTTAATGGATCGTAGGGAATGGATGGCAGGGTTGATGGATCGTAGGGAATGGATGGCAGGGTTGATGGATCGTAGGGAATGGATGGCAGGGTTGATGGATCGTAGGAAATGGATGGCAGGGTTGATGGATCGTAGGGAATGGATGGCAGGGTTGATGGATCGTAGGAAATGGATGGCAGGGTTGATGGATCGTAGGGAATGGATGGCAGGGGTGATGGATCGTAGGGAATGGATGGCAGGGTTGATGGATCGTAAGGAATGGATGGCAGGGTTGATGGATTGTAAGGAATGGATGGCAGAGTTGATGGATCGTAGGGAATGGATGGCAGGGTTGATGGATCGTAGGGAATGGATGGCAGGGTTGATGGATCGTAAGGAATGGATGGCAGGGTTGATGGATCGTAGGGAATGGATGGCAGGGTTGATGGATCGTAGGGAATGGATGGCAGGGTTGATGGATCGTAGGGAATGGATGGCAGGGTTGATGGATCGTAGGGAATGGATGGCAGGGTTGATGGATCGTAGGGAATGGATGGCAGGGTTGATGGATCGTAGGGAATGGATGGCAGGGTTAATGGATCGTAGGGAATGGATGGCAGGGTTGATGGATCGTAGGGAATGGATGGCAGGGTTAATGGATCGTAGGGAATGGATGGCAGGGTTGATGGATCGTAGGGAATGGATGGCAGGGTTGATGGATCGTAGGGAATGGATGGCAGGGTTGATGGATCGTAAGGAATGGATGGCAGGGTTGATGGATCGTAAGGAATGGATGGCAGGGTTGATGGATCGTAGGGAATGGATGGCAGGGTTGATGGATCGTAGGGAATGGATGGCAGGGTTGATGGATCGTAGGGAATGGATGGCAGCGTTGATGGATCGTAGGGAATGGATGGCAGGGTTGATGGATCGTAGGGAATGGATGGCAGGGTTGATGGATCGTAGGGAATGGATGGCAGGGTTGATGGGTCGTAGGGAATGGATGGCAGGGTTGATGGATCGTAGGGAATGGATGGCAGGGTTGATGGATCGTAGGGAATGGATGGCAGGGTTGATGGATCGTAAGGAATGGATGGCAGGGTTGATGGATCGTAGGGAATGGATGGCAGGATTGATGGATCGTAGGGAATGGATGGCAGGGTTGATGGATCGTAGGGAATGGATGGCAGGGTTGATGGATCGTAGGGAATGGATGGCAGGGTTGATGGATCGTAAGGAATGGATGGCAGGGTTGATGGATCGTAGGGAATGGATGGCAGGGTTGATGGATCGTAAGGAATGGATGGCAGGGTTGATGGATGGTATGAATGGATGGCAGGGTTGATGGATCGTAGGGAATGGATGGCAGGGTTAATGGATCGTAGGGAATGGATGGCAGGGTTGATGGATCGTAGGGAATGGATGGCAGGGTTGATGGATCGTATGGAATGGATGGCAGGGTTGATGGATCGTAGGGAATGGATGGCAGGGTTGATGGATCGTAAGGAATGGATGGCAGGGTTGATGGATCGTAGGGAATGGATGGCAGGGTTGATGGATCGTAAGGAATGGATGGCAGGGTTGATGGATCGTAGGGAATGGATGGCAGGGTAGATGGATCGTAGGGAATGGATGGCAGGGTTGATGGATCGTAGGGAATGGATGGCAGGGTTGATGGATCGTAGGGAATGGATGGCAGGGTTGATGGATCGTAGGGAATGGATGGCAGGGTTGATGGATCGTAAGGAATGGATGGCAGGGTTGATGGATCGTAGGGAATGGATGGCAGGGTTGATGGATCGTAGGGAATGGATGGCAGGGTTGATGGATCGTAGGGAATGGATGGCAGGGTTGATGGATCGTAGGGAATGGATGGCAGGGTTGATGGATCGTAAGGAATGGATGGCAGGGTTGATGGATCGTAGGGAATGGATGGCAGGGTAGATGGATCGTAGGGAATGGATGGCAGGGTTGATGGATCGTAGGGAATGGATGGCAGGGTTGATGGATCGTAGGGAATGGATGGCAGGGTTGATGGATCGTAGGGAATGGATGGCAGGGTTGATGGATCGTAGGGAATGGATGGCAGGGTTGATGGATCGTAAGGAATGGATGGCAGGGTTGATGGATGGTAGGGAATGGATGGCAGGGTTGATGGATGGTAGGGAATGGATGGCAGGGTTGATGGATCGTAGGGAATGGATGGCAGGGTTGATGGATCGTAGGGAATGGAAGGCAGGGTTGATGGATCGTATGGAATGGATGGCAGGGTTGATGGATCGTAGGGAATGGATGGCAGGGTTGATGGATCGTAGGGAATGGATGGCAGGGTTGATGGATCGTAGGGAATGGATGGCAGGGTTGATGGATCGTAGGGAATGGATGGCAGGGTTGATGGATCGCAAGGAATGGATGGCAGGGTTGATGGATCGTAGGGAATGGATGGCAGGGTTGATGGATCGTAGGGAATGGATGGCAGGGTTGATGGATCGTAGGGAATGGATGGCAGGGTTGATGGATCGTAAGGAATGGATGGCAGGGTTGATGGATCGTAGGGAATGGATGGCAGGGTTGATGGATCGTAGGGAATGGATGGCAGGGTTGATGGATCGTAGGGAATGGATGGCAGGGTTGATGGATCGTAAGGAATGAATGGCAGGGTTGATGGATCGTAGGGAATGGATGGCAGGGTTGATGGATCGTAGGGAATGGATGGCAGGGTTGATGGATCGTAGGGAATGGATGGCAGGGTTGATGGATCGTAAGCAATGGATGGCAGGGTTGATGGATCGTAGGGAATGGATGGCAGGGTTGATGGATCGTAGGGAATGGATGGCAGGGTTGATGGATCGTAGGGAATGGATGGCAGGGTTGATGGATCGTAGGGAATAGATGGCAGGGTTGATGGATCGTAGGGAATGGATGGCAGGGTTGATGGATCGTAGGGAATGGATGGCAGGGTTGATGGATCGTAAGGAATGGATGGTAGGGTTGATGGATCGTAGGGAATGGATGACAGGGTTGATGGATCGTAGGGAATGGATGGCAGGGTTGATGGATCGTAGGGAATTGATGGCAGGGTTGATGGATCGTAGGGAATGGATGGCAGGGTTGATGGATCGTACGGAATGGATGGCAGGGTTGATGGATCGTAGGGAATGGATGGCAGGGTTGATGGATCGTAGGGAATGGATGCCAGGGTTGATGGATCGTAGGGAATGGATGGCAGGGTTGATGGATCGTAGGGAATGGATGGCAGGGTTGATGGATCGTAGGGAATGGATGGCAGGGTTGATGGATCGTAGGGAATGGATGGTAGGGTTGATGGATCGTAGGGAAAGGATGGCAGGGTTGATGGATCGTAGGGAATGGATGGCAGGGTTGATGGATCGTAGGGAATGGATGGCAGGGTTGATGGATCGTAGGGAATGGATGGCAGGGTTGATGGATCGTAGGGAATGGATGGCAGGGTTGATGGGTTTAGGATGTGGAGGCACAAATGTTGACGGATTCTGGGAAATAACTGGAGAATGTTTCTTCTGGTCAGAAATAAGTCATAGTGTTTGACTTTATTGTCTTATCCTGGCTTAAATAAGTCACAGTTGGACTTTGATTATCCTGGCTTAAATAAGTCACAGTTGGACTTTGATTATCCTGGCATAAATAAGTCACAGTTGGACTTTGATTATCCTGGCATAAATAAGTCACAGTTGGACTTTGATTATCCTGGCTTAAATAAGTCACAGTTGGACTTTGATTATCCTGGCTTAAATAAGTCACAGTTGGACTTTGATTATCCTGGCTTAAATAAGTCACAGTTGGACTTTGATTATCCTGGCTTAAATAAGTCACAGTTGGACTTTGATTATCCTGGCTTAAATAAGCCACAATTGGACTTTGATTATCCTGGCATAAATAAGTCACAGTTGGACTTTGATTATCCTGGCATAAATAAGTCACAGTTGGACTTTGATTATCCTGGCTTAAATAAGCCACAGTTGGACTTTGATTATCCTGGCTTAAATAAGTCACAGTTGGACTTTGATTATCCTGGCTTAAATAAGCCACAGTTGGACTTTGATTATCCTGGCTTAAATAAGTCACAGTTGGACTTATATTATCCTGGCTTAAATAAGTCACAGTTGGACTTTGATTATCCTGGCTTAAATAAGCCACAATTGTACTTTGATTATCCTGGCTTAAATAAGCCACAATTGGACTTTGATTATCCTGGCATAAATAAGTCACAGTTGGACTTTGATTATCCTGGCATAAATAAGTCACAGTTGGACTTTGATTATCCTGGCATAAATAAGTCACAGTTGGACTTTGATTATCCTGGCATAAATAAGCCACAGTTGGACTTTGATTATCCTGGCATAAATAAGTCACAGTTGGACTTTGATTATCCTGGCATAAATAAGTCACAGTTGGACTTTGATTATCCTGGCATAAATAAGTCACAGTTGGACTTTGATTATCCTGGCATAAATAAGTCACAGTTGGACTTTGATTATCCTGGCATAAATAAGTCACAGTTGAACTTTGATTATCCTGGCATAAATAAGTCACAGTTGAACTTTGATTATCCTGGCATAAATAAGCCACAGTTGGACTTTGATTATCCTGGCATAAATAAGTCACAGTTGGACTTTGATTATCCTGGCATAAATACCGGACTGCTGTAAAACCCTTTGTAAAAACAATATTTATATTGTATGCAAGATTAAATAAACCTTACTTACTTAGTTACGTAATTTATTACTTAAACCCTTATTAGTCTTAAAGGGAAAACCTTGAACTGATTTTGACTCGTTTTGAAGAGTCAAAAATGTACTTTTTTCGCATAGAAGAAATTTGGAAAATTGAAATACTGCCTCTCGTGGGCTAATTTCTGGGTGTCGCATCTGATTGCCTTCAAGCCGTCTATGCTGTTAACTAGATAATGCAACCTTAGAGCGGCTTCAAACGTAATATGTTGGTCTATTGCCCTTTCTTTGCTCTCCCTAAAAAGTTCATACAGATTTGGTCTGTGTCCCAATTAAATCTTTTTTATTGAAGGAGGTTTTTGTGTGCGAGGGGCTTGGACATGCAGCAGGCATGTGTCAGCGTGGTAGATAGGAGTGAATAGAAATTAATGGTTTTTGGGACTTGACGAGCTGTTCGAGTGTGAGCAGAGTAATATTTTGTAAATGGATTCAGGGAAACAGGTTAGCCGGACTCGAGTCCTGGAGGTGGGAAGTACAATTCCTGCACTTTAAAGGAGTCTGGGATATTGGTTGTTTAGAGGGACGCCTAAACTGTCGTATCTGCGCGCCTCTGGCAAGACAGTGATAGTGTGAATGATGGTGAAAGTGTTTCTTCTTCGGGTCACCCTGCCTCGGTGGGAGACGGCTAGTGTGATAAAAAGAAATTACTGTAGATATTAGTTTCCATGTGATGACTTGTGAAGGCCCCTTTCTAATTCCCTTTAGATCTTCACCACTAATATTTACCCTCATCAACTTATGTCGCACTCTGCACTATTCCAACCGCATACTTTGCAGCACAGTGGACTGGGGTTATACAATACGGGGATACCTTTCTAGGATCATTATTATTATTATTATTTTAATGTTGATGGGGAGAGGCTAGATTATAAGGGTGGTTCAAGGTCTGGGGAATGCCGGGTAATGGTTTGATCCGAGGAAGGGTAGGCTAGCTGCACTTTCTGTGATCAAGAGCCCTTCACTAGCCTGGAGGCATGACGAGAAAAGAGGCAGATGAAAGAGCGGTACACGAGCCAGCTGGCCCCCCAGATGATAGCCAGCTGATGTCTCAGATGACATCCAGCAGGTGTCACTTTAACTGACTGGATCTTGGAAGAGAGAGAGAGAGAGAGAGAGAGAGAGAGAGAGAGAGAGAGAGAGAATAAGCTATTATATTCAGAATACACTACAAAGAAGCAGCGTGACACACTAGTTGTATTTCGGTCGCTGTGTGATCCCACGAAGGTATTCCTGGTATTGCACAACCCCAGCCCCCTCTACTTCAACATGCGCAAAGATTAGTGCAGAGTGCGGCATATATTTTTAATGCGAATCAGACTCCATAGTGACAAGTTATCACATGGACACTAATATCCAAATTCCTTCAATAAAAATTGGTAAATAAGGACATAAAAAGCCCAAAAATTAATTCATACCTTCCAATGAGAAACACCAAGTTTGAAGCCAAACTGAAGAGGCATTCTCTTGTTATTCCAGAGTGAAGAATATCCTAAAATAATGCAGCTCGTTAAGTCTGAAGCCGTTCGGAAGTTTCGTTACTATCAGCGTTGAGGGGTAAAAGACTTGGATGAGGTGGACCAACACAAGTCAAAATCAATTCGCACTTTTCTCTAATATTTTACTAATTATGCAAGTAAGCAATTAAGAAAGATTTATTAAATGAACACTATTCAGATTTCAGCTAAGATAACCCAATAAAATCCAACACTGACTTACTGCTGACCAAAAGACCCAGTCTCTGGTTATTGCAGAAAAAACAGCAAAAGTGTCCACCTCCACAAGCCAAGTTAGCTTACATTAGCTTAATTTAAACTAAGCTAGGTTAACTGAGAGTCCATTAGCTCAATTATATCTAAAAAAAATAAATATTTGACTAAAAATAAGCAATTAAATTAGTAGAGTACTGACCCATCCTCCCTGCGAGGCTATCCAAGGTGCTGTGTGTCTCTCAGTGACCAGACCCACAACATCGATGACGCCAGCCACGTACTCCGGGTGTCCTGACCACGTTATACATTATTAGTCTCAAACACTATGTTACTTACAAGAATACACACTATTACTCATAGTAAAGGTAATAGCAACAATAGTAGTAATAGCAACTAGTACTAGTAGCAAAAGTAGCATTTTTTTTTTTAACACGCCGGCCATCTCCCACCTACGAAGGGTGGCAAAACCGAGGAAGCACATTCAACGTTGTTCATTCAAGTGATGTCTTGACGGAAACGTACCTGAAACAGTTCAGATGACCCTCTGAACCGCAACATCTCCACCCCCTCCTTCAGGATGTAGGCACTGTACTTCACACTTCCAAGACTGATGTTCGGCTAACAGGTTTCACTGAATCCTTTCATGCTGTCCTGCTTACACTCCAACAACACTTTAAATCCTTAAAACCATTTGTTTCCACTGATCTAACACACTAACACAAGGATGCTAAGCCACTAGAACTCTTCACCCTTATCCCCTCCCACCAACCTTTCCTGGAATGTCCCTTACCCCTCCTTCCCTCCACCCCTCTGAGTCACCCTATTCTGTTCCATCCTCTCTTAATGCTCAGACTACCTCAACAACCCTCTTTAGTTCCATTAATTAAACCTATAATAATCTCCAAGCGCTGAATTGTCTACATAATATTTACACCACACACTGCCCTCAAACATGACATCTCCACTGCATTCAGCGTCTTTCCAGCTGCAACGTTTAAACCCCATGCTTCAAACCCATGTAACAGTGTTGGTACCACTATACTGTGCTACATTCCCCTTTTTACCTTCAAGAATAAATATTTTTATCTCCACAGATGCATCAATGCACCACACACCTTTCCCCCCCTCTTCTACGCAATGGTTCACCTCGTCTACCCTAGAACCATATGTTGACAAGTCCACTCCCAAATATCTGAACACATTCACTTCATCTCTTCAATCCGATATCTAATCTTTATTTAACTAATTTTTTTGTTACCCTCATCACCTTGTTTTTTCTTACGTTCACTTTTAATTATCTTCTTTTACACACACTCCAAAATTCCTCCGCCACCACCCTGTGGAACCTCTCTTCAGAATCTCCCAAAACACGGAGTCATGGGCAAAGATAACGCCTGAGGGACTGACCACCTCAAATACTATTTCTCAAAGGTTGATAGACTGATTACATCATCTTTTCTTCCCTACTACACCTGCTGCCTCTGTATTTGACTGACGAAGCCTACATGTGTCTTAATCATCAACTTGTCAATATAATACTACATTATTTAACTCTCAGCACTGTGCTCATACCTACGTAAGCTTCCAGTAGCTTTAGAATTTAATAGGCAACTTATTTTTTCAAATTATTACATCCAATATAATTTTCAAAATCATACAGCGTGTATAACAGAATAGTAACAAGAGTGGCAGTAAAGGAGATGTGATTAAGTATTAGTAGCATTAATAATAATAATATTTATATGAGTTGTAGCATATCTGAGGCAGAGACTAAGGTCAGATATATTCCTGGTTTTTTAGACAAGGTCAGGTGACAACTACCACACACAGAAAGGGTGTATGATAACTACCACACACAGTATGGGTGTATGGTAACACAATAATGGTATCTGAACCTAGTCCCATACAGACAGGTACACATACAGGCGAGTACACACCGAGAGTACACAAGAGTACACACACACATATTATACCTTGTTTGACACAGTCTGAGGCGAGTCCAGCAGCCACGGCGAAGAGTGAGATGATTCTGGCCCAGGTGATCTCTGCTCTGAAGACATGACCAGCCACCTGCACCATCACTGACCGCACCACCTGCACAGGTGGTACAGCTGAGCACATGTACGTGACGACACACACACACACACACACACACACACACACACAATTTGTAATCAGCACACATACACCTGCGTGCTGGTTACAATCTCACGAGTTATTTCCTGTGTGTTTCACAACACCTGCGTCACACATGCACACATGAGTGAAACGTGCCTTTAAAAGGTCTTCAGAGGGTAAAATACGTGACTAAAGCTCTACAGCAAAATATTGCGACAGAGCCCTACAAAGAGTGAAACATGATAAAGCTCTACACAGTGAAACACATGACTTCATAAACGTTAAACATTTGTTAATTACAGATGTTAAACGTAATTTGTTAATTACAGATGTTAAACGTAATTTGTTAATTACAGATGTTAAAC
Source organism: Cherax quadricarinatus (assembly GCF_038502225.1). Taxonomy (NCBI): domain Eukaryota; kingdom Metazoa; phylum Arthropoda; class Malacostraca; order Decapoda; family Parastacidae; genus Cherax; species Cherax quadricarinatus. Next base: position 21,181,773 of record NC_091334.1, on the reverse strand, counting down.
GTAAAATATGAGGCATAGCCTGGTAAAGGGTTAATTAATGGATAATAACAGGTGTTTAATCTATAATAATTGGTGCTTAATATATAACAGGTGTTTAAATTATAATAACAGATGTTTAAGAGAGTATTCAAGTAAAATATTGTAATATGATGGTAGTGAGGGTAGATAATGGTAGTGAGGGTAGATAATGGTAGTGAGGGTAGATAATGGTAGTGAGGGTAGATAATGGTAGTGAGGGTAGATAATGGTAGTGAGGGTAGATAATGGTAGTAAGGGTAGATAATGGTAGTAAGGGTAGATAATGGTAATAAGGGCAGATAATGGTAGTGAGGGTAGATAATGGTAGTGAGGGTAGATAATGGTAGTGAGTAGATAATGGTAGTGAGGGTAGATAATGGTAGTGAGGGTAGATAATGGTAGTGAGGGTAGATAATGGTAGTGAGGGTAGATAATGGTAGTAAGGGTAGATAATGGTAGTAAGGGTAGATAATGGTAATAAGGGCAGATAATGGTAGAGGGTAGATAATGGTAGTGAGGGTAGATAATAGTGAGTAGATAATAGTAAGGGTAGACGATGGTAGTGAGGGTAGATAATGGTAGTGAGGGTAGATAATGGTAGTGAGGGTAGATGATGGTAGAGTAGATAATGGTAGTGAGGGTAGATAATGGTAGTGAGGGTAGATAATATTGAGTAGATAATAGTAAGGGTAGACGATGGTAGTGAGGGTAGATAATGGTAGTGAGGGTAGATAATGGTAGTGAGGGTAGATAATGGTAGTGAGGGTAGATAATGGTAGTGAGGGTAGATAATGGTAGTGAGGGTAGATAATGGTAGTGAGGGTAGATAATGGTAGTGAGGGTATATAATGGTAGTGAGGGTAGGTAATGGTAGTGAGGGTAGATAATAGTGAGTAGATAATAGTAAGGGTAGACGATGGTAGTGAGGGTAGATAATGGTAGTGAGGGTAGATAATGGTAGTGAGGGTAGATAATGGTAGTGAGGATAGATAATGATAGTGAGGGTAGATAATGGTAGTGAGGGTAGATAATGGTAGAGAGGGTAGATAATGGTAGTGAGGGTAGATGGTAGTGAGGGTAGATGATGGTAGTGAGGGTAGATAATGGTAGTGAGGATATATAATGGTAGTGAGGGTAGATAATGGTAGTGAGGGTAGATAATGGTAGTGAGGGTAGATGATGGTAGTGAGGGTAGATGATGGTAGTGAGGGTAGACGATGGTAGTGAGGGTAGATAATAGTAGTGAGGGTAGATAATGGTAGAGTAGATAATGGTAGAGTAGATAATGGTAATGAGGGTAGATAATGGTAGTGAGGGTAGATAATGGTAGTGAGGGTAGATAATAGTAGTGAGTGTAGATGATGGTAGTGAGGGTAGATAATAGTAGTGAGGGTAGATGATGGTAGTGAGGGTAGATGATGGTAGTGAGGGTAGATAATAGTGAGGGTAGATAATGGTAGTGAGGGTAGATAATGGTAGTGAGGGGTAGATAATGGTAGTGAGGGTAGATAATGGTAGTGAGGGTAGATAATGGTAGTGAGGGTAGATAATGGTAGAGTAGATAATGGTAGAGTAGATAATGGTAGTGAGGGGAATAGTAGTGAGGGTAGATAATGGTAGTGAGGGTAGATAATGGTAGAGGGGAATAGTAGTGAGGGTAGATAATGGTAGTGAGGGGAATAGTAGTGAGGGTAGATAATGGTAGTGAGGGTAAATGGTAGAGTAGATAATGGTAGCGAGGGTAGATAATGGTAGTGAGGGTAGATAATAGTGAGTAGATAATAGTAAGGGTAGACGATGGTAGTGAGGGTAGATAATGGTAGTGAGGGTAGATGATGGTTGTGAGGGTAGATGATGGTAGTGAGGGTAGATGATGGTAGTGAGGGTAGATAATAGTGAGGGTAGACGATGGTAGTCAGGGTAGATAATAGTGAGGGTAGATAATGGTAGTGAGGGTTGATAATGGTAGAGGGTAGATAATGGTAGTGAGGGTAGATAATGGTAGTGAGGGTAGATAATGGTAGTGAGGGTAGATAATGGTAGTGAGGGGAGATAATGGTAGTGAGGGGTAGGTGATCGTAGAGTAGATGAGGGCAGATGGTGGTGAGGGTAAATGATGGTAGTGAGGGTAGATGACGGTAGTGAGGGTAGATGATGGTAGTGAAGGGTAGATGGTGGTAGTGAGGGTAGATGATGGTATTGTAGATGAGGGTAGATGGGAGGGAGGGTAGATGATGGTAGTGAGGGTAGATTATGGTAGTAAGGTTAGACAATGGTAGTGAAAGATGAGGGTAGATAATGGTAGTGAGGGTAAATAATGGTAGTGAGCGTAAATGGTAGTGTGGGTAGATAATGGTAGTGAGGGTAAATGGTAATGAGGGTAGATATGGTAGTGAACGTAGATAATGGTAGGCGTAGATGGTGGTAGTGAGGGTAGTGAGAGGTAGATGAGGGTAGACTTACCTTATCAGAAGTGAGCGTAATAGAGAGCTGTCTGGCCACAGAAGCGTAGAGCTTAGGGTATGTTCTCTCTAGCTCCTGGCCTATTGCAGACACCCGCGGGAACACCTGCAACACCACACCTGCTAAAAACACCTTCCAGTATCAACACACCTGTTAGTAACACCAAGGGTGTTAGATACACCATCCACAACCCCTCCCACCCTTCACACACACACAGACTGCAAACCTCACTCAAGGAGAAGGATCTTGGGGTGAGTATAATACCGAGCACATCTCCTGAGGCGCACATCAACTAAATAACTGCTGCAGCATATGGGCGCCTGGCAAACCTGAGAATAGCGTTCCGATACCTCAGCAAGGAATCATTCAAGACTCTGTACACCGTGTACGTCAAACCCATACTGGAGTATGCAGCACCAGTTTGGAACCCACATTTGGTCAAGCACATCAAGAAATTAGAGAGAGTGCAAAGGTTTGCAACAAGGCTAGTTCCAGAGCTAAGGGGAATGTCCTACGAAGAAAGGTTAAGGGAAATCGGCCTGACGACACTTAAAGACAGGAGGAGACATGATAATGACATACAAAATATTGCGAGGAATTGACAAAGAGGACAGAGACAGGATGTTCCAGAGATGGGACACAGAAACAAGGGGTCACAATTGGAAGTTGAAGACTCAGATGAGTCAAAGAGATGTTAGGAAGTATTTCTTCAGTCATAGAGTTGTCAGGAAGTGGAATAGTCTGGGAAGTGATGTAATGGAGGCAGGAACCATACATAGTTTTAAGACGAGGTATGATAAAGCTCATGAAGCAGGGAAAGCTCATGGAGCAGGGAGAGGACCTAGTAGCGGTCAGTGAAGAGGCGGGGCCAGGAGCTGTTTTGACCCCTGCAACCACAAATAGGTGAGTACACACACAAACAGACTGCAGCACAATTATTAATGAGGGCAGGTGTTAGCCAGGTGTGTAGCCTAGGCAGGTGTTTTCCTCACCAGTTCCACCAGCCTTCACTTGTTTTCCTAGCTGTCTACCCCCCCCCCCCAGACCATTCCACCTCCCTCCCAGCACTAACATCAAACACCTTATTACCCCACTCACCTCATACAACCTCCCACTACACCTCGCACAGCCTCCCACTCACCTCACACAGCCTCCCACTCACCTCACAGCCTCCCACTCACCTCACACAGCCTCCCACTCACCTCACACAGCCTCCCACTCACCTCACACAGCCTCCCACTCACCTCACACAGCCTCCCACTCACCTCACACACCTCCCACCCTCCAGCGAGGTTGGCCACTGATCTTAGTCTCTGAAGGCCGAGTTTCTTGTGTAGGAGGCCAGCACGCTTGAGACGCGACCTCACATACTGCGTCACCAGACATTTGGTCTGCGTCACCACTGCGTCAACATTGACGCTCCTCCAGCCAATAGTGGTGGAGATCTTCCTGGTGACTGCGTCACTCACGTTGGAGAACCTCCGCCTATACGAGAAATATTACACATGCATATATAAATGTGTGTGCAAAATAACCACAGGGAGAGTTGAATGATAGCTCTAGGCCTTTCGTGTTGCAATCAACATATCAGGAGCTTGCAATATTACAAAAATAGACTGGACCCTTGCAACCAGAGTACACACACACACACATACCTTGCTGGTGATCCACTACGTGAGAGTGACCTCGGAGTGTGAGGTCCAGCTGGTATCTCCAGCGTTCTGGTGGAGATGATGGGAACTGAAGACTTCCTCATCCTGACGCCCACATCACCGTTCATACCAACGCCCACACCACCGCTCAAACTCACGCTCACCCGGCTCATGCTCTCTGACATCATGGTGATGGCGGGCAGTGGTGACAACACTTCAGGACACTGAAGCTTCTGTAACTAATACTGTATCAGCCAGGGTGTGTGTGTAGGCTGCCAGCAGCAACAGTCTACCTGATGAGACAGTTAAGAGGTGCGTCTCTCTCCCTCAGGCCTGGATGGCGTCACAGGTATGGTACATGGCAGGTTATGGTAGTAGGCATCATGCTAGGCTGGGCTAACAAAGTATTGACCTACAGTATATGTAATATTACGGGCAATGATCTATTTTCTCTGATATTCACTTTTTTGTTCGGCTTGTTAATTTTAACTACGCTTAAAATTTGTAATAAAACGTTATTTGCAGCTCTTTCATAACGTTCTCAGTAATGTTTTTAAACTCTCTCTCTAAACACAGTTTTGTACACCTTTTTTTGTCTCCATATTTGACACTTGTAAAACATGTATAACAACAACATACTACCACATTAAGTTATTTGTTATGACTCTCAAGTTATTCCAGGTTGGGAATTTTCATTTTGGCTCATCAATTGATTTTCTCTTTATCTTGACATGTGCGGAAGAGAGGAGAGAGGGAAGAGAGGAGGAAGAGAGGAGAGAGAGCTATGTACTGGTAACTCGTTATCACCTCTAGTAATAATTATCAATGCATTCGTCGTGATTCAATAAAGTTTGCCCTGTACAGAGAGGTACACTGTTTCTTCCTCTTTACTGTAGCAACAGTACCAGAGACGTGCTTATTAAACCATATTAGTAAACGTTCTCGCCTTCTTTATTACTAACAACAAAATATTACCGAACAACAACTACTACGGTCATAACTGACGTAATACGTCACTAAAACTACCACTCTGCCATCAATTCATAACTTCTCAAATCTTCAAAACTGGGAACGTGGCGCTGGGGCGTCCATTTTCCATACCCTCAATCCGTTTTCTATGAGCAACGTTTTCACATCTGTCAACATCTTGCAACTGGTAGGTGCATTTTTGTCAGTGAAGGCAGGTGTGTGTGTGTGTGTGTGTGTGTGTGTGTGTGTGTGTGTGTGTGTGTGTGTGTGTGTGTGTGTGTGTGTGTGTGTGTGTGTGTGTGTGTGATGTGGCGCTGATAGCATCACCAGTCCACTGACTGACACATCACATGTTTTCACTGACGAGCGTGTGTGTCGTCAGAGTGATGGTTAACTGAGAGGAAATGAAGCGAAGATCTTAAGATATGCAAGATGGCGGTACTGCAGTGAGTCTACCAGACTGGTGCAGCTAGCAGGTGAGCCTCAACAATATGACGGTGCTGCGGCGAGTCTACCAGCCTGGTGCAGCTAGCAGGTGAGCCTCAACAATATGACGGTGCTGCGGCGAGTCTATCAGGCTGGTGCAGCTAGTAGGCGAGCCTCAACAATATGACGGTGCTGTGGCGAGTCTACCAGCCTGGTGCAGCTAGCAGGTGAGCCTCAACAATATGACGGTGCTGTGGCGAGTCTACCAGCCTGGTGCAGCTAGCAGGTGAGCCTCAACAATATGACGGTGCTGTGGCGAGTCTACCAGCCTGGTGTAGCTAGCAGGTGAGCCTCAACAATATGACGGTGCTGTGGCGAATCTACCAGCCTGGTGCAGCTAGCAGGTGAGCCTCAACAATAAGACGGTGCTGTGGCGAGTCTACCAGCCTGGTGCAGCTAGCAGGTGAGCCTCAACACACTTCACCCGTCGTCTGTAGAGACAAATATTACATTATTCATAAACTTAAAAAAAAAAGTTTTATGCATAAATCAGAACATAAGGCAAACCGGTTCGATCAAAGCATCAAGAATTTTCTCAATAGGATAAATAAACCTCCTTTGAAAGGGGGGGGGGTTTCAATGTTATGTCATTTTTACTGAAGGAGCTGGATTAGTCTCCATGTGATAACCTGTGAATATATCTTAAGGATTCACTGCAAATTCTCAACAGCAATACTTAAATGTGTTACAAACATACGCTGCATATATTTTGGTGTCCCTGGTGAGGGGATACTTAAATTGATTGGTTCTCTTCCCTTCTTTTTGAGATTTTCAAGGGATACCTCCAGAACGGCTCTTCGGCACACACACCAACATTCAACACATGACTTTCAACACCCAACAATACCTGACCCACGTATGCTGATTGTAATGATAATGATCTTCGTGTTAGGTTAATTTACATAATTTAGCGAAAGTTAGAGCCGTTAAATTCAATAATAATAATAATAATAATAATAATAATAATAATAATAATAATAATAATAATAATTACAAGAAAGTTATAAACTACAGAAGGCAAACAGCCCTTCATTAAGATAATTACCCTTGATTAATTACCGTGTTTAACTGCCTCGTTAAGGACTGACTTAGCCGACTGTTGAGGCACGACTGTTACTTTTCTCCTTCCTGTTACTTAACGGGAAGTGTGCACAAGTGTTCCGTTGTCTGTTCCTCCACTAGCGGTTGTGTGAACCGATGTACTGTTGATGTCTGTTACTTAACAATTGTGTTGTGAGGTATTCTGTTGTTGCCATTTAACGGTTGAAATCTGTCTTGGAATTGTCTTTAACTTACCTGTGACACTGTTCTTGGGCTTCTCTGTCTCAGCAGCCCAGTCTGTGGCCAGGCTTTGTGTAGTGTATGGTCCACCAAGCTGTTGCTGCTGGCGGGCCCTCGTATCTGACACATCCTGAGTGATCACTGGGTGATTTGTGTCCCCTGACCCACCCAAGATTTTGATACAAGTTTTCCAGCCCACCTGGAGGACTGGTTAATGAAGCAATATGCCTACCCACCCACCCAGAAGGCCTCTTAGTAAAGCTACCACCCACCTCGTCCGCCCTGCCCACCCACCACTTGTCCCACCTACACACAAGTGGCTACTTCCCTCGCTGCCACCCGCCACCCTCTCTTTAATGGTAATAACTCACTTTCCCTTATTCCTAGTATATCTCCTTTTACGGTAAATGATTTTCACACAATTGAGTTACTTGGCTGCTTAAACTTTTAAGGTTAGACACTAAGATATTACAAGGTCCCCAATGGATACAAGTCACTTTGTCTAACTTTTGGGTTATCCAAGGTATATAATTCATACAATGTGTGATAACTGTAAATGTGTGTACCTGGTCCTAAATAAACTTACTAAAAACTGGTGGGTGGCCACCACCACTGGGAGTGGCCACTGCAGTGGCCTCAGAGTTGTCAGGAAGTTGAACTATCTGTAGAGTGAAGTAGAGGCAGCATCCATACATAGCTTTAAGGAGAGGTACGACAAACCTCTTGAAGCAGGGAGTAGGCCTAGTAGCGACCAGAGAAGAGGCGGGGGGTCATGAGCTATGATTCGACCTCTACAACCACAAAATGGTGACTATACACACACACACACACACACAGTAAAACAAGGTCAACATCTTAATGATACACGGTACAGCATCTGGTGTTGCATCTCAGCAACATCACCCGGAAATTGGAGGCAGTGTGATTAGCTCTAATGATCCGGTAATTACATCCGGGTTGTACAACCAGGTCTTTCTGACAGTGGTTGCTGTATTAGGTTTAAAGCCTATCACCACGAGGGTCATTAAGGCTGCAGGTCACCTGTATACCACCAGTCAGGGATAATTCCAAAGGTATTCCTCCAGGATACTTAATTACAAATATATATCGCAGTAAAACGGGTGACCAGTTACTGATTTTAAGTGACGTCAAACAAGGGTGACCAGTTACTGATTTCAAGTGACGTCAAAGGGTGACCAGTTACTGATCTCAAGTGACATCAAACAAGGGTGACCAGTTACTGATCTCAAGTGACATCAAACAAGGGTGACCAGTTACTGATCTCAAGTGACGTCAAACATGGGTGACCAGCTACTGATCTCAAGTGACGTCAAACAAGGGTGACCAGTTACTGATCTCAAGTGACGTCAAACATGGGTGACCAGTTACTGATCTCAAGTGACATCAAACAAGGGTGACCAGTTACTGATCAAGTGACGTCAAACAAGGGTGACCAGCTACTGATCTCAAGTGACGTCAAACAAGGGTGACCAGCTGAAGCTCTCAACTGACGTCAAACTATATTGAATAATAAATTAAAAAGTAACCATTGATGTATATTGTAGCAGTGTAGGGCATTCACTGCTCGCCTGAAAAAGTCACTGACACTCACAATGGGACGAGTGTCAGTCAATAGTCTATGTTCACCTCACGCCACATGATTATTATTATTTTTATTCACATCACACATTGCCCTCAGACACATCTCCGCTGCCTTCAGCCTCCTCCTCGCTGCAACGTTCAAAACCCATGCTTCACACCCATATAAGAGTGTTGGTACAACTATACTCAGGTTCATTTACCTGATTTTCCTTCCATGGATAACAATTTTTGTGTCAACAGATGGCTTTTTTTTCCCCTCGTCAGTTCTATGGCTCACCTTTTCTTTCATAGCCTCGTCTGCCGACAAATCTATGCACATTCATTTCTTCCCTACTTCCTCCTTCCAATCCGGTATCTAATCTTCCATAACCCAATTTTTTTTGTTATCCTCATCACCTCGTTCTTTCCTATGCTCACTTTTAATTTCCTTATTTTTACATATACTCCCAAGTTCCTCCTCCCTCAACCTTTGCAGCTTCTCTCTATAGGATCTCCTAAAAACACCGAGTCATCGGCAAAAAGCAACTGTGCCAACTCCCACTTCGCTTTAGATTCTTTATTTTTTAATCCCACACCCCTCCCAATACCCTGGCGTTCACTTCTCTTACAACCCCATCTACAAACATATTATACAACCATGGTGACATCACGCATACCTCTAATTATTTATAATAATCATGGGAAGTGGTAAACCTGTAAGAGTTCCTGTCTACGGCAAACCTTTAGTGGAAAATAATGTCTCTGTCTTACAAGCCCTAACCTATGCCTGGCTATCCACACACAAATTTATTATTAACAGTAATAGTGGTGTTGGAAGTAGTTACAGTAGTAGAAGCAGTAATAGTAGTAGTAGCAGCAGTAGCTATAGAAGTAGTAGTAGTATAATAGTAGCAGCAGCAGCAAAAGCAGTAGCAACAGTAGCAACAGCAGCAGCAGCAGGAACAGCAGAAGCAGTAGTAATAGCCATCTAGTTACCATCTAAGGTTCTTGTTAAATAGAAACTTGACCTGTTCAAGGTGACCACCCACCTCTCTCCTTTGTTGTGTACCCCTTCCTCCTCCTCCTCCTCCCCTCCTCCTCTCTCTCTCTCTCTCTCTCTCTCTCTGGGTGTTAGGTACTGTCACCTAGTTACAAGGTGACACAGCAGGTGCAGACAGCTAGTATAAGTAACGAACAGCGACTGTTCTTCTTGAAGTATAAGTTAGTATGCTGCAGTGGTGTTTAACGAGCCTCTCTCTCTCTCTGTCTGATTACTAGGTGCATACCCGCTTACTTGCTTGTCTTCCTGCCTGCCTTTCTGCCTGCCTGCCTTCCTGCTTGCCTGCCTTCCTGCTTGCCTGCCTGCCCGCCCGGGAAAGGGTGCTGGAAAATCAAAAGCCTTGTTTGCCTGCCGACTCAGGGTATCCAAGCAGTAGTTTACACAAGACTAACACAGCTGAGACCAACTCTTTCAACTCTGAACACAACTCATAGTTCTACTGACCAACTTGTTACACACAGCTCCTCGAGTGTGCAGCGCCAGACTAGAACCTCCCATCTGGGGAAGCAAAAACAAAAGTCGAATTAAGAGCTCAGCTCTATAGATGAAAGCTCTACCAAGGGAGGTGGAACGTCGAGCAAGTGTAGAATGCAACAAGATGATCTTGGAACTAATAGTTTTAGTAAGATGGTGTTCTTGTTAAAAAAGAGTGGAGGTACCACACCTGGCAGACATGACACAGCAACCACCACTGTACACCTCCAGTGTTGTGAACCTCCAGTGTTGTACACCTGCCCTAGCAAAAGTGAGACAGGTACGCCTCACGGAGCGTACCTATCTGAAATACAGCTAGGTTCCTCCAGGAACCTAGCTGTACATATTTCACTCGCTGCGTGATCGAGGAAGGTATCCCCGTATTGTACAACCTGGCCCGCTGTACCTCAATACACGTGACTGGAATAATGCAGAGTGCGGCATAAGTTGATGATGTAGTCAAATATTTGTGCTGAAGGTCTGAAAGGGGAACCAGGAGAGACGTTCACAAGTTATCACACGGAAACTAATATCCAAATATTCCCTGAAAAAATAGTAAATTAGGACATACACAGACAATATCTAATTCAAGCCTCTCAAAGAAACCAAAAAAGACCAATACCTTAATATACACCGGCACATTAAGTTTGAAGCCGCTCGGAAGTTGCATGAAGTTGTCGGCGTTGAAATGTCAAGTCAATTAGTTGAGGCACAAAGAAAGTATCAGTTGAGGCACAGAGAAAGTAAATACCTGGGACACAGAACCGACTGGTTGATGAATTAGACATTTATATAGTAATTGGGTATCCTTATTGTAGAGAATTTTCGCCAATCAGTGGATTCCTCAGTCCAATACAGAGAAGAATGGTTTAAGATCAGTAGTAGTTTGAGGTAATCAGTCCCTCAGCCTGGAGTTGATGTGATCAGTCTGTCAATCCTGGCAAAGTACGGATCGTCTCTGGTATATGTGAAGGTTGTTTGGATGATCACTTCCAGACAGACTTGACCTGTGGTGTGAACGACCCGAACACCGACACGTAATGGTGGGAGAAGCCGGGAAAATGGTCAGAGAGAGAGCCAAGGTCAGAGGTCTCACAGGGATCATGGTGAACGCCGGTGCCGGGGGTTAGGAAACAGGGCAAGTGTTTCCTGACGCGGGTCTTTGTTATATGATGACCCACAGTTTCTGAAGCTTTTGGTCAAGTGACCAAAAGCTCCAGCTTCTGCAGCCTCCTCTGTACCCCACTGAAGAACCCTACTGTGTAGGCGAAACGTTTCGGAATAAAGATACCTAACTGCTGCACATGTGTCTTACTTAACAACTTGTCGGTATGACATACCATTATCATATCCAACAATATCAGGCAGTATCACAGCCTGATATTGTCTTATCTGCCTGAAGCTGTTGTTGACCTTTTCGTTTTGATAAAGGCGTTACGTGTAATTGTGTTGTAGGTTATTTAAAGGCCCACCTTTAACGCTGATGGTGATACAGCGGTGAAAATAAATATTTGACTACCAGCCTTCCGGTGCAATTAACGATACTGTTAAAATGAAATAATTGGCTAAATTACATATAATTCTGACCACTGGCCAGACGATGGTAGACTTAATATATTTTACAAAATATATCAACACTAATGGCAGGATTAAAAGTGGTTTTATTATTGAAGAATTTGCATATGGAGATACGTTCATTAGTGTTGTTGTTGTTGGTGTAACAGTGTTGACTGTGCAACACTGTTGTTGTTGGTGTAACAGTGTTGACTGTGCAACACTGTTGTTGTTGGTGTAACAGTGTTGACTGTGCAACACTGTTGTTGTTGGTGTAACAGTGTTGACTGTGCAACACTGTTGTTGTTGGTGTAACAGTGTTGACTGTGCAACACTGTTGTTGTTGGTGTAACAGTGTTGACTGTGCAACACTGTTGTTGTTGGTGTAACAGTGTTGACTGTGCAATACTGTTGTTGTTGGTGTAACAGTGTTGACTGTGCAACACTGTTGTTGTTGGTGTAACAGTGTTGACTGTGCAACACTGTTGTTGTTGGTGTAACAGTGTTGACTGTGCAACACTGTTGTTGTTGGTGTAACAGTGTTGACTGTGCAACACTGTTGTTGTTGGTGTAACAGTGTTGACTGTGCAACACTGTTGTTGTTGGTGTAACAGTGTTGACTGTGCAATACTGTTGTTGTTGGTGTAACAGTGTTGACTGTGCAACACTGTTGTTGTTGGTGTAACAGTGTAGACTGTGCAACACTGTTGTTGTTGGTGTAACAGTGTTGACTGTGCAACACTGTTGTTGTTGGTGTAACAGTGTTGACTGTGCAACACTGTTGTTGTTGGTGTAACAGTGTTGACTGTGCAACACTGTTGTTGTTGGTGTAACAGTGTTGACTGTGCAACACTGTTGTTGTTGGTGTAACAGTGTTGACTGTGCAACACTGTTGTTGTTGGTGTAACAGTGTTGACTGTGCAACACTGTTGTTGTTGGTGTAACAGTGTTGACTGTGCAACACTGTTGTTGTTGGTGTAACAGTGTTGACTGTGCAATACTGTTGTTGTTGGTGTAACAGTGTTGACTGTGCAACACTGTTGTTGTTGGTGTAACAGTGTAGACTGTGCAACACTGTTGTTGTTGGTGTAACAGTGTTGACTGTGCAACACTGTTGTTGTTGGTGTAACAGTGTTGACTGTGCAACACTGTTGTTGTTGGTGTAACAGTGTTGACTGTGCAACACTGTTGTTGTTGGTGTAACAGTGTTGACTGTGCAACACTGTTGTTGTTGGTGTAACAGTGTTGACTGTGCAACACTGTTGTTGTTGGTGTAACAGTGTTGACTGTGCAACACTGTTGTTGTTGGTGTAACAGTGTAGACTGTGCAACACTGTTGTTGTTGGTGTAACAGTGTTGACTGTGCAACACTGTTGTTGTTGGTGTAACAGTGTTGACTGTGCAACACTGTTGTTGGTGTAACAGTGTTGACTGTGCAACACTGTTGTTGGTGTAACAGTGTTGACTGTGCAACACTGTTGTTGGTGTAACAGTGTTGACTGTGCAACACTGTTGTTGGTGTAACAGTGTTGACTGTGCAACACTGTTGTTGGTGTAACAGTGTTGACTGTGCAACACTGTTGTTGGTGTAACAGTGTTGACTGTGCAACACTGTTGTTGTTGGTGTAACAGTGTTGACTGTGCAACACTGTTGTTGTTGGTGTAACAGTGTTGACTGTGCAACACTGTTGTTGTTGGTGTAACAGTGTTGACTGTGCAACACTGTTGTTGTTGGTGTAACAGTGTTGACTGTGCAATACTGTTGTTGTTGGTGTAACAGTGTTGACTGTGCAACACTGTTGTTGTTGGTGTAACAGTGTTGACTGTGCAACACTGTTGTTGTTGGTGTAACAGTGTTGACTGTGCAACACTGTTGTTGTTGGTGTAACAGTGTTGACTGTGCAACACTGTTGTTGTTGGTGTAACAGTGTTGACTGTGCAACACTGTTGTTGTTGGTGTAACAGTGTTGACTGTGCAACACTGTTGTTGTTGGTGTAACAGTGTTGACTGTGCAACACTGTTGTTGTTGGTGTAACAGTGTAGACTGTGCAACACTGTTGTTGTTGGTGTAACAGTGTTGACTGTGCAACACTGTTGTTGTTGGTGTAACAGTGTTGACTGTGCAACACTGTTGTTGTTGGTGTAACAGTGTTGACTGTGCAACACTGTTGTTGTTGGTGTAACAGTGTTGACTGTGCAACACTGTTGTTGTTGGTGTAACAGTGTTGACTGTGCAACACTGTTGTTGTTGGTGTAACAGTGTTGACTGTGCAACACTGTTGTTGGTGTAACAGTGTTGACTGTGCAACACTGTTGTTGGTGTAACAGTGTTGACTGTGCAACACTGTTGTTGGTGTAACAGTGTTGACTGTGCAACAATGTTGTTGGTGTAACAGTGTTGACTGTGCAACAATGTTGTTGGTGTAACAGTGTTGACTGTGCAACAATGTTGTTGTTGGTGTAACAGTGTTGACTGTGCAACAATGTTGTTGTTGGTGTAACAGTGTTGACTGTGCAACACTGTTGGTGTAACAGTGTTGACTGTGCAACAATGTTGTTGGTGTAACAGTGTTGACTGTGCAACACTGTTGTTGGTGTAACAGTGTTGACTGTGCAACACTGTTGTTGGTGTAACAGTGTTGACTGTGCAACACTGTTGTTGGTGTAACAGTGTTGACTGTGCAACACTGTTGTTGGTGTAACAGTGTTGACTGTGCAACACTGTTGTTGGTGGTGTAACAGTGTTGACTGTGCAATAATGTTGTTGTTGGTGTAACAGTGTTGACTGTGCAACACTGTTGTTGGTGTAACAGTGTTGACTGTGCAACACTGTTGTTGGTGGTGTAAGTGTTGACTGTGCAATAATGTTGTTGTTGGTGTAACAGTGTTGACTGTGCAATAATGTTGTTGTTGGTGTAACAGTGTTGACTGTGCAACACTGTTGTTGTTGGTGTAACAGTGTTGACTGTGCAACACTGTTGTTGGTGGTGTAACAGTGTTGACTGTGCAACACTGTTGTTGGTGGTGTAACAGTGTTGACTGTGCAACACTGTTGTTGGTGGTGTAACAGTGTTGACTGTGCAACACTGTTGTTGGTGGTGTAACAGTGTTGACTGTGCAACACTGTTGTTGGTGGTGTAACAGTGTTGACTGTGCAACACTGTTGTTGGTGGTGTAACAGTGTTGACTGTGCAACACTGTTGTTGGTGGTGTAACAGTGTTGACTGTGCAACACTGTTGTTGGTGGTGTAACAGTGTTGACTGTACAACACTGTTGTTGGTGGTGTAACAGTGTTGACTGTACAACACTGTTGTTGGTGGTGTAACAGTGTTGACTGTGCAACACTGTTGTTGTTGGTGTAACAGTGTTGACTGTGCAACACTGTTGTTGTTGGTGTAACAGTGTTGACTGTGCAACACTGTTGTTGGTGGTGTAACAGTGTTGACTGTGCAACACTGTTGTTGGTGGTGTAACAGTGTTGACTGTGCAACACTGTTGTTGGTGGTGTAACAGTGTTGACTGTGCAACACTGTTGTTGGTGGTGTAACAGTGTTGACTGTGCAACACTGTTGTTGGTGGTGTAACAGTGTTGACTGTGCAACACTGTTGTTGGTGGTGTAACAGTGTTGACTGTGCAACACTGTTGTTGGTGGTGTAACAGTGTTGACTGTACAACACTGTTGTTGGTGGTGTAACAGTGTTGACTGTGCAACACTGTTGTTGGTGGAGTAACAGTGTTGACTGTGCAACAATGTTGTTGGTGGTGTAACAGTGTTGACTGTACAACACTGTTGTTGTTGGTGTAACAGTGTTGACTGTACATCACTGTTGTTGTTGGTGGTGTAACAGTGTTGACTGTACAACACTGTTGTTGTTGGTGTAACAGTGTTGACTGTACAACACTGTTGTTGTTGGTGTAACAGTGTTGACTGTGCAACACTGTTGTTGTTGGTGTAACAGTGTTGACTGTGCAACACTGTTGTTGTTGGTGTAACAGTGTTGACTGTGCAACAATGTTGTTGGTGGTGTAACAGTGTTGACTGTGCAACAATGTTGGTGTAACAGTGTTGACTGTGCAACAATGTTCAATGTGCAACAATGTTATTCAAGGTTTAACAATGTTGTTCACTGTGTAACAATATGTGTGTGCGTGTGTGTGTGGTGTGTGTGTGTGTGTGTGTGTGTGTGTGTGTGTGTGTGTGTGTGTGTGTGTGTGTGTGTGTGTGTGTGTGTGTGTGTGTGTGTACTCACCTAGTTGTGGTTGCAGGGGTCGTTTCTCAGCTCCTGGCCCCGCCTCTTAATTTCCTCGCCAAAATTATTCCATTTCCCAACCACCTTGCGTGACCCACGCAAGGTGACCCATGCAAGGTGTGACCCACGCCACGCAAGGTGTTATCCAAGCCACGCAAGGTGTGACCCACGCCACGCAAGGTGTTATCCAAGCCACGCAAGGTGTGACCCACGCCACGCAAGGTGTTATCCAAGCCACGTAAGGTGTGACCCACGCCACGCAAGGTGTTATCCAAGCCACGCAAGGTGTGACCCACGCCACGCAAGGTGTTATCCAAGCCACGCAAGGTGTGACCCACGCCACGCAAGGTGTTATCCAAGCCACGCAAGGTGTGACCCACGCCACGCAAGGTGTTATCCAAGCCACGCAAGGTGTGACCCACGCCACGCAAGGTGTTATCCAAGCCACGCAAGGTGTGACCCACGCCACGCAAGGTGTTATCCAAGCCACGCAAGGTGTGACCCACGCCACGCAAGGTGTTATCCAAGCCACGCAAGGTGTGACCCACGCCACGCAAGGTGTTATCCAAGCCACGCAAGGTGTGACCCACGCCTCGCAAGGTGTTATCCAAGCCACGCAAGGTGTTATCCAAGCCACGCAAGGTGTGACCCACGCCTCGGAAGATGACCCACGCCACGCAAGGTGACCCACGCCACGCAAGGTGTGACCCACGCCACGCAAGGTGTGACCCACGCCACGCAAGGTGTGACCCACGCCACGCAAGGTGTGACCCACGCCACGCAAGGTGTGACCCACGCCACGCAAGGTGTGACCCACGCCACGCAAGGTGTGACCCACGCCACGCAAGGTGTGACCCACGCCACGCAAGGTGTGACCCACGCCACGCAAGGTGTGACCCACGCCACGCAAGGTGTGACCCACGCCACGCAAGGTGTGACCCACGCCACGCAAGGTGTGACCCACGCCACGCAAGGTGTGACCCACGCCACGCAAGGTGTGACCCACGCCACGCAAGGTGTGACCCACGCCACGCAAGGTGTGACCCACGCCACGCAAGGTGTGACCCACGCCACGCAAGGTGTGACCCACGCCACGCAAGGTGTGACCCACGCCACGCAAGGTGTGACCCACGCCACGCAAGGTGTGACCCACGCCACGCAAGGTGTGACCCACGCCACGCAAGGTGTGACCCACGCCACGCAAGGTGTGACCCACGCCACGCAAGGTGTGACCCACGCCAGGTATGACCCACGCCACGCAAGGTGTGACCCACGCCAGGTATGACCCACGCCACGCAAGGTGTGACCCAGGCCAGGTATGACCCACGCCACACAACAGAAGCTGTGACTGGAGATAAGCTGTCAGTGTCTGGTAAGCTGTACTAAGCTCAGCTTACAGCTCTCTCTCTCTCTCTCATCAAACTCTTTTGTCAAGACAAAACAAACAGCATCAAACAATAACAATAACAATAGTGTTTTTGTTTGCTACGGAGATTCATGCTGTTGTTGTTGCTGTTTTTTTTTTGCGAGAGATGTGTTATGTTCCCCGGGGAAGCGCTAAACCCTCAGGGAAGCGAGGTAAGAAGGTTTGGTCCGAGGAAGGGGAAGGTCCACATATCCATCACAGCAGGTTGATATCTGCTGGTGGCAGGTTGATATCTGCTGGTGGCAGGTTGATATCTGCTGGTGGCAGGTTGATATCTGCTGATAGCAGGTTGATATCTGCTGGTGGTAGGTTGATATCTGCTGGTGGCAGGTTGATATCTGCTGGTGGTAGGTTGATATCTGCTGGTGGCAGGTTGATATCTGCTGGTGGCAGGTTGATATCTGCTGGTGGCAGGTTGATATCTGCTGGTGGCAGGTTGATATCTGCTGATAGCAGGTTGATATCTGCTGGTGGTAGGTTGATATCTGCTGGTGGCAGGTTGATATCTGCTGGTGGTAGGTTGATATCTGCTGGTGGCAGGTTGATATCTGCTGGTGGCAGGTTGATATCTGCTGGTGGCAGGTTGATATCTGCTGGTGGCAGGTTGATATCTGCTGGTGGCAGGTTGATATCTGCTGGTGGCAGGTTGATATCTGCTGGTGGTAGGTTGATATCTGCTGGTGGCAGGTTGACATCTGCTGGTGGCAGGTTGATATCTGCTGGTGGCAGGTTGATATCTGCTGGTGGCAGGTTGATATCTGCTGGTGGCAGGTTGACATCTGCTGGTGGCAGGTTGATATCTGCTGGTGGCAGGTTGATATCTGCTGGTGGCAGGTTAATATCTGCTGATAGCAGGTTGATATCTGCTGGTGGCAGGTTGATATCTGCTGGTGGCAGGTTGATATCTGCTGGTGGCAGGTTGATATCTGCTGGTGGCAGGTTAATATCTGCTGATAGCAGGTTGATATCTGCTGGTGGCAGGTTGATATCTGCTGGTGGCAGGTTGATATCTGCTGATAGCAGGTTGATATCTGCTGGTGGCAGGTTGATATCTGCTGGTGGCAGGTTGATATCTGCTGGTGGCAGGTTGATATCTGCTGATAGCAGGTTATCTGCTGGTGGCAGGTTGATATCTGCTGATAGCAGGTTGATATCTGCTGGTGGCAGGTTGATATCTGCTGGTGGCAGGTTGATATCTGCTGGTGGTAGGTTGATATCTGCTGATAGCAGGTTGATATATGCTGATAGCAGGTTGATATCTGCTGGTGGCAGGTTGATATCTGCTGGTGGCAGGTTGATATCTGCTGATAGCAGGTTGATATATGCTGGTGGCAGGTTGATATCTGCTGATAGCAGGTTGATATCTGCTGGTGGTAGGTTGATATCTGCTGGTGGCAGGTTGACATCTGCTGGTGGCAGGTTGATATCTGCTGATAGCAGGTTGATATCTGCTGATAGCTGGTTGATATCTGCTGGTGGTAGGTTGATATCTGCTGGTGGCAGGTTGATATCTGCTGGTGGCAGGTTGATATCTGCTGATAGCAGGTTGATATCTGTTGGTGGCAGGTTGATATCTGCTGGTGGCAGG
Source organism: Cherax quadricarinatus (assembly GCF_038502225.1). Lineage (NCBI taxonomy): Eukaryota > Metazoa > Arthropoda > Malacostraca > Decapoda > Parastacidae > Cherax > Cherax quadricarinatus. The sequence continues at coordinate 21,162,968 of NC_091334.1, read as the reverse complement.
TTGATATCTGCTGATAGCAGGTTGATATCTGCTGGTGGCAGGTTGATATCTGCTGGTGGCAGGTTGATATCTGCTTGTGGCAGGTTGATATCTGCTGGTGGCAGGTTGATATCTGCTGGTGGCAGGTTGATATCTGCTGGTGGCAGGTTGATATCTGGTGGTGGCAGGTTGATATCTGCTGGTGGTAGGTTGATATCTGCTGGTGGCAGGTTGATATCTGCTGATAGCAGGTTGATATATGCTGGTGGCAGGTTGATATCTGCTGATAGCAGGTTGATATCTGCTGGTGGTAGGTTGATATCTGCTGGTGGCAGGTTGACATCTGCTGGTGGCAGGTTGATATCTGCTGATAGCAGGTTGATATCTGCTGATAGCTGGTTGATATCTGCTGGTGGTAGGTTGATATCTGCTGGTGGCAGGTTGATATCTGCTGGTGGCAGGTTGATATCTGCTGATAGCAGGTTGATATCTGTTGGTGGCAGGTTGATATCTGCTGGTGGCAGGTTGATATCTGCTGATAGCAGGTTGATATCTGCTGATAGCAGGTTGATATCTGCTGGTGGCAGGTTGATATCTGCTGGTGGCAGGTTGATATCTGCTTGTGGCAGGTTGATATCTGCTGGTGGCAGGTTGATATCTGCTGGTGGCAGGTTGATATCTGGTGGTGGCAGGTTGATATCTGGTGGTGGCAGGTTGATATCTGCTGGTGGTAGGTTGATATCTGCTGGTGGCAGGTTGATATCTGCTGGTGGTAGGTTGATATCTGCTGGTGGTAGGTTGATATCTGCTGGTGGTAGGTTGATATCTGCTGGTGGTAGGTTGATATCTGCTGGTGGCAGGTTGATATCTGCTGGTGGCAGGTTGATATCTGCTGGTGGCAGGTTGATATCTGCTGGTGGTAGGTTGATATCTGCTGGTGGCAGGTTGATATCTGCTGGTGGTAGGTTGATATCTGCTGGTAGCAGGTTGATATCTGCTGGTAGCAGGTTGAAGAGTCTTGGACCACGGATGTTGACAGTGTTCTCTTATGATTGCTAAAATTTTCAGTGTGTTTAATTTACACTTTTTATCATCTCTCTCACTCCGGCATTGTTGTGGTAGTGTGTAGGTGTGGGACCTGGTCCTCCAGTTTCCTCCGTGTACATGTTATCAGGCCATCTCTCTGTCCTTCATTCCAGCGAGTACATTCCAAGTATTTACAGTCGTTCCCAGTAGTTTAAATGCTCTACTGGCTCTATGTGGACAGAAAATAATTTCTAAAGCTTTCCCAGCTCTGACATCTCTCCTGATTTGAACGGAGTCGTCAACACTGAACAATATTCAAACGAGAGAGCACGAGTGAGTTGAATAATGTCACCAATGACATTATTTCTCTCGTTTTGAAAGTTGTCATTATCTGGTCTTTGCTGCATTTGCCTTTCTGTGTTCTCTAAATGATAGATCAGATGGTTCTCCGGTGTTGTTGTGTATCCAGCTCTCACCCTCACTTCAATCTTTCCATATTTAAGCAGTTGAAATTTGTCAACAGTGATTCCTACTGGGAGAGAGAGAGAGAGGGGGGGGGGGGAGGACAGCGTGAAACAAGCTTTTATGCCACAAGACGGGCAGAAAGCAGCAACTTCACTCTGGCTGTACCCTTCTCCAGAACATCACTCCATCTGAGATCGTATATACCCAGGATGACTCGAATATGGAACACATTCGTACAGCATAATGATGTCAACGAGATAAAGTCAGTTGATCAAATGAAAATGCTGGCCCACAGATGGCTCCAACTTCATCCTGTTCCCTACTTGTATGTCTCATAACAATAAAAATGCTTTCAAGTGAGCTGATGTAGGTAACAGCTCTTAGCTTGCCAATAAAGTTAGGAATCCTTAACCTGTAAATAGCTTGTCAATAAAGCTATGGATCCTTAACCTAACCTTGTCAAACCCTGTGTAAAAGAGAGAGAGAGAGAGAGAGAGAGAGAGAGAGAGAGAGAGAGAGAGAGAGAGAGAGAGAGAGAGAGAGAGAGAGAGAGAGAAAAGCAAAATGAGCGACAAATGAAGTTCAAAGCAAATAGGCTAAGCGTAACGAGGAAGTGTGTACAAAAGTTCAAACGCAAATATGACCAAGCCCATGGATCTCAGGAGACACCGAGGCGGGAGGGGGCAGATGTGAGGGAGCAGTGGACGGAGAGGGTGGAAGGGCAGAATAGGCAGGGAAAGGTAGGAGGAGGGAGGTTAAGAAGGGCCCAGGAGCTTGAGATCGACCCCCCTAACTTAACCTAACTGCGATCTTCAGCAAGTCACTAGAAACAGTGCAGATGCCTGATGTCTGGAAAACAACAAACATCGTCCCGGTATATAAATTAAAAAGGGGGACAGACAGCATTAAACATGAGGCAATAAGCACATTCATAAACAACAGCCAGCATGGATTTAGAGATGGCAAATCCTGTCTCACAAATCTGCTAGACGTCTATGACAAGGTTATGATAGGCAAGAGAGAGATAGGTGGACAATATATTTTTAGACTGTAAGAAGGCGTTCAATACAGTACCTCACAAGGGACTGCGGCAAAAGCTAGAGAAGTAAGCAGGAACAGGAAAAACACTACAGTGGATCGTGGAAATCATAGAAGGAAGGAAACAACGACTAATTGTCCGTTATGAGGCATCGGGATGGAAGAGCGTGACAAATGGGGTTCCATACGGGCCAGTACTTGGACCAGTATTGTTTCCTATGTGTGTGAACGACACAACAGAAGAAACAGAGTCAGAGGTGTCCCTGTTGACACACGATGTAAAACTAATGACAATACAAACAGGACTAGACCGATAAAGACAACAAAAGGGAAAAAAACCCACGGAACGGGTGAGGTTTGAACCCATGGCAAGCGAGTCGTAAAACTCCAGGCCAGTGCGTAAACAACTGGGCCAGCTGACTACAATAAGATTTACCAAACTAGGTATATTTCTATATTCCATTCATCTAACTAGGTATATTTCTATATTCCATTCATCTAACTAGGTATATTTCTATACACCATAGGGAGGTTAGAATGGGCCACAGTGTGGTTGGTAATCGTGTTATTACGATTTCTCGGATCATGACAACAAATGGAACTAGACAAGCTGAGGGAGAGGTCTGACGAGTGGTATTAGAATTTAACCCTAGCAAATGCAAAGTTATGAAAACTAAGGACACTGATGATTGGTACAAGCTAGTGGAACAATGATGACTGGTACAAGCTAGTGGGACAGATGATTGGTACAAGGTAGTGGAACAATGACTGGTACAAGCTAGTGGGACAAAGATGACTGGTACAAGCTAGTGGGACAGATGACTGGTACAAGGTTGTGGGACAAAGATGATTGGTACAAGGTAGTGGAACAAAGATAACTGGTACAAGCTAGTGGAACAAAGACAACTGATACAAGGTAGTGGAACAAAGATAACTGGTACAAGCTAGTGGGACAAAGATGACTGGTACAAGGTTGTGGAACAAAGATGACTGGTACAAGGTTGTGGGACAAAGATGACTGGTACAAGCTAGTGGAACAAAGATGACTTGTACAAGGTTGTGGAACAAAGATGACTGGTACAAGGTTGTGGGACAGACTGGTACAAGGTTGTGGAACAAAGATGACTGGTACAAGGTTGTGGAACAAAGATGACTGGTACAATCTAGTGGAACAAAGATAACTGGTACAAGCTAGTGGAACAAAGATGACTGGTACAAGGTTGTGGAACAAAGATGACTGGTACAAGGTTGTGGGACAAAGATGACTGGTACAAGCTAGTGGAACAAAGATGACTGGTACAAGCTAGTGGAACAAAGATAACTGGTACAAGCTAGTGGGACAAAGATGGCTGGTACAAGCTAGTGGAACAAAGATGACTGGTACAGGCTAGTGGAACAAAGATGACTGGTACAAGCTAGTGGAACAAAGATAACTGGTACAAGCTAGTGGGACAAAGTAACTGGTACAAGCTAGTGGGACAAAGATGACTGGTACAAGCTAGTGGAACAAAGATGACTGGTACAAGGTAGTGGAACAAAGATAACTGGTACAAGCTAGTGGGACAAAGATAACTGGTACAAGGTAGTGGAACAAAGATGACTGGTACAAGCTAGTGGAACAAAGATAACTGGTACAAGCTAGTGGAACAAAGATGACTGGTACAAGCTAGTGGAACAAAGATGACTGGTACAAGGTAGTGGAACAAAGATGACTGGTACAAGGTAGTGGAACAAAGATAACTGGTACAAGCTAGTGCAACAAAGATAACTGGTACAAGGTAGTGGAACAAAGATGACTGGTATAAACTCGTGGAAGAAAGGCTGTAAACCTCGCTGACAGACGACCTCGGGCTGAACAGTTTCCAACATTTCGCCTCATTTATACACCAACTTAATAATCGCTGCATCAAAAGCGAGGCCGGCAAATTTAAGGTCAGCTTTCAGGAGCGTCAACAAAGTCACATTCACGACCTTATCCACGGCTTATATCACAACAAAGTCACATTCACGACCTTATCCACGGCTTATATCACAACAGTCACATTCACAACCTTATCCACGGCTTATATCACAACAAAGTCACATTCACGACCTTATCCACGGCTTATATCACAACAAAGTCACATTCACGACCTTATCCACGGCTTATATCACAACAGTCACATTCACAACCTTATCCACGGCTTATATCACAACAAAGTCACATTCACGACCTTATCCACGGCTTATATCACAACAAAGTCACATTCACGACCTTATCCACGGCTTATATCACAACAGTCACATTCACGACCTTATCCACGGCTTATATCACAACGAAGTCACATTCACGACCTTATCCACGGCTTATATCACAACAAAGTCACATTCACGACCTTATCCACGGCTTATATCACAACAATTTTCGATTATGCAGCGCCAGTATGGAATCCTTATCTGATGCGTGTAAAGAAGCTGGCTTGCAAGGCGACTAGTCTTAAATATGAGGGGTTTGAACTACAGTATAATGAGAGACTAGAAGAGCTAAACCTGACAATCCTAGAGGACAGAAAGACCAGAGGTGACATGATTACGACGTATAAAATACCGAGAGGAATTGAAAAGGTGGATACAGTAAGTCAGTTTGAGAAAGAAGTGGCAGAGGCAGAATCCATACATAGCTCAAGAACAGGTATGACAGAGCTGATGCAGCTACGAGAGGTCAGCGGAGAGACGGGGCCAGGAGCATAGACTCGAACCCTGTAACCACATATAGGAGAGAACAGGTGAGCGCGCGCGCGCGCGCACACACACACACACACACACACACACACACACACACACACACACACACACACACACACACACACACACACACACACACACACACACACACAAAATATTACAAACATTGAAAGAAGCGGCTGCTTTCCCACGAGGTAATATTGCAGAACCTGACAAGGTAAATGCCACAGGGAAAAGGTGCACCTGGGGGAGGAAGTGGCAGGTGAAGAGTGGCGGGGGGAGAGGCAGATGTGCACCTGGGGGAGGATGTGACCTTGGAAGGGACGAAGCTGGGGAGAGATGGGGAGGGGAGGCAGCTGAAGGGCTGGACATGAGGGAGAGAGAGAGAGAGAGAGAGCTGCCTGCCAGTCTTCAAATTTGAAACTAAACAAGTGACTGAGTGAATATTAGTCTTCAAACTTGACACTCAACAAACGCGTCCAGCCTGAAGTTCCTTGCACAACAATGGCCTTTCCTTACATAACACAATATTCTCCTGGAAGTGTAACTGTAACCACACAGGTTATATAATCCTCTAATAACACTTATGTTTCCTCATCTTCATTACTGTACTTTATTGGGTTCTCCCACGTTAAATCTACAGTATTTTTTACGTGCCTGTGACATCTGTGTGACCTCAAGACCATTGTAAAATAAATGTATTTGTTATATAGACAAAATGTAAATAAATGTAAACGACACATTGGTAAACACGAGGATACAAATGATTTCTTTGTGACCTCACGAAATCGTAATAACATGACTGCAAAGAAGCCACGGAACGAGTGGGGCTTCAACCCATGGCGAATGAGCTCGAGTTGGCCACAGCCACGCTGGCAGGAGATTCATCTGTAAAAAACTTGCATTTGTGGTCACAGTGGTGGCCCATGTTAACCTCCGTATGGTGTATAAATATACCTAGTTGGATGAATCTTACTGTAACCAGCTGGCCCAGTGGCTTACGCACTGGCCTGAAGTTTTACGACTTGCTCGCCATGGGTTCAAAACCCACCCGTTCCGTGGTTTGATTTGTTTGTTGGCGTGTATTTGTGAGTCAGGTGTTGGCTAGTACCACGGCTTGTACCAGCCAATCTTAAACTTATTCCTTCCTGGGGAAAGTGCCAGACCCTGGAAAACTTACCTGGAGGTTACCTGTAGTCGCTTCCAGGAGTGATGGTCCCAGCGGCCAGGTTCCAGACCAGTCCTGGCTGCTAACCTCTACTCTCAGGCTAGTATTGCCCGCCGCTCAGGCTTGCCTCATCTGCTTTTTTAGATAAAATAAAAAAAATATTTTATCACAGATATTAACAAATATATGATTATTCATAAAAGTGCATTCTGAGGTAATAATAAAACAAAGATGCAGAACAACCACTGTGAAAAGAATAGTGAACTTCCAAGCTTGGAAGTTCACTATTCTTTTCACAGTGGTTGTTCGGGATATTGTGATATCACTTGTTTACTGTGATCTTATTGCAACATTAAAACAGGATGTATTTCTCTCACTGCAGACTTCGAGGAAGATATCCCCGTGTTGTATAACCCCAGAACATTCTACTTCACTCAGTGCATGCGACTGAAACAGCGCAGAGTGCGACATCAGTTTGTAATGCAGTTAATAATTAGTGTTGAACCAAATCATGAGAGACGTTCATAAGTAATGTGGAAATTACTATAACAATTTATTCAAAAGAAATGGGAAATTAGAAAACACAAACACAAACACACACACACACACACACACACACACACACACACACACACACACACATTAAATTACAGACCAGTCTCACTGACATGTATAGTATGCAAAGGCATGGAGAAGCTTATCAGAAGAGGGGTGGAGCACCTAGAAAGAAATGAGTTTATACACGATAACCAGCTCAGGGTGGGGAAATTCTGTCACAAACCTACTGGAGTTTATACATCATTCTCTTATTGCCAGCGGCAATAAGAGAATGATGTGGTATCGAGAGCCAAATCTGACCCAAAAATGTTGTACAGCCACATCAGGAGGAAAATAACAGTCATGGACAAGGTAGTCAGGCTGAGAAAGGAAGATCACAAGGAACGACTAAGAAGTATGTGAAGAGCTCACCGCGAGATTTAAGGAAGTATTTTCAATGGAGACAGAAAGGACTCCAGAAAGCTGGAATGGTGGGGTACACCAACAACTCCTGGACACACTACACACAACCGAGGAGGAGAAGAGTCTACTAGTTGAACTAGGTACCTCAAAGGCGGTGGAACCGGACATCTCTCCATGGGTTCTGAGAGAAGGAGCAGAAGCACTGCATGTACCACTAACAACAATTCTTAACATAACATAAAAAAGAAAGAACGCTGCAGCAGGCATACTGGCCCATGCGGGGCAGGTTCATGTCAACCCCCGGCATAGTCAGGTCACCTCCACTTAAGGAAGGAGCACAGGATCTGACCCAGTACCACCAGCTAGTCAGGTCCAACTCACACTCACCCACACCCATTCGTGTATTTATCTAACCTATTTTTAAAATTACACATCTACCGAAACAGAGTAACTACCTGTGGTGTGGAAGATAGCAAATGTAGTCCCATTTTTTAAGAAAGGAGACAGACAGCATTAAACTACAGACCAGTGTCACTGACATGTATAGTATGCAAAGTCACAGAGAAGAGTGGTGAAGCACCTAGAAAGGATTGAGCTTATACATGATAACCAGCACGGTCTCAGGGAAGGGGAATCCTGTGTCCCACACCTACTGGAGTTTTACGACAAGGTGACAAGAGAGAGAGAGAGAGAGAGAGAGAGAGAGAGAGAGAGAGAGAGAGAGAGAGAGAGAGAGAGAGAGAGAGAGAGAGAGAAAGAGAGTGGGTAGACTACCTTTTCTTGGACTGTAAGAAGTTTCGACACAGCTCCACACAAGAGATTAGTGCAAAAGCTAGAGGAGTAGGCAGGAATAACATGAAAGGTACTGCAATGGATCAGAGAATGCTTGACAGGAAGGAAACAACGAGTGATGGTACGTGATGAGGTGTCAGAGTGGGCGCCTGTGACGAGAGGAGTTCCACAGGGGCCTGTCCTAGGGCCGGTGCGTTTATGGTATATGTGAATGATATGGAGTGGATAGATTCAGAGGTGCCCCTCTTTGCAGACGATGTGACGCTAATGCGAAGAATTTAAACAGATGAGGATCAGGTAGGACTACAAAAAAAATCTGGACAGGCATCTGATCCAGTAACTGGCTGCTAAAGTTTAACCCTACCAAATGCAAAGTCATGAAGACTGGGGAAGGGCAAAGAAGACAGCAAACATAATACAGGCTAAAGGGCCAAAGACTGCTAACCTCACTCAAGGAAAAAGATTTTGAGGAGAGTAATACCGAGCACATTTAATGAGGCGAACATCAACTAAATAACTGCCACAGCATATGGGCACCTGGCAAACCTAATAGCGTTTCGACATCCCAGTCAAGTCATTCAAAATACTGTACGTTATGTACGTCAGGCCCATACTGGAGAATACAACACCAGTCTCGAATCCACACCTGGTCAAGCACGTCAAGAAATTAGAAAAAATGCAAAGGCTTGCATCCAGGCTAGTCCCGGAGCTAAGGAATATGTCCAACGAGGAGAGGTTAAGGAAAATCGACCTGACGACACCGGAGGACAGGAAGGAAAGGGAAAGGGGGACATGATAACGACATAAAAATACTGAGAGGACTTGACAAGGGGGGATGTGGACAGGATGTTTCAGAGATGGGATACAACAACTAGGGGACACAACTGTAAGTTGAAGACTCAGATGAGTCACAGGGACGTTAGGAAGTCACACAGTTGTCAGGAAGTGGAACAATTTGGAAAGTGATGTAGTAAAGTCAGGATCCATACATAGATTTAAGAGGAGGTACGATAAAGCTCATGGAGCAGGGAGTGTGTGGACCAAGTAGTGACCAGCGAAAAGGCGGTGCCGGGAGTTATGAATCGACTCCTGCAACCACAAATAGGTAGGTAGGTAGGCGCGCGCGCGCGCACACACACACACACACACACACACTCATCTAATTCAAACATTCCATAAAGAAACACCAGCTTTGAAGCTACATAGGTGAAGCATGGCTCAAGAAATCGTAATAACAAGATTGCATACAGGCCACGGAACGGGTGGGGATTGAACCCATGCGTTAACTACTGAACCAGCTGGCTCTAATAAGATTCATCTATGTATGTTTCTATACACCACAGGGAGGTTAGCATGGGCCACCACTGACCACAAATGCTAGTTTTTACAGATGAATCCCACACCAGTGTGGCTGTGTCGTGCTCTAGCTCAAGTCCTCTCAAAGCCACCATCAGACTCATGAAATCGTAATTACTGGGAAGCGCTACACCCGTAGGAATTATACAGCGCCTGTGGAGGGGGGGGGGTGGAAGGTATTCAGGCTTAATTCAGGGAACTGGAGCATAGATCCAATTTCCTTGAGCAAGAGTCCCTCACCAGCATCAAGGAACTTCCTTTGAGGGGATGAAATCGTAAAAAGACGACTGTAAGCAAATCACAGAACGGGAGGGATTTGAACCCAAGCCAAGTGAGTCATAAAACTCTCATTAGAGCCAAGTGGCCGAGTGGTTAGCACACTGGCCTGTGAGTTTTACGGTTCACCTGCCATGGGTTCGAATCTCAACAGTTCTGTAATTTGAAGATCAAGACATATGTGCCACAGCTGGGTATCTTTATCAAAGGCAGCAGTAGTAGTGAAATAAATATGATGTAATCAGTCCGTCTACCTTGGAAAAAAAAGAATTTGGGGTGATCAGTCCCTCAGGGACTTCTAGCACTTCAATAAAGGATCTAACCAGGATAAAATCCAAGCACCACGAACCAGTCAATGCAGGAGTTTACACTATACCCTGTGGAGGCTGTGACAAGATTTACGTAGGTGAAACAGCAAGAAACCTCGACACCCGCCTCAATGAACACATTTACGCATGTAGGAACGATAACTTGAACAACGCCTGTGTACAACACCGAAATTCCACCCATCATCTCATGAAATTCAGAGACGCCCAATTAGTGATCAAAGAAACTAATTTCCGCAGACGAAAGTGCCTCGAATCAGCACTGATCGCCGTTTCGAATACAATTAAACAAAACAACGGCAGCTTCACCATCTCCGAAGTCTTAGCAAGAATCCTCCTGAAAACAGTAAACCCTGCCATCACAGTCTCTCCTGTTATACTACACAAAGCACATTACAGAGAGTGAACACTGATAAATTAGACATGTGCAACTCTTGGGTATCTTTATTGAGGAAACGTTTCGCCACACAGTGGCTTCATCAGTCCATACATAGGAGAAACTTGAAGAACAGGAGGAGAATGAGGTAATCAGTCCCTCAACCTTGAGTCGATGTGTTCAGTCCATCAATCTTGAGTAGAATACCACTGAATACACTGAAACAAGCTGCCTCTTTCCACTCTATATTTGTCCAACCTATTTTTATGTTACCCAAGTAATAGCTTTTATATCCTTTTACTCATGTACGAATTAATTGCTCTACCATATTGTATTACTTTTGTCACTACAACTACTACTACTACTACTACTGCCACTACCACTAGTGAACATCAAAATGGTACCTCACTAGTATTGCACCTCACTCTGAGCCTTTATATACCCTCTGTGTCCGCGTATTGTGTGTAATGGCTTGATAAAGCTCCTGGAGAGCGAAACGTTGCCACAATAAATGTCACATTAGTTGCACTTGTGTCCTTTTACTTTACATATTGTCGGTAATTCTACCAACTTTATTATAATTGGTTCAACATTCATCACACACCCACTTCTTGCATTCCCTCTGTGCCAGCCAAACACGCAGTCAGGTCGAAGTAGCTGCAATTGGACCCGGCTACTCTTATTCGCTATCATGTTTACATGGCGACCAATTGGGAGACAGCTTCCCTCAGCCGAACTGATGATGTGCGTCCTCACACGCTGAAGAAGGGTGGGCACTTTCTCGCTGGCGCTGGTCGAGTTCACACATACTAGTCAGTCTTGTATGAGGTGAAAAGCCAATTGTAATGAGTGAACTCGCTTTGTTCTCACTCTTATTTACATCTTTCTGCTTTACTGCGCTTTGTACATATTGTAAATAAAGGTGGTGGGGAATATACGGGTACTCAAAACCTAACCTTTGTATTTATTTGCTAGATGATTTTCCCTTCTCTGGAAGCTTGATTTACAGCCAGGTACAACAGGCCTTTTTTTGTATGTTAGGTAAAAGGACACATGTGGAACTAATGCGACATTTATTGTGGCAACGTTTCGCTCTCCAGAAGCTTTGTCAAGCTCCTGGAGTGCGAAACGTTGCCACAATAAAAATTTATAAGTTGCACATGTGTCCTTTTACCAAACATATTGTCGGTAATTCTAACATTATCACTTCTTGGTATACCTGTGTTCATAATACAACACTCACTTGGTACAGAGCTCGCAGCTCTTGGCAAATACAAAACATACATAAGAACAGCCAAGAAAAACTAAACTAAAAAAAAACACGAGAACCAATAAACACAAAAACTATCTCATCCAAGTTTAATAATTAGTATCAATTAAAATAAATAGCCGAAGTCAAAAGACCTTCTCTTAAAAGTTCCCAGATGTTTCTATTGGCGCTTCAATAATTATACAAATCATGCTGCAAATAAAAGGTGGAATGGTGGACAATCAGTTACATTACAGAGGATGCCTCTCACTGAATTATACATGCTGAGTTTAATTCTAAGTTGGGAATTAAAAGTATTCTTGACTGGTGGTGAACAGGTGACATGCAGCATATTGGCCCTAGTGTAATCGATATGGACTTTAAACCGCATTAACCAAACGACCGCTAGCTGCATGCCACAAGTCAGAGAGCAGAAGCAGCCGCTAGCTGGTGACTGGCTGAGATGTGTGCACGTCCGATGCTTAGTCAGAACCTCGACCTGGGAGGCAACTAATTTGCCTTACATCAAGAACCACGACTTGGGAGGCAATTTGCCTTACATCAAGAACCACGACTTGGGAGGCAACTAATTTGCCTTACATCAAGAACCAAGACTTGGGAGGCAACTAATTTGCCTTACATCAAGAACCACGACTTGGGAGGCAATTTGCCTTACATCAAGAACCACGACTTGGGAGGCAACTAATTTGCCTTACATCAAGAACCAAGACTTGGGAGGCAACTAATTTGCCTTACATCAAGAACCACGACTTGGGAGGCAACTAATTTGCCTTACATCAAGAACCACGACTTGGGAGGAAACTAATTTGCCTTACATCAAGAACCACGACTTGGGAGGAAACTAATTTGCCTTACATCAAGAACCACGACTTGGGAGGCAACTAATTTGCCTTGCATCAAGAACCACGACTTGGGAGGCAACTAATTTGCCTTGCATCAAGAACCACGACTTGGGAGGCAACTAATTTGCCTTACATCAAGAACCACGATTTGGGAGGCAACTAATCTGCCTTACATCAAGAACCACGACTTGGGAGGCAACTAATTTGCCTTACATCAAGAACCACGACTTGGGAGGCAACTAATTTGCCTTACATCAAGAACCACGACTTGGGAGGCAACTAATTTGCCTTGCATCAAGAGTCCTCCACCAGTCTCAATGCCTTAGTAAGTTTATTTAGGTGCAGGTACACAAACAGTTACATAAATTATCATACATAGTAACATATGTGTAAATTACCTAGGATAACCCCTAAAAAAGTCCAACAAAGTGACTTATTTTCATCGAGGTCCTTGAGTCTTTGCCAAACTCCCCTCCCCCGCTCCTTCCCCTTCAAGAGAATACGCAGGTCAGTCCTTTTCATTCATTCATTCATTTTTTCACTGTCTTTCACTTGTATGTTGCAAAAACTCTTTTAATACCTACTAAGAGGATTAGCACCTCCATTTTTAGTAGTTTTGGTCCTAAGCGGACACTAGCTTTTAAACCAGCGGTTGTGTGGGTTGGAGGGGGATTGCCTATAGTTCTGGAGAGGTTGGTAGGGAGTTCTATGGATGACAACGGATTTCCAGTAGTTCTAGGGAGGTTGACATGGGTTCGGCGAGTAACAGGGTAATGCCAGTGTTTATAAGGGGGGGGGGGGTTGCAAGTGGTTCTGGGTAGGTTGGGAAGGGTCCTGGGGGTGACAGAATTGCCAGTAGTCCTGGAAATGTTGGCAGGGGTTCTGTGAGTGGAAAGGGAATGCCAGTGGTTCTTGTGAGGATGGCAAGGGTTCTATGTGTTGTAGGAGTTTGCAGTGATTTTTGGGAGGTTGGTAGGGGTTGTTAATGGTCCTGGGAGTGTTAGCAAGGGTACTGGGGTGGCAGGGAATTGCCAGTAGTTCAAGGAAGGTTAGCAGGGATTCTGTGAGTGGCAAGGGATTGCCAGTGATTCTTGGGAGATTGGCAGGATTCTGTGAATGGCATGGGATTGCCAGTGATTCTTAGGAGGTTGGCAGGCGTTCCGGGAGTGGCAGGGGATTGCCAATGGTTCTAGGGAAATTGCCAGGGGGCTTTAGGGGTTAGCAGAGGTTGCTCTTAGTCTTAGGGGCGGCTGGCTGCTTGCGATTGAGGATTGGAAGGGTTTGCCAGTCCCTCCACCGTGTTAAGATGGGAGGGAGAGGAGCGTAGCTGACCATCACCACAACCTTGTTAGCACTAATTTGCTGATGATTCGTGCAGAGTGGCACACCACCCTCACAAGCAAGCCACATGATTCCCTGCTTTATTAAGTTAAAAACCTATCAAATAGGCTCGTTCAAGTTGCCTGCCTTATTAAGTTAAATGCTTATCAACTAGGCTCGTTCAAGTTGCCTGCTTTATTAATTAAAGTCTATCAACTAGGCTTATTCATGCTGCCTGTCGTTCAACACCACAAGTCAAACATACTTTAATAACCACCCTCCCCTCAATAAATGGTTCCACATTCTATGTGTACGTATACTGAGCCTTCCACTGGCTTACCCCTCCACCCCTTTAAAATTATGGTTATAATAATAATCAGTCTCGAGATTTAGCCAGTTCCGATTACAGTTGCCATTTATTCCCATAAAATTACTCCCTTCGGGGCTACTACTAGCATATAATGTCATGTGGGGCTTGGCACTGTATGTTTCAATACATCCTTGGGTGGGTGGTCAAATTTCTCCATTTCTCCATGTGTTGCAACTTTCTGCGCGCAGTTTTTAATCCAACATCAGTTTCTCTTGTTGTGATACACAGTTTGAGGTCACGATGGGGCAACGACACAGGCCCCCTTCAGCAGTAGTGTTTACTAAACTCCAATGAAGAGAAAGATGCAAGTTAAATGAACACAGGAACGAAGGAGCACCGCAGTAGGTTTGCTGGCCCATGTTGGCCTATATTTAAAGCTACCCAAAGTTCTCGCCTCAGTAACGCTACTTGGGAGTTCCATCTACCTACAACTCTATTGTCAAGCAAGTGCTTTCCAATATCCTTTCTAAATTGAAATTTCTCCAATTTGAATACATTGTCAGAACAATTCAATATTGGGACATTTCGCTCTGTGTAGAGCCCTATCAAGCCAACGTTTCGCTCTACAAAGAACAGAACGTTGCCGCAATAAAAGCTTGTTCTGAAACATTGTTTTTTATACTTGTCGGTAATGTCTTTTCGTCCAACCTATCAAACTAAAACATGGTTGTGGTTTGAGTTAGACCTGCCTAGCAAGGGCAAGTAGGCCTGCTGTTCTTATGCTTATAACACGTAACATCGAGTTCTTGTAGCAAGAGTTACTAGTAAGTTCTACAGAGCTTTGACGAGACTTGGAACGATTCTTTATAGAGCGAAACGTTGACCAAACCTGTCTTATCTTCACTGTGGTTGGCAGCAGGTGGCTTGCATCCTGGGCGTGTCAACACAGACTAACCACTACAGCCTCTTCCTGCTCCTTCACTCTGCCGCTACGAGGCTTATCCTTCACTTAGTTTAAACCATTTTAGGCTAGACTAAATGTTAACTAACTCAAATATTTATCTTTTAGTTACAAATAACCAAAATCCAAGCGAAAAGCTTTACGAGGGTGATGCTATCTCTTGGTCACAAAGACCATATAAACACAAATATGTAAAGTAAAAGGACACAAGTGCAACTAATGTGACATTTTATTGTGGCAACGTTTCGCTCTCCAGGAGCTTTATCAAGCCATTACAAACAATACGTGGACACAGAGGGTATATAAAGGCTCAGAGTGAGGTGTAATACTAGCCTTTATATACCCTCTGTGTCCATGTATTGTTTGTAATGGCTTGATAAAGCTCCTGGAGAGCGAAACGTTGCCACAATAAAATGTCACATTAGTTGCACTTGTGTCCTTTTACTTTACATATTGTCGGTAATTCTACCAACTTTATTATAAACACAAATATGTTAAAAAGTTAAGAAACATCATGTATGAGAACGGGCTGGAGGTATCCTCCCCTTCCTTAGATCAAATATGATTACTTCCCATATACCTTCTAGTCTCCTGAATCTTAACAACACACTTCGTTCTCTAGATATCAAACCTGTCGCCAAACTAATATTCTTCGCAATAATCTTGTTCATACCTCTCTTACCACTGATAGTTCCGGAATCTACTCCATTCCCTGCTTTTATCCTCTTCAATATTTTGGAGAAACTTGTCGCTCCATTTCTTACATAAAAGATGTGTTAGCCTTGCTGACACTAACAATGCTCCTTTTCGTCATATTAGAGATCACGGTCATCCTATTAACTGGTCCTCTGCCAAAACTGTCTGCCCTTCTAGCCTTCACAGACACAGTCTTATTAAAGCATTCTACATACGCAACACTCCTAACATGAATCTTAGTCCTGGCTTTGTAGTTGCCTTCCTTTCTCCTTACATTGTCAAATGCTACAAACTTCAGAACACTCTAGACTACCTGATGTTTATCTCCTCCTATCCTTACCATGACACAACTATCATAGACCTGACATCAATAGCCTACTATATAGAAAGTCACTGGTTATACAGGGCATTTCTGGCAACTTAGATTAAACTTGTCCCCCAGGATGCGACCCACACCAGTCGACTAACACCCAGGTACCCACTTACTGATAGATGTACAAGGGGTAGCATGTGCAAGGAAATATGCCTAACGTTTTACCTGTGCCGAGTATCAATTTTCGAACCCTCCTCTTGTGAGCCGAGGACGCTACCCACCAAGCCATGCCAGACAGGTCCAGCTCACACCCACTAACCTATAATCTGAACGTTGCAACGCTGGCGGTACGATAATGGGCTGAACTAGCCTGGACCACCTTGCTGGACTCAGCGAGGTGACAAGAGCGAGGCAGACATATAAGGCAAGAAGTGTACAGAACAAGGCTGGGAAGACTTTATCAACCAGAACAAGAGGTAAACTGGTTCCTCCTGCCTCTCTACAGAGTCCAAACTGCTCACCTAAATTAGCAAGCATTCTTGCTATGAGGGTCATAAGTTTTACATGAAAGGCAGAGTACACACTAGTATGTCTTGTTCTGTCATTGTTAATTGTATCAGTGTACACACTACTGCATCATAGTACATACCACTGTATTTGAATACACACTATTGTATCAGAGTACAGACTACTGTATCAGGTAAGTACACACTGCCGTATCAGGTAAGTACACACTGCCGTATCAGGTAAGTACACACTGCCGTATCAGGTAAGTACAGACTACTGCATCAGGTAAGTACAGACTACTGCATCAGGTAAGTACAGACTACTGCATCAGGTAAGTACACACTACTGCATCAGGTAAGTACACACTACTGCATCAGGTAAGTACACACTACTGCATCAGGTAAGTACACACTACTGCATCAGGTAAGTACACACTACTGCATCAGGTAAGTACACACTACTGCATCAGGTAAGTACACACTACTGCATCAGGTAAGTACACACTACTGCATCAGGTAAGTACACACTACTGCATCAGGTAAGTACACACTACTGCATCAGGTAAGTACACACTACTGCATCAGGTAAGTACACACTACTGCATCAGGTAAGTACACACTACTGCATCAGGTAAGTATACACTACTGCATCAGGTAAGTATACACTACTGCATCAGGTAAGTACACACTACTGCATCATACAAAAAGCAAATACACACACTACTGATGAATCATACAAAGAGCAAAGTACACAGACAACTGGTTACCACATTAATAATTTGTTTCAGTACACTGCCAACTTAAAACAATTATTTACTGCTGTAATTATCATTACTCGTGTTGCCAGACGTCACTAGCAAAATATAGAAATAATTAGACAAAACACCTTCGTCTATCTACCGCTAATCGATATGCCAACCAGCCACCAGAATCTTGCCTTCATTGTAAATGAAAACAAGTAGTAGTGGATATATCATATGAAAATATCCTCAACAGGATACAGATTTAGTGTGATCACACTGCTGAAACACCTAGCAACAAGTTATGAGGATGTTGCCATCATCGTGCAGCAAGCCATACACGTTGCCGTTAATTAATAAGCAGACATAAGTCATTTTATTACATATGCTGCTGTTTATATTCTACTTTACCAATATCTGAAGCGAGCATTACAGAGATCAATGGTGATGGAATTCCCTACAAGGTGTGCATGCCGATGTGAAAATCCCTTTAACATTTCCATATGCAGATGAAATCGTGCCAACCTAGCATGTACAATGCTTTGTTCTTAACATGCATTATTCAAATGTTGCAGTGATTAAACAAGATCAACATCTGATGACGAGGAAGAGCCACGTGACACGTGAGGGTAAGTTAACAAGAATGTGTTTCTTTCCTTTGGTTGAGGGAGGACAAGCAACAGAGGCGTTCATTAAGCCAAATATGAAAAAAAAAAATAGGTGAAGACAGGGGGCAGCAAGTGCCCCTAGATCAGTATTTCCTGAATTTAGATTCTAACTGGCACAATTTTGCATTTAGTTTAACCTAGAACAATTCATTGCTTGGTTATTTTTTTATTTCCTATTAAAAAAGGATCGTATTTAGTAGCTATGTTTTTTCAAAATATCTGAAAATGCTGAGAACTGAGAGATGCAGTTATGTTTGAAAGTGGTGTTGAAGGGAAGCCAAATACGAGTATAAGTTATAAACCGAGACGCCAAAATAAAGATCACCCTAGTAGCTGCTGGACTAGCCAGGAGGATGACTTGACATGGGTGAAAGGCCCCTTCCTCTAATCAAACACTATTTACCAGGAGTTTTATAACCCCCTACGTGTTTAGCACATCCTCATGAATGGTATAATAATCCTTAAACATTACACTCACAGAAGTTTTTCCACCCAACTGACTTGAATAAAAATACTGCGCGAGCGCCTGGTAGCAATCAATGATTACACGAAGCTTTTAATTGTTTCAATTTATTCCACTGGTGTTGATCAAACACCCACTGAATTAATATTAACCTAATGATTCTTACATTCGTGGAGCGGCTCCTGGAGAAGCAGGAAGCCATCACTCCAGCAAGCACACACAACCAACGTCCTGCATACTTATACCTTTGAATTAAATTTTTAAGCTTTGTTGATGCCGTAGGGGGGGGGGTATCATGTTTATGAGAAAGCTCGAAACCCGTAGGGATCATACAGCGCCTCGAGGAAAAAGTGGTAATAAGCTTTGAGCCGAGGAATGGAAGAGAACACCTCCATTACCTTGAAGAGCTCTAATTAAACTCTCATCATTGTTAAACCCAGTAACAACAAATATTGTGTTATACATCAATATTTATGGTGTTATCCATTAATGTTTATGGTGAAATTAAGACACATGTGCAACATCTGGGTATCTTTATTGTAGACGTTTCGCCATCCAGTGGCTTTATCAATACAAATTCCAGGACATAACTTGAAGACAATATGACTATGTACAGAAGATGAGGTAATCAGTCCCTCAACCTTGGAGTAGGTGCGAAGAGCACCGTAGTCGTGGACTACGGTGCTCTTCGCACCTACTCCAAGGTTGAGGGACTGATTACCTCAACTTCTGTACATAGTCATATTGTCTTCAAGTTATGTCCTGGAATTTGTATTGATAAAGCCACTGGATGGCGAAACGTCTACAATAAAGATACCCAGATGTTGCACATGTGTCTTAATTTCATCTTGTCGGTATTATATACCATTCTTGCTCAATGTTTATGGTGTTATCCATCAATGTTTATGGTGTTATCCATCAGTCACATTACTGTTATCCATCAGTCACAACATTACTGTTATCCATCAGTCAAACATTACTGTTATCCATCAGTCACAACATTACTGTTATCACAATCACATTACTTATCACACAACATAACTGTTATCAGTCACATTAGTTATCATCACAATCACAGCACTTATCATCACAATCACAACATCACTGTTAATATCACAATCACAACATCACTGTTAATATCACAATCACAACATCACTGTTAACATCACAATCACAACATCACTGTTATCACAATCACATCACTTAACATCACAATCACAACATCACTGTTAACATCACAATCACATCACTGTTAACATCACAATCACAACATTACTGTTATCATCACAATCACAACATCACTGTTAACATCACAATCACAACATTACTGTTATCATCACAATCATAACATCAGTTATCACACTCACAACATTACTAACACTGGGAGCCTCATATATTATGTGAAAGGAGGAAAAAATTTTTTTGAAGTGTCCACACTGGATTAATTTTGGTTCCTAACATCCATGAACATTTCTATTACGCCACTGTACTACCTACTGCAACACTCTTGTACACAAAGAAACACATGTGTAACACAGAACACTTCTCACACAGAGTTGTAGCGGAGATACGACAACACACAACCCGTGTGACACCTGGAGCAGTACTGACATCCACTGCTGAGTGAGACCGGCTTGCTGACGGTGAAAGCTGTGACGACATGGCTGACACCGCCATGCCATATGGTGATGTCACGGCTGACACACCACCATACTATATGGTGACGTTACTGCTGACACCGCCATGCCATATGGTGGTGTCACGGCTGACACACCACCATACTATATGGTGACGTCACGGCTGACACCGCCATGCCATATGGTGACGTCACGGCTGACACTGCCATGCCATATGGTGACGTCACGGCTGACACCATGCTATACGGTGTCAGTTGTAACACACCACCATGATATCTGGTGATGTCACGACTGACACACCATGCTATATGTTGGTGTCAGGAACAACACACACCACCACACTCTGGTTGTGTCAGGAACGACACACCACCACACTCTGGTGGTGTCAGGAACGACACACACCACCACACTGGTGGTGTCAGGAACGACACACACCACCACACTCTGGTGGTGTCAGGAACGACACACATCACCACACTGGTGGTGTCAGGAACGACACACACCACCACACTGGTGGTGTCAGGAACGATACACACCACCACACTGGTAGTGTCAGGAACGACACACACCACCACACTGGTGGTGTCAGGAACGACACACACCACCACACTCTGGTAGTGTCAGGAACGACACACACCACCACACTGGTGGTGTCAGGAACGACACACTAAAGACTGAACTCGTAATAATGAATTTAAATTAAGAAGGATGCAGGAAGTACAGGTTCGGGAGCAAAGTTTTTGACGAGCAGAGCATTTTGCCAAGTAAGTAGTGTCACACAGTAATCAAACATTAGGTACTTTTAAAAATAGGTGACACAAATGCACGGGCGAGAAGGGGTGAATTTGAATGGTATCATCGACACCATGCCCAGCCCTTCTAGGGTGCCTGAGCCCGAGCTTTCAGCTCACAAGACTGTCATTCCCATTAGCTCCCTTGGGGCGGGGATGGCAGACCAGAGAGGCCTAGCTTCTCCCTACGAGCCCCGCGAGGGCGGGGAATGTGGCTAGGCCTGGGGACAGTTGGTCCCAAGGATGAGGGGGTACTTGTACCTCCTCCCATGGGAGACTTAGGTCTCAAGACACTCCCTAGATAGGGAACCAAGGCCGGGCCACCACTTGGAAAAGGCCCGGGCCGGGAGAATACTGGTGAATCTTTAATAATAATAATAATTGAATGGTATCTGCGGAGCATGGGTTAGTAAGTTCCCTAAAGCTCAAACCTTAGGTAGCCTTCAGAAGGACTTGCCAAGCATGGGCAAGTGTTCTTCCATTCTGATACTTAAGACTGTGTTGTGATCTTTAACATGGGGGGAATGAATTACTCACCCAGGATAACCCTCTAAAGTCAGTGCGTCATCGAGAGTTGCGAGTTAACATCTGTATTATGCACCCCATACCTATCCTGTGGACGGTAGTCAAGATTATGGAGGTACATAATGGGTCCAGGGACTGGACCGCAAAGTTTTGATAGCTGAACAAGTGGTTTTTTCCATGTGGGTCGCTCCCACAACAGTCGACTAACATCCAGGTAATTACTTATTACTAGGCGAACAGAGACAATAAATGTAAACATGAAGAACGTTTCACCCATGCCGGGGATCAATCCTGGACCCTCTGTGTGTGAGGACAATGTCAACCAAGCCACGAGGCCTGAGAGAAGCCTGTTGCTGACTCAGTGTGAGCATCTGGCTAGTTAGTTGTGCCGCCTGGGCTGCTGTTTATTGTGTTCATTATGTGAGCTGCTAGTTTACTGTGCATATCATGCTCATCCTGTGAGTAATATATTCATCCCATCCTCATCCTGTGACTAATATGTTCATCTCATGCTCATCCTGTGAGCTGCTAGTTTATTGTGCACCGCATGCTCCATGCTCATCCTGTGAGCTGCTAGTTTATTTTGCACCCCATGCTCATCCTGTGAACTGCTAGTTTATTGTGCACTCCATGCTCATCTTGTGAGCTGCTAGTTTATTGTGCACCCCATGCTCCATGCTCATTCGGTGAGCTGCTAGCTTATTGTGCACCCCATGCTCCATGCTCATTCTGTGAGCTGTTAGTTTATTGTGCACCCCATGCTCCATGCTCATCCTGTGAGCTGCTAGTTTATTGTGCACCCCATGCTCATCCTGCGAGCTGCTAGTTTATTGTGCACCCCATGCTCATCCTGTGAGCTGCTAGTTTATTGTGCACCCCATGATCATCCTGTGAGCTGCTAGTTTATTGTGCACCCCATGCTCATCCTGTGAGCTGCTAGTTTATTGTGCACCCCATGCTCATCCTGTGAGCTGCTAATTTATTGTGCACCCCATTCACATCCTGTGAGCTGCTAGTTTATTGTGCACCCCATTCACATCCTGTGAGCTGCTAGTTTATTGTGCACCCCATGATCATTCTGTGAGCTGCTAGTTTATTGTGCACCCCATGCTCATCCTGTGAGCTGCTAGTTTATTGTGCACCCCATGATCATCCTGTGAGCTGCTAGTTTATTGTGCACCCCATGCTCATCCTGTGAGCTGCTAGTTTATTGTGCACCCCATGCTCATCCTGTGAGCTGCTAATTTATTGTGCACCCCATTCACATCCTGTGAGCTGCTAGTTTATTGTGCACCCCATGATCATCCTGTGAGCTGCTAGTTTATTGTGTACCCCATGCTCACCCTGTGAGCTGCTAGTTTATTGTGCACCACATGCTCCATGCTCATCCTGTGAGCTGCTAGTTTATTGTGCACCTCATGCTCCATGCTCATCCTGTGAGCTATTTTATTGTGCACCCCATGCTCATCCTGTGAGCTGCTAGTTTATTGTGCACTCCATGCTCATCTTGTGAGCTGGTAGTTTATTGTGCACTCCATGCTCATCTTGTGAGCTGTTAGTTTATTGTGCACCCCATGCTCCATGCTCATCCTGTGAGTTGCTAGTTTATTATGCACCCCATGCTCATCCTGTGAGCTGCTAGTTTACCTGGAGAGAGTTCCGGGGGTCAACGCCCCCGCGGCCCGGTCTGTGACCAGACAGGGCCGCACCCCATGTTCATCATGTGGGTGGTAGTAGAATAATCAGAATTACAGTGGTAACAACGGATCTTTGTCAGACCCTACTAATGGTGACCCGTGGCCTGGTGGCTAAAGCTCTCGCTTCACACGGCGAAGTCTGGGTTCGATTCCCATCGAGGGTAGAAACATCGGACATGTTTCTACTAACTGTTAACAGAACACAGAGAGTAGTCGTCAACAGAGTAAAGTCCGAGGCAGCTACGGTGAAAAGCTCTGTTCCACAAGGCACAGTACTCGCTCCCATCTTGTTCCTCATCCTCATATCCGACATAGACAAGGATGTCAGCCACAGCACCGTGTCTTCCTTTGCAGATGACACCCGAATCTGCATGACACTGCAAGGCTCCAGGCGGACATCAACCGAATCTTTCAGTGGGCTGCAGAAAACAATATGAAGTTCAACGATGAGAAATTTCAATTACTCAGATATGGTAAACATGAGGAAATTAAATCTTCATCAGAGTACAAAACAAATTCTGGCCACAAAATAGAGCGAAACACCAACGTCAAAGACCTGGGAGTGATCATGTCGGAGGATCTCACCTTCAAGGACCATAACATTGTATCAATCGCATCTGCTAGAAAAATGACAGGATGGATAATGAGAACCTTCAAAACTAGGGAGGCCAAGCCCATGATGACACTCTTCAGGTCACTTGTTCTATCAAGGCTGGAATATTGCTGCACACTAACAGCACCTTTCAAGGCAGGTGAAATTGCTGACCTAGAAAATGTACAGAGAACCTTCACGGCGCGCATAACGGAGATAAAACACCTCAATTACTGGGAGCGCTTGAGGTTCCTGAACCTGTATTCCCTGGAACGCAGGCGGGAGAGATACATGATTATATACACCTGGAAAATCCTAGAGGGACTAGTACCGAACTTGCACACGAAAATCACTCACTACGAAAGCAAAAGACTTGGCAGACGATGCAACATCCCCCCAATGAAAAGCAGGGGTGTCACTAGCACGTTAAGAGAACATACAATAAGTGTCAGGGGCCCGAGACTGTTCAACTGCCTCCCAGCATTACCAACAGATCCCTGGCAGTCTTCAAGCTGGCACTGGACCAGCACCTAAAGTCGGTTCCTGACCAGCCGGGCTGTGGCTCGTACGTTGGTTTGCGTGCAGCCAGCAGCAACAGCCTGGTTGATCAGGCTCTGATCCACCAGGAGGCCTGGTCACAGACCGGGCCGCGGGGGCGTTGACCCCCGGAACTCTCTCCAGGTAAACTCCAGGTCTGTTGCCTATGTTCACTCATCAGTGAAATGGGTACCTAGTTATTAACCGATTGATGTGGGTCGCATCCTGGGACAAAATTTACCTAATTTGCGCGAAATGCTCAGCATAACAAGGGGCTTTCTGTATAGTAGTATGTCATTGATGTCAGCTAGGACTGTATACCTTGTACATGTACATGTAGTAAATAAAGATATTATATTATATTGTTATTAATGAGATGTTTTGTCATATCCTGTGAGGTTTGCATGGAGGTGTCTCTGAGTGGCTGGATGTTTGGACATTCTAAGATATAGTGTTCCATGAATGGCCCTGTCTACATATCTCTGACAGTAACACCTTAAGGCTCCTTCTCATCTTCCACCATTTTTCTCTGTATTGGACTGATGAAGTCACTGGCTGGCGAAACGTTTCCAGGCTAAAAATACCCAAGTGTTGATAAATTAGATTCGCACATGTGTCTAATTTATCAACTTGTCGGTTCTCTTCTACATACCTAAGTGTTGCTGATTTCGTTATGAAAATGATAGGATGGGTACTGAGAACCTTCAAAACTAGGGATGCCAAGCCAATGATGATTCTCTTCAAATCACTTGTTCTCTTTAGGCTGGAATATTGCTGTACACTAATGACCTCTTTCAAGGCAGGTGAAACTGCAGACCTGGCAAATATACAGAGAACTTTCACTGCATACATAAGGACAATAAAGCACCTTAATTACCTGGAACAGTTGTAGTCCCTTGACCTGTAGTCCTTGGAGCTCAGGCGAGAAAGATACGTGATAACATACACTTGAAAAATCCCGGAAGAACTCATCCTAAATCTGCACACGGAAATCACTCCCTACGAAAGCAAAAGACTTAGTAGGCAGTGCAACTTTCCTCCAATTAAAAGCAGGGACGCCACAATAAGAGTTAGGGGGCCCAAGACTGTGCAACTGCCTCCCAGTATTCATAAGGGGCACTACCAACAGACCCCTGGCTGTCTTCAAGAGGAAGCAGGACAAGCACCCAGTCAGTACAGGACCAGCCGGGCTGTGTTTCATATGTCGGTTTACGTGCAACCCGCAGTAACAGCCTGGTTGATCAGACCCTGATCCACCACGAGGCCTGGTCATGGACCGGGCCGCAGGGACACTGATCCCCAGAACGGTTTAAACCTTGGTAATAAATACCCTTCAGGTATGTGTACCTGTACCTAAATAAACTTACTACCCTTTTTTTGGGGGGGGAGGGGAGTTCCTAGGTAATTTACACTATGTACGATCATTGTACTTATGGTCTGGCTGGCAAAGCTCTCGCTTCACACACGGAGGACCCGGGTTCGATTCCCGGCGGGGTGGAAACATTTCGACGTGTTTCCTTACACCTGTTGTCCTGTTCACCTAGCAGCAAGTAGGTACCTGGGTGTTAGTCGACTGGTGTGGGTGGCATCCTGGGGGACAAAATTGAGGACCACAATGGAAATAAGACAGACAATCCTCGATGACACACTGCTTTGCATGAGTTATCCTGGGTGGCTAACCCTCCGGGGTGAAAAATCCGAACGAAATCTTATCTTATCCTCTCCCAGTTCTCACCCATCTTAACTCTTAACTAAGCTTTGATAACCCTCAAAATCCTTAACAACAGCAACAGGTGAATATCCCAAATTTATCAGATTTTTTTGCATTGTGTAGAACTTTTGCTTCAGTAAACCCGACGGGGTGCATCTATATCTCATGTGCTGATAATTCTAATATTCGTTATTAGGTACATGGGAGTTATGGCGGTTTAGTAGAGGTATGTGGGAGAATGGGTATTAGGAGCAGGCAACCAGGTGCCAAGTTCTCAAGGTTATCTTTATATCACGTAAAATCTTCATACTAAATAAGTAAACATGTAAGTAAGCTTTATTTACAGTACAGCTCTCTAACTTGTGTATTTTCACACTCAAGTTTTTAATTTTCTGCATTAAAAATTGGTTATTATAGTAGTATTAGTATTCAGTGATAGAATATGAAGCCTTAACCTAGGATAAAACAACTGTCGTGTAACAAGATAAATAAGATAAGATTTCGTTCGGATTTTTAACCCCGGAGGGTTAGCCACCCAGGATAACCCAAGAAAGTCAGTGCGTCATCGAGGACTGTCTAACTTATTTCCATTGGGGTCCTTAATCTTGTCCCCCAGGATGCGACCCACACCAGTCGACTAACACCCAGGTACCTATTTGCTGCTAGGTGAACAGGACAATAGGTGTAAGGAAACGTGTCGGAATTTCCACCCGCCGGGAATCGAACCCGGGCCCTCCGTGTGTGAAGCAGGAGCTTTAGCCACCAGGCCACAAAATATAAATTTTTACAATGGTTTTAAGGGCACATAGATATGTATTATGGTCATATATATATATATATATATATATATATATATATATATATATATATATATATATATATATATATATATATATATATATATATATATATATATATATATTTTTTTTTTTTTTTTTTTTTTCAACAAGTCGGTCGTCTCCCACCGAGGCAGGGTGACCCAAAAAAGAAAGAAAATCCCCAAAAAGAAAATACTTTCATCATCATTCAACACTTTCACCACACTCACACATTATCACTGCTTTTGCAGAGGTGCTCAGAATACAACAGTTTAGAAGCATATACGTATAAAGATACACAACATATCCCTCCAAACTGCCAATATCCCAAACCCCTCCTTTAAAGTGCAGGCATTGTACTTCCCATTTCCAGGACTCAAGTCCGACTATATGAAAATAACCGGTTTCCCTGAATCCCTTCACTAAATATTACAATGCTCACACTCCAACAGATCGTCAGGTCCCAAGTATCATTCGTCTCCATTCACTCCTATCTAACACGCTCATGCACGCTTGCTGGAAGTCCAAGCCCCTCGCCCACAAAACCTCCTTTACCCCCTCTTTCCAACCCTTTCGAGGACGACCCCTACCCCTCTTTCCTTCCCCTATAGATTTATATGCTTTCCATGTCATTCTACTTTGATCCATTCTCTCTAAATGACCAAACCACCTCAACAACCCCTCTTCTGCCCTCTGACTAATGCTTTTATTAACTCCACACCTTCTCCTAATTTCCACACTCCGAATTTTCTGCATAATATTTACACCACACATTGCCCTTAAACAGGACATCTCCACTGCCTCCAACCGTCTCCTCGCTGCTGCATTTATATATATAATATATATATACATGTATATATATAATATAATTATATACATGTATATATATATATATATATGTATACAGTGGACCCCCGCTTAACGATCACCTCCAAATGCGACCAATTATGTAAGTGTATTTATGTAAGTGCGTTTGTACGTGTATGTTTGGGGGTCTGAAATGGACTAATCTACTTCACAATATTACTTATGGGAAAAAATTCGGTCAGTACTGGCACCTGAACATACTACTGGAATGAAAAAAGTTCGTTAACCGGGGGTCCACTGTATATATATATGTATATATATGTATATATATATATATATATATATATATATATATATATATATATATATATATATATATATATATATATATATATATATATAGTATGAATGTGGGGAATGAAGGAAAGGTTATGTCAAGTCATTATATGTTAATGAATGTTTAGCAGGACTGAAAGAATCGGAATATAATTCACTTTGTTAAATAGAAAAATTGCAGCTATATTGTACAGTGTGTGAAGTGGAAATTACATTAAAAATTAATATAAACTATTTTAATGTACTGTATGTGGGGGATGTCTTGATTCTGGTGAAGATGTTTTGATCCAAGGGATATGAGCTACCAGTTCTTCCTTGTAGTAAGCTAATTGCTTCATTTTCACCAGTTGATGTATGACCCCATACAAGTTTAATGGCTCCCAGTGAATATAATGTATGTTCCTTATACTAATGTTTGTATATGTGTAAGTGGATCAGGCAAATAAAATAAGGACTTCGATGAATTTAAATCCTTTTGACAGATTTTAAGATTTTGTTTTTTAACACATCGGCCATTTCCCACCGAGGCAGGGTGACCCAAAAAGAAAGAAAAACTTTCATTATCATTCAGCACTTTCACCATCACTCATGCATATCACTGTCTTTGCAGAGGTGCCCAGATACGACAGTTTAGATAGTCACTCCAAACTGCCAGTATCCCAGACCCCTCCTTTAAAGTGCAGGCATTGTACTTCCCAATTCCAGGACATAAGTCTGGCTAACCGGTTTCCCTGAATCCCTTCACAAAATATTACCCTGCTTACACTCCCACAGCTCGTCAGGTCCCAAAAACCATTCGTCTCCATTCACTCCTATCTAACATGCTCATGCACGATTGCTGGAAGTCCAAGCCCCTCGCCCACAAAACCTCCTTTGCCCCCTCCCTCCAACCATTTCGAAGACAACCACTACCCTGCCTTCCTTCCCCTACAGATTTATATGCTCTCCAAGTCATTCTACTTTGTTCCATTCTCTCTAAATAACCAAACCACCTCAACAACCCCTCTTCAGCCCTATGACTAATACTTCTAGTAACTCCACACTTCCTTCTAATTTCTACACTATGAATTCTCTGCATAATATTTATACCACACATTGCCCTTAGACAGGACATCTCCACTGCCTCCCGCCACCTCCTCGCTGTAGCATTTACAACCCCTGCTTCACACCCGTATAAGAGTGTTGGTACCACTATACTCTCGTACATTCCCTTCTTTGCCTCCATGGATAATGTTTTTTGTCTCCACAGATACCTCAACACTCCACTAACCTTTTTTCCTTCATCAATTCTATGGTTAACCTCGTCCTTCATAAACCCATCCGCTGACAAGTCAACTCCCAAATATCTGAAAACATTCACTTCTTCCATACTCCTCCCTCCATTGTGATGTCCAGTTTTTCCTAATCTAAATCATTTGATACCCTCATCATCTTACTCTTATCTATATTCACTTTCAGCTTTCTACCTTTACACTATATGCACTTATAGCACAAATGAACCCACATTATTGTGACAGTGTTCCTGCCATGGTATTGTGACATTTACTCTTTTATTTTTTATCATTACATATTTTTATATTTCAGATTGTAATGGCTGATGTATATACCAACCCAGAGAAACATGTGGTACTTCACAACAGTGTTAAAATGCCTATTCTTGGCTTAGGTAAAATATGTTGTATATCTCCTTTGTGCTAAATGATTCTTTGCATGCATATACTACAGTACATACTATATATGCAAAATAACCACAGTGAAAAAATTGTAAAATTCCAAATGCTGTCGTGATTTCTTACCATTCCTTGATAATGTGAGTACTCATGAAAGTGCTTGGAATTTCACTATTTTTTCACTGGTAATTTTGCATATTGTGATACTACCTGTTTACTGTGATCTAATTGCATCAGTACTATACATGTATATTTATACCCTGTTTGTATTTTCCTAACCATAGTAGTACAGTGTACACCTTTTGTGTGGCTGTACATATCAACAAATTTTGTAAGGCAGTTGTAGATTTGGAAAGGTGGTATCATAACTCATGAAATCGTAATAACATAATTGGAAGTAAATCACAGAATGGTGAGCTTGCCATGGGTTTGAACCTTACCTGTTCTGTGATTCGAATAGGGCTAAGTTGCTGAAATCTTGAAGAGGAAAACAGTATTATCCAGTAAGAGTTGCTGTTAGAATATGATGTGTGATGTTGCTGTAATTGTTTAATGTGTTTTTAGATGTGGGTGTGAGATGTAAATGCTAAGGAGAGGTGTGGTTCCAGAGACCAGTAAATCCGAAAAGACTGAACATTATAATTTTTTTTACAGATAACATACCAGAAAATCTGTTGAGAGATTTATTAGTGTTAGTTTGCAAAGTTATATATAAGAAGGAAGTTGAAATTGAATGCAGAAAAGAGTAAAATGGAGAATAGGTTCAGATACTGTATAAAAAAAATTAAGAGGTCACATTTGAATAAACAGAAAAACTGCAAAGTCAAGCACACCCAACAGTATTAGAGGTCATGAATAAGAATTAAAATATATGCTTGGGTTTACTATGCCATAATTATATACAAGTATTTAAAATTTTACAATATATTGGCAAATAATTTTAGCTCTTATCTTAATTAATGCTGCTTCAGTATATGAATTCTGTATTAAACAAAAGCATATATATTGCAGGAACATCTCATGATGGTGGCTACAGCCATGAAGCTGTAGTTTATGCACTGAAAATTTGTGGTTATAGACACATTGATACTGCTAAACGGTACGGCTGTGAGACATACATCGCCGAAGCTGTGAAGGTAAACGTGTGCTCATGACATTGTCTACATCTACATTACTGTACTTGTTGCAACACACACATTTAACCCGTAAACGGTCCAAGCAGATCTACGTTCACATGTGTAGTGCTACAAAAGTAGATCTACGTTTTTTTTACATATTTTCAAATGTAACAAAAAAAAAAGTAGATCAAAGTTTTTTACACATTTTCAAATGTAAAAAAACAAAAAGAAGATCTACTTTTTTTACATACTTTCAAATGTTGAAAAAACGTATATATACATTTGGACCGTTTACGGGTTAATTAATGTTTCATCTATTTTAAAGGAAGTTTTTATTGTGATACATTTAAGTGTGGTTTTTATGACTTGACATGCTGTTGGAGTGTGAGCAAAGTAACATTTATGAAGGAATTCAGAGGAACCGGTTAGCTGGACTAAAGTCCTGGAAGTGGAAAGTACAGTGCCTGTGCTCTGAAAGAAGGGTGGAGATACAGTAGAAACCCCGTATCTGTGGGGGATACATTCCTTCTTTCTTATGTTCTTATACAGCAGGTTAGGCTCTGGGCTAATATTGTAAAGCAAAAATGAATCATAGCTTTTTTTCACTCTCAAATTAATGTAAATATGGATACCCGAAACCACGGTCAGTAGTGAACTCTATATGTAAGTTGTTTTTCGTTTACATACATACCTGTGATAAATTTTAATTGGTAAATTATGCACAATAAATCAAGAATTAGCACTTTTTCATTGATGGGAAGCACTTTCTGGCTTCTTTTAGGCTCTGGAGAACTGCCAGCATCACTACTTTTGCACTTTGGGGCTGTTAATAAGCAAAATTAAGGGTTATTTTTGGGCCACACTAAACCTCAGATAACTGAAACCATGGAAACCAAACCCACAGATACAGGGGTCATACTGTATGTTGCAATTTTTGAACTGTAGTATCTGTATGCCTCTCTCAAGGCAATGGTGGCTTGAGTGAGTGATGATGAAAGTGTTTCTGATTCTTTTTATGGGTCACCTTGCCTTGGTGGAAAATGGCCAATGTTTTAAAAAAAAAAAAAAAACATTAAAACATATTTTTAAATTCCAGATTTTTCAAGAATAAGTCCTTTTTTTTTTTTTAACACGTTGGCCGTCTCCCACTGAGGCAGGGTGACCCAAAAAAGAAACACTTTCACCATTTAGGGTGTCCCATAGCTCAATTGCTAGCACACTCATCTCAGACACTGAGGTCCATGGTACGTGTGGAAACATTAGGATGTATTTCCTTAAGATGCCTACTGTCCCTGTTCACCTAGCAGTAGACAGGTACCCAGGTGTTAGTCATCTGGTGTGGGTCACATTCTGGGGACAGAATTTACCTTATTTGCCTGAAATACTCATCATAACAAGGGGCTTTTTATTTTCTATATAGTAGTTTGTCATTGATGTCAGCTAGGCCTGTGTACCTTGTACATGCACTTGTAGAAATAAAGGTTATGATTACTATTATTATCATCATCATCATTCACACTATCACACTCTTGTCAGAGGCACACAAATACGACAGTTTAGATGTCACTCTAAACAGCAAATATCCCAAACCCTCCTTTAGAGTGCAAGCACTGTACTTTCCACCTCCAGGACTCAAGTCCAGCTATCAAGTTTACCTGAATCCCTGCACTGAATATTACCCAGCTCATATTCCAACATCTTGTCAAGTCCAAAAAACTATTTGTCTCCAATCGTATCAAACACATTCACACATACCTGTTATATGTCCAAGCCCCTTGCACACAAAACCTCCTTCACCCCCTCCCTCTATCCTTTTCTTGGATGACCCCTACCCCACTTTCCCTCCACTACAGATTTATACACCCTCCAAGTCATCCTATTTTGCTTCATCCTCACTAGATGACCAAACTACCTCAACAACCCCTCCTCAGCCCTTTGAATAATACGTTTAGTAACTCTGCACCTCCTCCTAATTTCTACAGTATGAATTCTCTGCATAATAGTAATTAAACCACACGTTGCCTTTAGACACGACATCTCTGCTGCCTCCAGCCTCCTCCTCCTCACTGCAACATTCACAATTCATGCTTCACACCCATATAAGAATGTTGGTACCACAATGCTCTCACACATTTCCTTCCTTGTCTCCATGGATAACATTCTTTGTCTCCCCATATACCTCAGTTCACCACCCACCTTTTTCCCTTCATCAGTTCTGTGGTTTACCTCATCCTTCATATACCCATCCACTCCCAAATATCTGAACACATTCACTTCTTTCATACTCCCTCCCTCTAATCTGACATCCAGTTTTACCTTACCTAACTCGTTTGATACCCTCATCACCTTACTCTTATCTATGTTCACTTTCAACTTTTTAATGTGCAGGCCTCAGGAGTACCTCGTGAAGAAATCTTCCTGGCAACAAAATGTTGGCCCACAGATTATGGCACCACTGCTACCAGAGATGCCTTCAATGGTTCCTGTCAGAGATTAGCTTCCGAGTATTTAGGTAAGCAGAGTTCACTGGGTTGAAATTTCCTGTTATTACACTCGTAAGTGATAATGTTCTGTTCTGTATACAATGCTTGACTAGTTATTACAGAAAATGTGTATTATACTAAATTTGATAGCAGTGGTATTGTGAGACAACTGGTGATGTGTGAATAGATGTGATAACTTGGAGAGGGAGGTCAAGGGACTAGCTTATGCTGACACCATAGTATGACTGTGAGCAATTGAAGACCATACTGCTCCTTCAGTCTTAACAGAATTTATTGCGAATATGCGTAAAATCATTGATGGAATGATGTGCAGGGGAATAACGTGATTGGTAATGAACGAGCAAAACATAGACACGTAGAGGATTTTTTAACTGATGTATGCGAATGATAATACTAAAGGTGTAACTCACTTGTGATTTACAAAATATGTATAGTGTAGACATACCAAAGATATTGTAGGGTGTGCTGTAGGCAACTGTGATGTCTGCACATCCGGCCCTCTTTTGTTGATGAGGCAAGATGGATTATGAGGATGGCACAGCAGCTTAAAAAGATTTTAAGCATATGATTGGATCATATGATAATGTATTGATGCCTGAAAACCTTGGGGAAATGATGAGTTTGAGTAAGGAGGATAAAGATAGTAAAGATGAGGATGTGGTTCATGAACTTGGTGAAATTTATCTAAAATTCTTTTCCGAGCATGAAACAGAGGTACAGTAACAGCTCTCTTAGTCAAGTATATGTTGGAAGATCGACTGATGGACAGGAGTGTATATACAGCCTTTCTTCACTTAACGATGGAGTTCCGTTCCTGAGACCATGTCGTTAAACGAATTTGTCGCTAAGTGAGGAGCATACTATAATTGTAGTGAGTTTGTGTCATCCATCTTTGATATTGTTTTAATGTCACCTTTGCACCATTTAAAACATTTCTGGTATATTTTTAAATGTTTATACAGTAGTGTACTGTATATTGAAATAAATAGTATAGAGAAAATCAGCTCTAATGTACATTATTAGATATGAATACTGGTCAGAAAGCCCATCGTAAGTCTGAGGCATTGGTAAACGAGTACTTTGCTAAGTGAGGAGAGGCTGTATAAGCATTCAATTAGTTATTGCTTTATTAATCTTAAAATAGGCTTAAGGTTACCTGAAATGCTCTACATACTAAAGGGCTTTCTGCACTCACTACTAAATATCACCCATCTCTGTACGAACATTGTATCATGCTGAAATAAATAATCTGAATCTGAATATATCAACCCTACTTAAAATCCCTATACCAAAAATTTCAGCATGCTCCAAGTAGATTTTTTTTTATTCTGTACTAGAATCACCATCTTAAACCCCAGCATAGTAACTACCTCAGACCCCACCACAGCCACTGCCACAGGCATTCCTACAGTCATCAACACAAAAACAGCTACTGAGAAGTAAGGCAATATTACAGAAAAATTATATTTTCTTTTTCTCACTCCAACACCATCACACAAAATGCATTACATTCATCAATCACATCGAAGGTAAATATTATATATTGTATATTACAGTATACAATAGTATTTCACATTATATTATTGTACAGTAAAAGTTCATTTTAATGTACAGATCTGTATGATGCTAAAAATGTTAGCAATATTTGCCATTTCTGAATTGACTGGGATCTCTAAGATTCCCATATGTTGCATAAGTGTCTCGGTCTTCAAGATAGTAGGTTGGTAGACAGCAACCTCCCAAGGAGGTACTACCATCCTGTCAAGTGAGTGCTAAACGGAAACCTGTAATTGCTTTACATGATGGTAGGATTGTTGTGTCTTTTTTCTGTCTCATAAACATGCAAGGTTTCAGGTATGTCTTGCTACTTCTACTTACACTTAGGTCACACTACACATACACGTACAAGCATATATTTACACACCCCTTTGGGTTTTCTTCTATTTTTCTTTCCAGTTCTTGTCCTTGTTTATTTCCTCTTATCTACATAGGGAAGTGGAACAGAGTTCTTTCCCTGTAAGCCATGTGTGTCATAAGAGGTGACTAAAATGCCGGGAGCAAGAGGCTAGTAACCCCTTCTCCTGTATGTATTACTAAAGTTAAAAAGAGAAAATTTTGGTTTTCTTTTTGGGACACCCTGCCTCGGTGGGATACAGCCGGTTTGTTGAAAGAAGAAAAATTAAGGAATTAATGTATTCTTATGTAATTGGCATTATAATGGTATACTGTGTGTTGTTACCTTCAGATATGTACCTCCTTCACTGGCCAGATGTCCCTTCACGTGTCAAGGATAAAAAACAGCTCCTACAAGACACATGGCGCACACTGGAGGTCAGATATTGTGTTGCTGGATGTTGCACATCATTTGTAATACTGTGGTCCATGATAATATTGTAGTCCATGGTAATATTCATAATGAAATCATGCTTGTGTATATGAAATGTGGATTTATAGGTTTAAGTGTTTAGTATTTTTTACCATATGTAGTAAGATATGAAGAGTAATGTAGTTTTAGAATATTAATGTGACTGTTATCTTTGGTATCACACCATGCAGGAAGAAAAGAATGTCTCTGGTTCATTAACATTGATATTCTCCAGGTTCTACTTGATGAAGAGAGAGTGAGAGTGATTGGCATTAGTAACTTTTTAGAGCAGCACCTGGAAATGATAATGGAAGAGTGTTCGGTCATACCTCACGTCAACCAGTGTGAGTTTCACCCATACAACAACCCAAAGAAGCTCAGAGATTATTGTACAGAGAGAAATATCCAGTTTGAGGTGAGATTTATGATCTTGAATAGATAACCTTAGTTATGTGAAGATGAAATTTAAATTGATTTTGTTTCTTGTGGTTTTTCTGCATTCATTGTTTAGTTTGTGGTGTAATGTGGTGGTGTTACCTGGGGGGTCATTCTTACAGTAGCTCCACATTTACTTCAATTTCCTGGCCTAGATAAGTCATCACTAATGGTATAATGCAGCATTACCTCAGCATGGTACATGGAAACATAAAATGATGAAAAATGCAGTTTGAACCAATTTAAATAACTTTCTAAAGACCAAATGAAACAATTGTGCTCATCTCTACAAACACATGTGACCATAACAAACTCCACCCTTGTCTTACTGCCAGACACAGTGTATCACAGCTCTCCACTTGAAGCCTCGACTATAAATGGAGGCTGAGGTAGGGTAACTGAATCAAAGTTCAGCTGAAAGCTCATAACATGATGTCTCCAAGTCCACCAAGGGTGCAGAAGACAGATGTTCTAAACTGGTACTGGATGAATCAAAGCAATCCCCCATTTTAGGGTATTCGGCTGATCAAATGAAATGTATTTCTGGCTACTATTAAGAGTCGAGAAGATTCAACATCATCATTGCAAAATAACTTCTTACAGTTGTAAGATCTAGCAGCTAACCAAGCAAAAAAAAAATGAACTGGAAGCTATGCTGAGCCATCAGATAAATAAACAAGCTACTGCCTAGACCACTAAACAACTAATAAATCTTCTGTTTATTATATATTATCCTGTTTTTGGTATATTCTACTTTTGTATATTATCTTCTCCTTTGTGTATCATCTTGTTGTTTGTACATATATTTAAAAAAATCCTCATATAATTACTGTATTTTAATACTCTTACAGTTTTTTCTTGTTATCACTACTGTCATATTTTACAATTATTATATTTATTATCATTAGTATTAGAAGTACAGCATAAGATAACTAACTCTTCCTTATTGCTTGATTGAAGATCAGGCACAAGTATCGCTCCTGCCCTCTGAAGCTTGGGGTGTGCAGCTTATTGTGAAACACATTTTAATTTAAAAAAATGGTTGAAATCATAACCATAATTTTTAAAGAGATGGACTGATTAGCCAGTGGAAAGCCTTGGTCAGATGACCAAAAGCTCCAGCTGTGGGTCATCATATGACTAAGTCCTGCGTCAGGAAACACTCGTCCTGTTTCCTGACAGACACTATACCTAACTTTAAAAGCTTGTCCATGGCTTAGGCCTCTCCAGCTTTGTCATTGTGGTTTTTATAATTACTGGGTGCCTGTAAGGATCTCTGAGAACTTTTAGTAAAAATTAATAATTAATAATTTTAATGTATTTTTAAAATGACGTTGCCTATTTTAACTCGGTATGGTAGTGTGTATTTGTGTTGTGTATGCTATATTTTTTTTTTTACTGCTATGAGCACTGAATGACTTACTCAATGTACTTTTCAATTATCACAATTGTTATTACCTTGGTGAGAGATGGCCAGTGTGTTAAAAAAAATTCCATACTTACTATGCATACTGTATATACAAGACAATACAGATATTAACTCAGTCTTAAACCTCGTTTTGGGGAGCTGCAACAGAATACATAAACTAAAGAATGCAATAAACAAATATCTCTTGCTCAGTAATAACCCACATGGAGACAGAGCTCAGGAGATTAATTGATCTGTTTTTTCGACTCCCTCCTGGATCCTCTTCAGCAGATACACAAGTGTTCGACTCAACCTAAGTAGACACTCCTTGTAAATAAAAAGCCCCCACAAAGATCCTAAAAGTCCTCTATTTGCTATCTGCTTTAAAAATATTATTAAAAACACCCTTAAATTTGATGTAAATTTATGTAGATCACACATCAGTGTCATGTATGGTGCAGCCTTCTTATTCAAGATCCCTGGCAGCATTTATACTTGTGCACTTATTGCCGTCTCTGTATTTCTACCCCTTAGTAATTTTTTTTTTGATTAACACATCGGCCGTTTTCCGCCAAGGTAAGTAGGGTGGCCCGAAAAAGAAAAACTTGCATCATCATCATTCACTCCATTACTGTCTTGCCAGAGGCACACTCACACTACTGTTATAAAACTGCAACATTAACACCCCTCCTTCAGAGTGCAGGCACTGTACTTCCCACCTCCAGGACTCAAGTCCAGCCTACCGGACTTGAGTAATTATGATAGCTAAATTTGTCATTATATTTAGGAGACGCACTAAACCCATGAGGATCATACAATGCCTGGGGAATGGGAGGCAGTTAGGTTCAATCCACAGAAAGGGAGGATCAAGAACTCCTCATCAGCTTCAAGGAACCTCCCTTGAGAGGAACATTTTGTTACTTGAAATAATCATTGCATATAATAATTTTTTTTTTTTTTCAACAAACTGGCCATATCCCACTGAGGCAGGGTGGCCCAGAAAGAAAAACAAAAGTTTATCTTTCCAACTTTGGTAATGTATACAGGAGTAGGGGTTACTAGCCGCTTGCTCCTGGCATTTTAGTCGCCTCTTACGACACGCATGGGTTATGGAGGAAGTATTCTGTTCCACTTCCCCATGGAGATGCATTTAATAATCCTGTATTCATATAACTTTATTACTATAAAACT
Organism: Cherax quadricarinatus; assembly: GCF_038502225.1. Taxonomy (NCBI): domain Eukaryota; kingdom Metazoa; phylum Arthropoda; class Malacostraca; order Decapoda; family Parastacidae; genus Cherax; species Cherax quadricarinatus. The sequence continues at coordinate 21,124,251 of NC_091334.1, read as the reverse complement.
TAACATTCAAATACCCTAACTTCAAGTATACAGTATCAAGTACAGTAGTTTTAAGTTCTTGTTTCAGCCTGCCCAAAATGCTCTACATAACTAGGGGCTTTTCAAAATGTATACGATAAATTTCACCTAATTTTATAACGGTCACAAACAGTTTGAAAGCATTTTTTTTTATTCTAATTGGCTGTAGTAATTGCATTGTGTTTGTCAACCCCATTATAGAAATTTACCAATTAGGTATTGTGAAAAATTTGTTTTTAGCTACAGGAGCAGAGCTAAGCTCATAGTGTCCTGTCTTCATTGTTTAAAGTCATGTAATATATTAAATACTCTAGTGGTTGCAGTATTTATTCTATCCTTTTCAATTTCATTCAAAAAATTTTCCACTCTGTGAAAAAAATCATTCTTTTGAAGCTCATGGAGCAGAGGTGAGCTTGTGTTATCCCATCTTCATTCAGTACTTAGTCTATCATAAAGTGTATGCTTGTGCATGCTTGCATGATTTGTAATAAAAGCTTTTATTTGATGACTCAGGGCTATTCTCCACTTGCTAAAGGCTTGGTCCTAAAGGAAACGACAGTGGAGAAAATAGCCAAACATCATTTGAAAACACCATCTCAGATCCTGATCCGCTGGAGTGTGCAGAGACACATTCCTGCTATCCCAAAATCGACTAAATTAGAACGAGTGATGGAAAACTCTCAGGTAGATTGCTTTTTCTTTTTTTTAAGGTGGGAAAGATGTTCCTGAAAAACTTAAGATTTCAGATGCAGGAGTAAAGAGGTACAGTATTTGGTAAGTCAGTAGATTAGGCATGTATCTCCAAGAATATTTTTTAACTATTTAATAGTTCTAGGAAATTACTTTTGTTACAAAAAAAATATTATTAATGTTCCTTCTTTGGCTCACCCTTTCTTAGTGGAAAATATCTGATGTTAAAAATTGGCTCATTAATAGGTAGGTTTCTCTGTGCTAACACACTGGCTGTTTCCTCACCAAGTTGGGTGACCCAAAGAAATAACCACATTCACTGTTACTCATTTTCTAACTGTCTTTCCAAAAGTGAACAGACATCACAATTTCAGTGACCTTACTTGCAGTATCATCCACTGTCTGCAGGCACTGTACTTCCCTTTTCCAGAACTCAAGTCCAGCTAGCAGATTCTTGGATCCCTTCATAGATTTTACCATGTTCATACCAACAGCACATGAAATTGACGAAGTATTTGTCTTAACTCACTCCAATTCCTCACACGTGCCTGCTGGATGCTCAAGCTCAAACCTCGCAAAACATCCTTCCAACCCTTCCTTGGATGTCTTCTATGGTTCCTTCCTTCCACCTCATATTTTTACTTTCATGCAGAATAAGCCGCATGGGGATGGAAATCTTTAGCTCTAGATCTTTCGCATTCGTGTGTCGTCAGGAGTTATGCAATGTTGAAAGACAACAACAGACAAAAGGGAAAAGTTTCTGAGACAAGGGGAAAAGGTATCAGTGGCAGCCCATGTTACAGACATAGGCTGCCGCTGATACCTTTTTTGAATTATCCTAGGTTCTCTACACATGTGCTGCTATGTATGATAATCCATGTAACTGTATTTGTGTATACCTGAATAAACTTACCTACTTACCTTCTGCCTTGCCTCAGAAAATTTCCCCTATTATCTGTAGCTGTTTTGCAACATTGCATAGCTTCTGATGATGCACGAGAGTGCAAAAGATCTGGAGCTAAAGATTTCCATGCCCATATGGCTTGTTCTGCATTGTTAAGATCGTCTGTTTGCAATTGCATTTCATTATACTTTCATATGTATTTTTCACATTAATCACTTCTGACCAAGACAATGTGACAAAAGAAGAAAAGATATTCACCATTGTTGAGTTTCTATCTGTCTTTCCAGAATGATGCAGACATAATAATGGCCTACCAGACTACAACCTCTCCACTGGACTAGAAATAATGTTCTCATATTGATTTAATATTTTTGACAGATTTTAAAGTGTGATTGCTAGTATCTATAACATATTTCTTTAAAATCCTGTCTGGTTGATAGATGTAAAAGAATCTTCTATTTTATATTATAGGGTTACTGTCCACTAGCCAATGGCCAAATTCTAAATGAACCAAAAATTCAAGAGATTGCTGGTATACATGGCAAATCTCCTGCCCAAGTTCTTATACGTTGGAATCTCCAGAAGAGAGTAGTATGCATCCCAAAATCCACCAAAGAACACAGGGTCAGAGAGAACTCAGAGGTAGAGGCAAAACATGGGCATGATAGCATTAAGTTGCCTGTAAATCATCATTATTAATAACTTGATCATTTTGACTGTATAGTACTCAGTATTGCAAGAATATGAGTGTGTTTTACTTTGCTTGTAGACCATTGTTTCTCCATACATTACCATGGCTGAGATTCTGGCATGATGCAGTATGCAAAAATTTATTAGTACAGTACACACAGTTTAACATTCAGAATCATGTGAAAATATATGTATGTAATCAATGCTCCATCAGTTATCTTAAACAATATAAAGTACTACTTAAATGATATTTTTCCATTGCTTATTGTATGTGAAGAGCATAGAGAAACTAATGAAAGTGAAACATTGATTTGCATTTCTTAGAAAAAAAAGAGCATTTACCATTAATGATTGAATTTAGTTTGATATCCTTTGCTGGTGAAGGGCTCTTGATGCAAAGAATTGGCATTACCTTCCCTTTCCTTTGATCATATCTGATTGCTTTCCATTCCCCAAGGCACTGTGATTCCAAAGGCAGTACCTGTACATGATATTAGAAGTGTTGTGGTTAGAAATGGTTCATAATTGTGTGTTATTGTCACTCTCCCAAGTTCAGCTTGGGTGCAGACAGGTATTACCAGCTGTGTATTACCAGCAGTATAAAGACTGTAAACAAAGTTGCTCACTGTAACTTATTTTTTCAGAATAAAATTTTCTCTCGACATAAGGTATTTTTATATTGTGCTATCTGAGTTTGAGAAGACAACAACACATGAGTTTGGCTGGATGTTAAAAATCTGACATTACAGATTTGCAATGCTAAATATAAATTGAATTATTGAGACACAACTCTTTTGATGCAATTGTAAATGCTTGAATCTCTACTATTTTTTAATTACTGTACTGTATATTGCATACATATTTACCTGTTTGTCTTTAGCTTTGTCTGTTCATCTAACTAAATCTGTTTTCTACCAAATTTCCATATCTACTAAATCATTAACATAAGTATTATCCAGTATTTTTAATACAGTATACGGAAGTACCCAACTTACAAACATTTCAAATTACACACATCTACACTTACAAACTGTACATTTAGGAGCCAATCACATATTACAGCCACTGAGCCGCCATAATACAAACACATACTATGCACAATCACGTGTCAATTTAATGGGCCTCAGTTTAACAGACTTCAGCAGTGCAAAACAAAATCTGTGGTCTGTTGATTCAGAAACAATGGGCAAAGTCCATTGGTTAAAGAATTGTCCGTCATTGTAATGATCATGGTAGAACAATCTCATCTTTACCTACCGCAGTTACCAGTCTCTTATTATGCTATTAAATCGAGGGGTCATTTGTCTTCTATACACCACTTGTTTATAAATTGAAAAACTGAGAACACCACTTGTTTGTAAGATGAGAAACTGGGAATACCACTGGTTTGTAAGTTGAAAAACTGGGATACACCACTTGTTTGTTCGTTGAAGAACAGGGAACACCACTTGTTTGTTAGTTGAAGAACGTGGAACACCAATTGTTTGTTAGTTGAAGAACAGGGAACACCACTTGTTTATAAGTTGGATACCTCCTGTACACAGTAATGTATATTTTTTTTTTACCTAGGATCTCCTAGCTTGTTTTGCAGTCATCTCTTGTGAGAACTTTATTGTACTAACTTTTGCCCTTTGCAGATATTTGACTTTACTCTGTCTCAAAAAGATTTTGAGACTCTTGATTTATTACACTGTGACCTTCATGTATCATGGGACCCAAATTGTGTGACGTGATGTTTACTGTAACCACTGGGGGTCCTCTCACATGCTGCCTCTGAGGTACGTTCATTTGCGTGCCTGCCAGTAAGGAAAAGTACTGTATGTTGTATTTTTTTTTTCATGTTTCGTTGTCAGCTTTAGTGTAGGCTTAGGGAGCTTGCAGTAATAAAATAATGAATGCTCTTTTATTTGTGTGGTGGTGGATAATGAAGTGATATAGAGTACACTAATAAAAATATTAGGATTCCTGTTTTTATGTCAATGTTTTCATTCTGAATTAATTTGAGAAGTCGAATATGGTATGCATATATCATACATATAGAATTGTATAATATACAGATTAAATAATTGTATATATAATTTATCATTTATCATGAAGTCAGTTTGTATGCTTTTATACTGTAATGTACTGTATGTGCAGAATTGCTGGTATGAGTTTTATTTGAAAACTCGTTATATTATAACCTACATAGTATGTAGTAAGATGAGTCAATGTTTCATTGTGGTGTCTGTCCTTTTTGAAGGTCAGCTAAAGAAGAATGATGTTAAATTTGTTTTTTCTTTAGGTAAACATACTTTGGTGAGGAAACAGCCAGTAAGTTAAAAAAAAATATGCAACATGTTTTGTAATATCCATTTATACTGAAATATAAAATGCATCGTCTACATTCATATGACTTTTTCTATGGTAAATATTAATGACTTCAATGAGCAAGTCTCAGTCGTAAAAAAAAATCCATTTAGATTGTCGACCCTTAGTCTGATTAATGGCTCACTACATACCGAGTCATATTGATACTCAGGTGTTGCAGGTAAATTATGCAATACCTAAGTATCTTCACTGAGGAAACATTTCACCTGCAGAGCAGACCTCTTCAGTGAAATACAGAAGTGATCACTTTAGTACAGTGGACCCCCGGTTAACGATATTTTTTCACTCCAGAAGTATGTTCAGGTGCCAGTACTGACCGAATTTGTTCCCATAAGAAATATTGTGAAGTAGATTAGTCCATTTCAGACCCCCAAACATACATGTACAAACGCACTTACATAAATACACTTACATAATTGGTTGCATTCGGAGGTAATCGTTATGCGGGGGTCCACTGTATTTGACTGATGATGCCGTCTGTGCAGACAAAGATGTTTCATTTATAAAGATGCCAAAATGTAGCACGTGCATCTTACTTATCAACTTGTGATTACTTGTGTATCCTCATTATGCTGATCGACTTTTGATTTTGTTGTGATTGGTTCGTCAGTCACTATTCAAGATGACATTTCTCAGTTTTTGCCTTGCCTCACTTCTATAAGTTCTTGGTATTCACATTGTGTTTTCTTTTTCTTTGGGTTTCCTTTCATTAGGTGGGACATGGCTGATATCTTAAAAATATACTACTTGTGAGTTACTTAATACAGAATTTCATGAATATTAAAAAAAAAAATATTCACTAGCATGTTTACTTACTTTACATCTTTAGGACAATAATGTAAAGAGAGAACATGCAAAAAACAAATAGTATTACTATATATACATTTTTTTTTTTTTTTTTCAACAAGTCGGCCGTCTCCCACCGAGGCAGGGTGACCCAAAAAAGAAAGAAAATCCCCAAAAAGAAAATACTTTCATCATCATTCAACACTTTCACCACACTCACACATTATCACTGTTTTTGCAGAGGTGCTCAGAATACAACAGTTTAGAAGCATATACGTATAAAGATACACAATATATCCCTCCAAACTGCCAATATCCCGAACCCCTCCTTTAAAGTGCAGGCATTGTACTTCCCATTTCCAGGACTCAAGTCCGACTATGTGAAAATATACATACTTTATTTAAAACTGAAAATAAAAGAGAAATTACAATTGCATTACTAAATATATACACACACTCAAAGTATATTTACTGTATATTCAGTACAGTATACAGTATTATTTAAAAAAGTTGGAGGACTTAAAATAATAGCAATAAAGGAAATCTGGTTCAAAAAAATCCAGATCATACCATTATGTTGAAAGTTTAAATTTATTTTATAAAGAATATAATAAACTAATAATACAGTTTATAATTGGTTATTTAAACAATCTTTCCCATCCATTACATATGATTACTAAGATGTATTCACTAAATTAATTTGTGAGAATCAATCAAAGTTTATTCTCTATAAGGATTACAGTGCGGGGTTTACAGATTTTGGTTATTGTGTGGTTTACATGTAATAAAATACTAATTACAGAGGGGGCCACTAGAACACCTAGCAAGGCTAGGCATTTCGGGCAAACTTAGATTAATTCTTAACCCTAAATTATTACAAATTGTGGAGTAAGTTGACTAAATACTAAGTGACTAAATACTAGTTTGTGAGTTTAGCAATGTGAATGCTTTTGTTTTGACACAATACATAGTTTCTATATTGGAGCATCACAGGCAAACTTGTGACTAGTTAGGAATCATTATTTTAAGATTAAGATATGTATTTCTGTGCTTATAGCCAAATGGGTGAGTGAGTTAGTGAGTGCTAGTGGAACTTCTGTGATTATCCTACAAAATTCTTTAATGAATATAGATTCATTTTGGTTGTTGTAATAAGCAGGGTGCTACAGATGTGCACCTCAGTGTGTATAATCTACACGGAGAGCATATTTTGATTGTGTAGTGAACAGGTGATGTACAGTCTCAGTGATCCTTGTGCAGGCTGGCGTGTTAGAAAAAATTATTCATTAGTAATGAGTGTGAGTATACTTAGACCATAAAAACACACATAATTCTCTCCTCACTTTTTCCTTACCTCTGTTTTTATTGTTCTAATTGTTTGCCTTTGAGGTGATTGACTTGGTGTTCTTTATTTCTCCCAAATCCATCAACTTTTTATTGAATAAATGTCTTCTGATCAGTGTGATACATATTTCTAACTGATGAGTGAAAGTAATATTATTGTTTAATTTAGACTTTATTAAGTTAAAACAGGTTTGCTTACCTTGTCAAATAAAAATATATTTCCTTTGCTGAATTACCTAAAAAGAAAAACGAAAGTTTTTCCTTTTAGGTTACCCTATCTTGGTGGAAGATGAATTACCTAATGAGAAAAACTTTCATTTTTCTTTTTAGGTCACCCTGCCTTGGTGGGAGACTGCTGTTGCATTAAAAACCTTTTCTGAGAGCCTGCGTTACCTTTACTATGGGTTAAGAATCTCGTAATACTATATTGTTATTTGAAAAATGTTGATATGAGCATTTATTTTCTCTCAGGTTTATGATTTTGTCCTGACCAAAGAAGATATGGCAGTATTAGACAGTTTGCCACAAAAATTAACCATCATGAACCCAAGTGCTATTCAAGCTAAAATTGATAACCCCTTGCCTGATGGGTACAAACTCACCTTTGTCAAGACACCAGTGGAGCCATAAGATAAAATACATCATCATTATTATTGCGCCAACAGCCAGCAGCCACAACAAGTGCAGCAGCAGCAGCAGCACTAGTGTAGTTTACCATCAAATTAACTGTCACCACTATTGCTGCTCCATTTCTTGCTTCATGGGATGAAGAAACATTCACCAGGAAGTGAGGGAAATGTGGTACAATATTTAAAAAAGAAGGTAAAGATCAACTTTAGAGCTTGATTTGCAGTGACGAAATTGTTGCAACTTTTAGGGATCTAATATGAAAGAACATTATGTAATTATCTTCAGTATAAATTATTATTGTCTCTCTGTGCTTTTATCTCTTCTTCAAGAAACATCCATTTGGTGAGGGAGTGGGGGTAGCCTCTTGCAGACTCTTCAGATATTGTTGATTCTGCACCTTCAATTGTTGAAGATCTTTTTTAAGGAATAATGTACATGTACCTACAGTATGTACAAAAGCACAAAACATTTAATTTTTTCTCGGTGATTTGACATTTTTTCTGTGATTATGTTGTGGTGGGATTCTTACAGGGTACAGCACTAGCATGAGGTGGTGAAGGAGCACGCGCTGTCAATAAGTTAATGTTGTAGGTGCCACACTCAAAATAGACATAATGGCTGTCTCATGGAGAAAGACACTGCATCACTCTGCAAGGATTGTCAGGTCACCGTAATGATCTGACATATTTTGATTGAGTGGCCCAGTCATCAGAGAACGTGCCAACTTCATTTCAGATGCCTTTTCCAACATCTTGATGTACTTACTTGGCTTTCGTCTCTGACAGTTTCACATTTGATGCAAGTACTTTCTTTGTTTTCCTAATTGACATCAATTTGCCTCATCTGTATTATTATTATTACATTTAGGAGAAGGAGAAGCACTAAACCCATAGGAGTCATACTGTGCTAGAGGAAATAGGAGCCAGTCAGCTTTCATCCAGGGAAGAGAAAATCAGGTCCAATTTCTTAGATCAAGAACCCCTCACTGGCATCAAGTGATCTCCCTAGGATCATCATATGTAACCACTATCCTTACAACTGATGTTATACAACATCTCTACCTCTTCTTTCCCTTTATCCCTTCTCCATCCACCATGCAGTGTAACCTTTATGGGTTTTTACTTTCCATGAATATACATGTAATAAGGCCAGAGTGATTTGAAGTAGAGGAGCACTCACTCTCAGTGCTGTATCACTATCACCATCCCTGTCACTGTTATCAGTTCTCCATCATTTATGGGAAAGTTTTCATTTTGCTGTTGTTCCTGTAGTAGTGCATTTCTTTGGCAATTTTTTTTCACCCAATAATTAGTTACCATTAGTTTTGGCAGTTTAATGTTTGAAAACTCAAAACAATGTGTTCTTGGATCAGCTTAGAAATTAAGTCCATTAGTATTCTTGATATAAAATTTATATTATTATTTGTGCTGTTACTTATTTTATAAACCTTAGTAATTATATTAGTGTACAACGACACTACAATTTAATGGACTAATAGGGGAGAGGCTGTGTCTGTTTATGCTAATTATCCATTAAATTCAAAATAAATTTACTTAGTGAATGAACAATTCTGGATTTCAGATTTTGTCTGTTGCTTCCATATATCGTCTGTCCACTGATTGTGTCCTTTAAATCTGAATTATTACAATCAAAACTAAGCACTAAACCCACAAGGATCATACAGTGCTGCTTTAAGCCTGAAATCTACTAAATTATTTATTTTTTTTTTTTTTATTATCACACCGGCCGATTCCCACCAAGGCAGGGTGGCCCGAAAAAGAAAAACTTTCACCATCATTCACTCCATCACTGTCTTGCCAGAAGGGTGCTTTACACTACAGTTTTTAAACTGCAACATTAACACCCCTCCTTCAGAGTGCAGGCACTGTACTTCCCATCTCCAGGACTCAAGTCCGGCCTGCCGGTTTCCCTGAATCCCTTCATAAATGTTACTTTGCTCACACTCCAACAGCACGTCAAGTATTAAAAACCATTTGTCTCCATTCACTCCTATCAAACACGCTCACGCATGCCTGCTGGAAGTCCAAGCCCCTCGCACACAAAACCTCCTTTACCCCCTCCCTCCAACCCTTCCTAGGCCGACCCCTACCCCGCCTTCCTTCCACTACAGACTGATACACTCTTGAAGTCATTCTGTTTCGCTCCATTCTCTCTACATGTCCGAACCACCTCAACAACCCTTCCTCAGCCCTCTGGACAACAGTTTTGGTAATCCCGCACCTCCTCCTAACTTCCAAACTACGAATTCTCTGCATTATATTCACACCACACATTGCCCTCAGACATGACATCTCCACTGCCTCCAGCCTTCTCCTCGCTGCAACATTCATCACCCACGCTTCACACCCATATAAGAGCGTTGGTAAAACTATACTCTCATACATTCCCCTCTTTGCCTCCAAGGACAAAGTTCTTTGTCTCCACAGACTCCTAAGTGCACCACTCACTCTTTTTCCCTCATCAATTCTATGATTCACCTCATCTTTCATAGACCCATCCGCTGACACGTCCACTCCCAAATATCTGAATACGTTCACCTCCTCCATACTCTCTCCCTCCAATCTGATATTCAATCTTTCATCACCTAATCTTTTTGTTATCCTCATAACCTTACGCTTTCCTGTATTCACCTTTAATTTTCTTCTTTTGCACACCCTACCAAATTCATCCACCAATCTCTGCAACTTCTCTTCAGAATCTCCCAAGAGCACAGTGTCATCAGCAAAGAGCAGCTGTGACAACTCCCACTTTGTGTGTGATTCTTTATCTTTTAACTCCACGCCTCTTGCCAAGACCCTCGCATTTACTTCTCTTACAACCCCATCTATAAATATATTAAACAACCACGGTGACATCACACATCCTTGTCTAAGGCCTACTTTTACTGGGAAAAAATTTCCCTCTTTCCTACATACTCTAACTTGAGCCTCACTATCCTCGTAAAAACTCTTCACTGCTTTCAGTAACCTACCTCCTACACCATACACTTGCAACATCTGCCACATTGCCCCCCTATCCACCCTGTCATACGCCTTTTCCAAATCCATAAATGCCACAAAGACCTCTTTAGCCTTATCTAAATACTGTTCACTTATATGTTTCACTGTAAACACCTGGTCCACACACCCCCTACCTTTCCTAAATTAGGGTCTGCTAAATCAAGATTTTTTCTGTAATGTGATTGTATGTAAAGCTGTGTCTAAAAATTAAGCAAGACCTGTTTTTAGTGATTATTTAATCTTAGTATTATATTATAAATGGCATACAATACCAGTAAGACACATATGCAATACTTACAAATCTTTATTGAGGAAACATATCACCTGCCCTGCAGGTGATATGTTTGATACATTTCCTCAGTAAAGATTTTTAGTGTTGCATGTGTATCTTACTTATCATTGTAATAATATACAATCTACACATATCAAAAAATGACAGATTTTAACAGAATCTCTGCATGTTCTCTCATGATACATTATTTTTTGTAGATTTGAATATTTCCTGGTGCTGCCTGGCCAACACTTTGCTAACCTTTGCAGGTGTTTATTTATATATGGTTCAAGTCACAGGTCATCTCAGCTTGAATGAGTCACAGTTCAGTTTACTCTTAATGGTTATTATTATTATTATGAGGGTGCTTGTGTGGGAGGGGGGTGAAGGCAGCATTCAGGGAACTGGAGTACAGATCCAATTCCCTAGTCCAAAAGCCCTTCACTAACATCAAGGAACTTCCCTTGAGGGGTCTTAATGGTTAAAGAAAGAAGGTTGGAATTCAGATTTGTATTATGAAGTACAGTTTATTGGAAAGATCAAGAAAATTGTGATTAGCCAAATTTAAATGATGAAATTTTAATTATTTAATGAAGTAAACTCTTCAAGAAAGGGGCTTTGACACTAGTGAAGAGCTTTTGATCCAAGGAGCTGCAATTCCCCTTCACTTCCTTGGATCAAACCTGACTGTGGCTCACTCCCAAGTTACTATATGGCCCTTACAGTTTTAGCTCTTTCAAATGAATTATAATAATACAGTATAATTATAAGGCCCAAAATATAATTTTTTTTATTGTAGTTGCCAGGTGAGTGATGTAGTCAGTTTACAGTTACAGAATTTATACAGATTTATGGAAAAGCATTAGACAAATACATAGTAACACACACATACACACCATGTATTAGTTTAAGGTTACAGTTATCCTTCCAAATTTGAAGGAAGTTACCTTCCTAGAGGACCTGTGAAGTAAGAAACTGACTAACACAAATTTTGTTTCAGATTTCTTTAATGTAGTACTCTAATCTGCTTGATATTGACATTCAAGAGAAATAATGCTGGGTGATTTAATGTTGGGGATTATATATATATTCGCTGGTTGCCTATCAAATAAAAAAAAATGTTGGGTGCTATAATTGAAACCTCTAAGGAAGACATCCACAAATTTTATGGGACAACTGTATATAATTAATAACAGTTGGTGACTAAAGTAACATGCTAACAAGTGGGAATAAAGACATGTAATGAAGAGCAAGCCTTTATTTTACCAACATTTTAATGAGTTTTATCAAATCTCTTAATAATAAGAATTATTATAATCAAACCTAAGTGCTCAACCCACTAGGGTTATACAGCACTGCTTAAAATTGAGAAAAGTTTTCTAAAATAAGGAATCATTTTGCATATGTCTTTATACCCATTTATAAAAATGAATTAACATAAATATTATTGACTTTATGAAAATTATTTAATTTTCAAGACTCGTGAAATCATAACACAATTGCAAACAAACCCGTGAACGGGTAGGGTTGGAACCCATGGTGAGCAAGTCTTAAAACTTTTAGGGCTCACTACATCCATTTCATGCTTTAATTTTCAAACTTATTTGATCACTTCAGCTTAACTCTAAGTAATCAAATTAAGTTTTCAAGGGGTAGAAGAGTAAGCCAGTGGAAGGCCTCGGTCAGATGACCAAAACTCCAGTGGCAGGTCATCACATGACGCAGACCTGCATCAGGAAACACTGGTCCTGTTTCCTGATGAACCGTACCTAACCTAACTCTAAAGAAAATAACTGTTATCACAATCTGTTAGCAACCAAACTAGTGTAGCACCAAAGGTTAGCGTACTAGTAAACTCACTGGTGATGTGTTATCATCACCAGTGTGTAGTCTTGGGATATCCTCAGAACATTACACACTACTGCTAATACTCAGTAGGATTAAAGTACATATAAAAAAAAGATCAGGCTTAATAATTTATACATTATTTATTAGTATTAAGGAACCACTATAAAAGGAAAATGAATCGTGAGTAAAGCATTTTCATTATTACTGCTAAATCTATAGGGGTCATACAGCACCTTGGGAAAGCAAGACAATCGGGTTTGCTCCAAGGGAGGATAGGTTCAATTCCTTGGATCAAAAGCCCTTCATTGGCATCAAAGCACATTACCTGAGGGGATGGTTAAGTAACAGATTAGAGCTAATTCAAGTGTGTAAATTATGTTAAGGATGATGTAATATAAAATACTTAAGAGTAAGTTGAAGGCATTTGTGGTATGTATATAAAGAAAATACTATACAATACCAACAGTACTGTGTATTTCAATAATTCACTATACCATGAACTTACTGGATACATTCAATCAACACTTATTGTGACAAAGAATTATCTAGCTATTACAAAGCTGACACTCAAAATACATTGGCTTAGCACAACCCCCACTCAAAAAATTTACAGGTACAAACCCTAAAAATCAAGTCCCTCAATACTGAATTATTTAAAAAAAAATCCAATTGAAAGTGAATAAAATTAAATCAAGAAAAAATCTCCAAAATCAGGAGATCAGATTCTAAGTGAACTGTGATTTCTTCATTGTTTTCATCTTTCTCTGCTGCTACTACCTAGTAATACTGTAATACTAAAGAATCCCAGTGAATAATATTGTGAAGAATGTAGAGTTCTTGTATCATTTTTTTTTTTTTTTGGTAACGGGTTGTAATGACTCAAAAAAATCATCTCTCTTCACTAGCATCAAGGCAGCTTGATGTGAAGGACTCTTGAGCCAGGGAATTGTAACTACTTTCTCTCTCTTTGGATCAGATCTGTTTACTGTACTCTGCATTCTTCAGGTGTTGTATGAGCATTATGGGTTTAGTTTTTTCCTGACACAATAATAACTGAAGTAATAAGAATCTTAATCCTTAAGTTCCAGACCTGCTAGCATTTATTTGTTTTTGACATGCTGGCCATCTCCCACCGAGGCAGGGTGGCCCAAAATAAGAAGGAAACACTTTCACCATCATTCACACAATCACTCTTTGTAGAGGCATGCAGATATGGCAGTTCAGATGTCATTCCAAACAGCAAATATCCCAAACCCCTCCTTTAACGTGCAGCAATGTACTTCCCACCTCCAAGACTCAAGTTCAGCTAACTGGTTTCCCTGCATCCCTTCACAAAATATTACCCTGTTCATATTCCAAGTCTCAAAAACAATTTGTTTCCATTCACTTCTATCTAACACGCACACATGCCCAGCATTCATAAGTAAAATAATTTAAAACATATCAAATATTTTTGTTTCTATTCTACAGTATAGATATTTTTATTTTCAACATGCTGGCCATCACCTACCGAGGCAGGGTGACCCAAAAAAGAAAGAAATACTTTCACCATCATTCACACATAATATATGCTTCTAAGCTGTTGTGTTCTGAGCACCTCTGCAAAAACAGTGATTATGTGTGAGTGAGTTGAAAGAGTTGAATGATGATTAAAGTATTTTCTTTTTGGGGATTTTCTTTCTTTTTGGGTCACCCTGCCTCAGTGGGAGATGGCCGACTTGTTTAAAAAAAAAATAAATAAATAATTATTTCTCTCGGGCATACGAAGAATGCAGTAGGTATACATGAATTAGTACAAAACTAGGCACAAAAGAAAGCCACTAATTATGCAATGCATTATTCATTCTTGGAATTCTGTGCACTTACGTTCACGACGTGTTGGGCTACATGCAAAGGGAAAAAGTGATAGGGAAGAGAGAAAAATTAGGAATGGCTAATGTTAACCTCTACTTTTATTAAAATGTAACTAAAAGCACAAGGCAGATCAATTACATTATACAAATAACCTAACTTGGACCGTTAACTAGACACACAGAAGTGCAAAGGGGAGGGAGCCAGAATATACGTATATGGGAGGAGGCAGGGGACAGGAGTGATAGAACAGAAGGGAATAGTAGTATTCTGTGTGATTAATTAACGCTCCATGTCGAACCAAAACATTGTCAAAAGTTTGTCTCCTGTGTACGGGTTATTTGTGTATTATTCCAGTCACAGTATTGTGCCTTTTTTAAATTTTTGCAGATTAGATGTTGGGATGAGGTGCATAACATTCAAGAAACCATGAGATTCCAACTGCTGGAACTCTGAAACCATTATCAGAAAAATGCCACCCAACATGTGCTAACTGCAACAATAAATTTGTTGCTATCACATAGGTACTCAGAGAACTAGGCTTGTGACAGAACACCCGATTTCAGTCATGCAAAGCCAATAAATCCCGCTCACTGTAGGTTTGAAGGGTGGCAGATTTAAAGAGTTGTACCTGCATTAAAGCACTTTTTTACATATAGTACAGTATGTGAATAATAATAATATACAACATCTAGCATACTGTCTCATTATTCACAGATGTGTAATTTTTTCACCTTATCACAATCTAGATTACAGTACTGAAATATATATACAGTGCTGTATATACTGACATCTTGCATATTTAATAAAAAATCTACATATGAGAAGCTATAAAGCATGAGGGAAATCTTACAATGTAAACAGTGTAAGGAGAATATTCATCAGTATCAAGCCCTTTCCACACTGAACACAATGCTAAGGCTTCTCATATAATAAATAATTTTTGCACATGTAAACCTGAAAGATGGAAACTTACATCTTGAGAGATGCAAACTTACATCTTGGCAGGTGTAAAACCTACTGTACACTAGGGGCCTCTGCCAAAATTGTGTTATAGCTATGTTAAGCACTTCTGATACTTTTTATATACCTATATTTAAAATATACAATTAAAATACTTCCATAAAGAGTCAAGCTGAAAAACAGTAGGCAATAATAGCACCATATAGTCCTGGTTGAACTACTTACAAAACATTTCTTTAATTATAAATTTTGATGCTCACAACAATTTATTATAAACTACTTAAACAATTTATGTAACTGTTGGGTAGTAGTCACAAAATACTGTACTTATGAAAGTCAATTGTCTGCCTTTAGTAAATGATCTAAGTACAGTATTTGAAAAGGGCAATAAGTTATTATTCTGAGATCAAAAGATTAGAAAAAATTATGGTGTTATATTTCTATAGAAATTACTAGAACATACATCATTTAAAGTATATGTATCCCTATCAGTATGTAATACTATATGAAACACATAACAATTCACAAAAAATACACCTAAATAAGGAAGATATACCTTGCTATCACTCTCTTGGTTTGCATTAGTGACTACACACTCATGAAGACTTTCTTTGAATCATGAACCTCAGAGGGTTACAAACAGGATAACCGAAGGAAGCCAAGTAGTGTGGCTTACTTCTGCCAGGGTTCTTAGGTCTTAACCTAGAATGCAACCCACAATAACCAACTAGCTCCTAGGTATTCATTTACTACTAGGTGAACAAGGGTGGCAGGTGTTAGAAATCTTGCCTGTATGTCTCGCCCAGAATTCAATTCTGGAATCTTTTGGTTGTGGGCTGAAGGCTTTATTACTGAGTTCTGAAAACACACTTTTCCATTCCCTGCACGGACACTAGCTAACTTGTCTGTGCTGGGGACAAAATCCATTTAAAAGGAAATAATATGTATAAATAATTACTGATAACTGATGTTGCAGAAATTGAATACATATACAAAAATAGATATGAATTGGTATCTACAGTATTTTAAATTTTACAATAGCCAAAATTTCTGTAACATACCTGTGCAATCCTATCTAGATTGTTTGCAGTTCAGTGTGTAAATATGACTGGCTGTTGTTTTCAGACGTTGTATGCTATACAATGATTATAAGCATAACCATAATTTTTAAAGGAGGTGGAGGGGTAAGCCAGTGGAAGGCCTCGGTCAGATGATCAAAAGCTCCAGCTGTGGGTCATCATATGACTAAAACCTGCATCAAGAAATGCTTGTCCTGTTTCCTTACAAACCTCACCTAACCTAACCTTCAGATTGTACATGTGATGTTCCACACCTGAGGATGAGTGAGGTACATAGGCTCAAGATTAATAGTAATGTTAAAAATAACTTCAGTCACATGCATCTACATAAATTATTATTATTATTAAGATTTTTGGAAAAGCACTAAGCCTATAGGCTAAGTTTGATACAAGGAAATGAAGGGTATCCCCCATTCCCTGCATCAAGAACCCTTCACTATGTCCCTTGAACTGTCACTTGTATAAAATATGACAAATTAGTTTAATGCCAGTGAGGGGCGCTTGATACAAGTAACTGGACTTGGCCTCCTCTTCCTCGGATGAAACCTACATGATTGCTATGGCTTTAGCACTTCCCTGATTAAAAAAAACGATAATGTACTTTTACCGTGCAGTGAACTTGTGACTTTATATCTCTGCACTATACTCTTCTTTAATTCTAGCTTTAACTTTAATACAGTAAACCCTCTATTTAACGGACTAATAGGGGTCATTGGGTGGCCAGTAATGGTAACTAGTGGATGGAGAAAAGATTATTTTGACATGGTTGTAGCAAAAATGAACAATTGTGTGACTAAGAAACTTTGTCCATCATTTCCAAACCTGACCCAGCAGATTTTGTTCCATATTTCTAAAGTCCATTACATGGGTGGGTTTACTGTATTTCAAAGTTTATTTGATTGGATACTGCCAGTAGTAATTCATATACGAGTATTATTCATGAAAGAATATACCAGTAATTCATTTAATAATGTCAACTTTTATAAAGTTTACTTTCTTTTCTACCCATCTATATCACAGGAAGCATCAGTCAATCAATGTGATAGTTTGTGGATCTAATCCTTAGATAAACTTTACACACTTCTCAACACTTGTTTCCCTCCCCATAGCATTATAAAGATACTAAACTTCTTATCTAGTGTTTCAAAATCTTAAAAATCTAAAATGTGGCTACAATCAAAGCAGACATTATGGGTATTAAATACTCACATTAAAATATCAAGGCATGCTGACAGCATCATCGACGACCTTAATAATCTATTAGCCGCTGTATAATCCTACGGGTTTAGTGCTTCCCTTTGATTATAATAATTATTAGACAAGACTGGAGAAGAATTTAGACACTATAAGGATCAGACCATATACCACTTGTCTAACTAATGTCAGACTTTTAGTATATTATTACATTCATGATAGGAGAGCTATACCTGCAGGGGACTTACAGTGCCTTGTGAGAGAATGGGAGGCAATTAGGTTCAATCCAAGGAAAGGAAGGCAAGGTCCAAGTTCTCAGATCAAGATCTCCTCATTGGTATTGAGGAACTTCCCTTAACAGAAGAGTGGTATAATTTAGTGGAGTCCAAAAATAAAACCGAGTGATTAGAATATCAGTATACATGAGTCACTCATTGTAAGAAGCATAGTATCAGTGCATAAGTCAACAGAATGTAAAACAGCATAGCCAGAGACAGGAAAACAGTGTGCTAAAGTTTGGTTTACTGGAGACAAATGCATGCCAAGTATAATTTAAAAAGTGCTGCCTCAGTGGAATGACAGCTGAAGAATTATTATTATTATTATCACACTGGCCGATTCCCACCAAGGCAGGGTGGCCCGAAAAAGAAAAACTTTCACCATCATTCACTCCATCACTGTCTTGCCAGAAGGGTGTTTTACACTACAGTTTTTAAACTGCAACATTAACACCCCTCCTTCAGAGTGCAGACACTGTACTTCCCATCTCCAGGACTCAAGTCCGGAGAATTAGTAGTGATGAATACATATTTCTTTCTTTGGGTCAGCCTGCCTTGGTGGAAACAGCTGAGGTGTTTAAATTAATAGATACTGAGGTAAACAGGCTTTTTCCAGTCACTCCTAGACCCTTTTGACAGTGTATTGCTTGACACACATTAAAACAAAATAGAAAATCTGCATTCTTAAGAAATAAAGCACTTGAGCAAGACCAAGGAAGGTAGAAAGAGGCAACAAAGCACACTTTGCAACATTAGTACAGGAGAAAGGAAAGGAAGAAGCTGACATGGAAGAAGATTGTGAGTAGACAGCAGCAATGGAAGCAGCAACAACAACCTGTAGGGAGTCTCATATACAAAGACTAACTTGTATTATACAATATATCTCTAGTCTTTGAAAAATAATCTGGCAAACTGATTATTGAAAGTCAATGTGATGGTTAACATTACAAATACAGGATGGGGTCCATCAGCTAATTATACTGGATTTGATAATATGGAAATAGAAAACAGCTGTCACATGTCTAAATACCGTACTTTCATTATAACAACTCCCACTATCCAGCACTGTAATATTGTATGTTGAGAAATTTACAACCCTTTTTCTTGTGACACAACCTTTCATATAGAGCCTCTCCTCACTTAACAATGGAGTTCCGTTCCTAAGACCACATTGTTAAACGAATTCGTCACTAAGTGAGGAGCATACTATAATGGTAGTGGGTTTGTGTCAACCATCTTTGATATTGTTTTAATATCACCTTTGCACCAATTATAACATTTCTGGTATATTTTTAAATGTTTATACAGTAGTGTACTGTATACTGAAATAAACAGAATAGAGGAAATCAGCTCTAATATACATTATTTAGGTATAAATACTGGTCAGAGAGCCCGTCGTAAGTTTGAGGCATCGGTAAATGAGTACGTCGCTAAGTGAGAAGAGGCTGTACTTATTCCTCGGGTGTATCTTTCTACAGTTCTCTCTTCTTTGCCTCATTCATGTACAGTATTTTTAACACATCAGCTGTTTTTTCACCAAGACAGACTGACGTAAAGGACATTACATTCGTGTTTGAACACCAATATTAAATGGTCATGTTATCTTGAAGTAAAATGAATAAATTTCATGTTAATCTTACTGAACACCCTCATATAATAAGGTATAGGAGAAGGCAGTCAGGATACACATGGGGTCCCCCACCTTACTAATGCCCAAGTTGCAATAATCCACACTTGCAAACAAGGCTTAGAAAACACAATACATATGAACTGAGAAAATAAATGTTAAGTGAATGCTGACCTACAGCTGCAAACATGACACAGTTATCCTTCGCACTATTATTTCATAAGATAATAAGTCAAGGGTACAAACAACTTGCTCGATAGTTGAAACATCTGGAACACAGCTCATAAGTTGGGACCTAATGAAATGTATTTTAGACACTGTCACTCTACAACTCACTACAGGAACTACTACTCATTTTACATTGTGGGTGCAGTAGGCATATCTTAATGATTTACTCCTTATTCTTGGAACACTGCAAGAGCCAGCATTTTTTTAATTTTTTTTAAAGTACCAGCTGTCTCCCACTGAGGTAGGGTGATCTTAAACAATAAGTTTTCACTATTACTCATTCAATATCTCTCTTGCTAGAATTGTGTAGACATTACAATTCAAATGACTCTGAATTTCAGTATCCCTACTACTCCTCCAGAGTATGCACTGTACTTCCCACCTCCAGGACTCAAGTCCAGCTAACCAATTTTCCTGAATTCCTTCATAAATGTTACCCTGTTCACACTATCAGTATGTCAACCCATTAAAAGCCATTTTTCTCTACTTACTTTAATCTAACATGCTTATACAAGCCTGCTGGATGCTCACGCTCTTAGCTCTCAAAACTCTACCCCTTCCCTACAAACTTTTCTGGGATGATACCCTACCCCTTCCTTCCACCTCAGATTTGTACACCCTCTTTGTCATCCTATCCCACTTCATTCACAACCCCTCCTTAGCCCTATGGCTTAAACCCTTAGAAATCCCACACCATTTTCTTATCTCTATGCTTTGAATTCTCTTCATAATATTTACACCATGCATTACTCTAAAAAACGATGACTCAAATGATGTTTCAGTTGCCTTAAACCTCTGCTTTGCTGCAATGTTGAAAACCCATGTGTTGGTACCACTATACTTTGCTACATTACCCTCTTTTTCTTCATCAAGAAACTTGTACTTATGCAAAGGTGCCTCAATACACCACCTACCTTTCTCCCCTCATTAGTGAACCATCTGCTGACATATCCATTCCTAAATACCTGAATACTATACATATATGTACATCTACTTCTGCCAGGGCCAGCCTTAAGCCAATTGGACTGATTGCTCCCAATTGGGCCCAGTGCCTAAAGAGGCTCCGCGCTAGAGTGCAATCTACTCTCGGCTTGTCAAGCACACACAACATGAAGTTAAAAATAAGGGGCATCTGGAGAAAGGAATTTTTCCAAGCTGAAACTGATCAAAACTTACTCGAGATCATCAATTCAGCAAGAATGTTTGAACAGTTTGGCGATTATATCCAATGAATCTGAAATTAGCAAGAGAATAGACCGACAAAATTCTAAAAGACTTTGCAGAGAAAAAAGCAAGAAAGATAACTTTCTCCTAATAAAAGGCAAAAGTAATATAACTCATTTACAGTTTATAAATGTTAAGTGATTTTTTAGAAGTCCAAAAAAGATAGTAATTTGTTTCCAACAGTGCACTTAAGTTCTGATTTTTTTTTCTGAACAAAAATAAATTAATATTTTTAATAAATCATTTCAGTCACTAAAGCAAGTGGTATTGTGACTATGTACTGTTCAGAAGTGATATACAAGTTTTGTTTGTTAATTGTAGGCTCACATGTATGCAGTTTTATAGTAAAATGTAGCTTACATCTGCTTGGTCTATTAACTGGCATGCATTTTTTAAGTGCAAAGTTTGCTTTCCATACTTGGGGGCCACCAATATTGTTCCCAATTAGGCCCCACACCTTCTAAGGCCGACTCTGACTTCTGCCATACTCTCTCCCTCCAATCTTTCATATTCCTAAACTTTGTTATTCTCCTCACCTTGATCTTTTCTATGTTCACTATCGTAATTATTTATATAACTTTCTTCTCATTAACAAGACAGACTTTTTATTTGTTACCAGAATTTACATTAACTTTTGGCTAAGAAAACTGAGCAAGAAATTATTTACTAGGCAATCTTAAGATAACTGACCCTGTGGTCATCTACATGTAGTTGTTGAGGCTGGGTCTCAGCTCCTGGCCCCTGTGGTCAAGTACAAAGATTATGCTTTCACAGCTTGAAATGACCCATATACATTTGTGAATGTAACAAATTTTTATTTGCAAAATCAACTGACAGGAATTGTCTGAAATATATATATTCAATTAAAGGCCACTAAAAATATAATTAGATATAAACAACAATAATAAATAATTTAAAATTCATAATTATATACATGAATCTACAATATTGTTAACTGTTCCGTTTTCCATCTGCATAAGGCAAAGATTTACGTATGCAGTAGTTCAAGAAATGCTCTCTATGCTCATGTTTTTATACAGTGTCAGTATCAGTGATTCAGTATGTCAGTGGATTCCTCAGCTTTTAGTTATTATGATAAGTAAGATTATCAAAAAATCTGTTCATGAAGGTCCTGTTAACAGAATGACTACATACATATACCATTTGCTACCATTTCATTAATTTTTCAGTCACTGGTAAACATGACCATGTCCTGACCAAGTAGCCAGCATATTTATTAAGCATCATACAGTTTACCTTTTGTCAATACGTACTGTACATATCTTAACTTGAATTTGGTAAATCAGTTTTGCTGAATAACACTGTTGCATTCAGTCAGCAGCTCTGGTGCCCAACACTTTACGGGCAGTTCTCAAACTGCCTGTATTTGATTGTAATAGCCACCAAATAACAATAAAGAACAGTAATGTTAAAATAATTTTTTAAAACATAAGCACTTAAAGATCACGACAAAGTGGAAACAACATCTTCAAGTAGCTGAGATGGGTGATCTTCCATGTCGATGAAACTCTTGATGGTTTCCAAGCGTTCATCGTCCAACAGCTTCTCTAAGCACCATTTTATTTTATTTAAATCATATATTGTATGATTTTTTCCAATTTCCCAGTATCCGAAACTGAGTAGGGTTCCTTTTCCTTACAAGAGAGAAAAAATCAAATTATTAGAAAAAAGCACTTGGCAAGGTTTGACTTACATGTGGCCTAATATATCAGCCCAAGTACTGTAGCTCAGAACACAAAGTTTTTATTTTCAGCCTGTTTTTTTTTTCCTCACACTCTGCTATGGCAATACATTCATTCCCCTACTTTCAATGACAGTACAGTATATCTTTAATTAACCCAAATGCTCTCTACTGTTTTTATTTTGCCAGAGATACTTTCATTCAATCTCTAAATTATTATATTTACGAAAGAGTACTAAACGTGTGTGGGTCTTCAGTAACTTAAACATTCTAATGCTTTTTTTTCCCTTGTTTAGTTTTTACAAATATTAATATTAATTCCTTTCTGCCTTCCCTCAAGTTCGGCACCAACCAGGCTGTTATCTCTGCTGGATGTACAGAGCCAAATGTGGTTTAATGTTTTTCACAGCATCATTAAGTGATGCTACAAGGAAAGAAAATGGAAAAAAAATATGCTTGAAAGCAGTCAACAAGTAAAGCCAATCATTTTTTTTGTATAATTTTAAATACTCATGACAACATTTCATACCTGTCAGGTAGCTGATCCTTCGCCGTGCAACAGTGCGAAGGAAGGTGTAGAATTCTTGGTAGTCCATTCCATGTGTGGCACGCAATAACAGCTGACACTGTCCAACCCAATCATCCATTTCATTACAATCCTGGATAGCGTATTCAACCTGAAGATTAGCAGAATTTAGTATGTATAGTATTTTGGGAAAGGTAATTCTCTAACCACTTACTGTACCTACAAATATACAATAATGTAATTTTTCTTTACCCAGCTAAGTAGATCATGCACCTTCTCCTTGCCATTGTTTCTTGCACCTGAAGATTGCACAGAGAGTACTTGAACTCCAACCTTGCCTGGGTACAGCATTCCTATCTGTGATAGGAGTCTAGAGCACTAGTGAGCTATGGTAACATTTTTTTTTTAACACACTGCCCATTTCCCACCGAGGCAAGGTGACCCAAAAAGAAAGAAAAAACTTTCATCATCGTTCAACACTTTCAACATCATTCATACAGAGGCGCTTAGGTACGAAAGTTTAGATGTCCCTCCAAACAGCCAATATCCCAAACCCCTCCTTTAAAGTGAAGGCATTGTAGTTCCCACCTCCAGGACTCGAGTCCAGCTAACTGGATAATAATAATAATTATTATTTTTTTATTTTTTTTATTATCACACTGGCCGATTCCCACCAAGGCAGGGTGGCCCGAAAAAGAAAAACTTTCACCATCATTCACTCCATCACTGTCTTGCCAGAAGGGTGCTTTACACTACAGTTTTTAAAATGCAACATTAACACCCCTCCTTCAGAGTGCAGGCACTGTACTTCCCATCTCCAGGACTCAAGTCCGGCCTGCCGGTTTCCCTGAATCCCTTCATAAATGTTACTTTGCTCACACTCCAACAGCACGTCAAGTATTAAAAACCATTTGTCTCCATTCACTCCTATCAAACACGCTCACGCATGCCTGCTGGAAGTCCAAGCCCCTCGCACACAAAACCTCCTTTACCCCCTCCCTCCAACCCTTCCTAGGCCGACCCCTACCCCGCCTTCCTTCCACTACAGACTGATACACTCTTGAAGTCATTCTGTTTCGCTCCATTCTCTCTACATGTCCGAACCACCTCAACAACCCTTCCTGAGCCCTCTGGACAACAGTTTTGGTAATCCCGCACCTCCTCCTAACTTCCAAACTACGAATTCTCTGCATTATATTCACACCACACATTGCCCTCAGACATGACATCTCCACTGCCTCCAGCCTTCTCCTCGCTGCAACATTCATCACCCACGCTTCACACCCATATAAGAGCGTTGGTAAAACTATACTCTCATACATTCCCCTCTTTGCCTCCAAGGACAAAGTTCTTTGTCTCCACAGACTCCTAAGTGCACCACTCACTCTTTTTCCCTCATCAATTCTATGATTCACCTCATCTTTCATAGACCCATCCGCTGACACGTCCACTCCCAAATATCTGAATACGTTCACCTCCTCCATACTCTCTCCCTCCAATCTGATATTCAATCTTTCATCACCTAATCTTTTTGTTATCCTCATAACCTTACTCTTTCCTGTATTCACCTTTAATTTTCTTCTTTTGCACACCCTACCAAATTCATCCACCAATCTCTGCAACTTCTCTTCAGAATCTCCCAAGAGCACAGTGTCATCAGCAAAGAGCAGCTGTGACAACTCCCACTTTGTGTGTGATTCTTCATCTTTTAACTCCACGCCTCTTGCCAAGACCCTCGCATTTACTTCTCTTACAACCCCATCTATAAATATATTAAACAACCATGGTGACATCACACATCCTTGTCTAAGGCCTACTTTTACTGGGAAAAAATTTCCCTCTTTCCTACATACTCTAACTTGAGCCTCACTATCCTCGTAAAAACTCTTCACTGCTTTCAGTAACCTACCTCCTACACCATACACTTGCAACATCTGCCACATTGCCCCCCTATCCACCCTGTCATATGCCTTTTCCAAATCCATAAATGCCACAAAGACCTCTTTAGCCTTATCTAAATACTGTTCACTTATATGTTTCACTGTAAACACCTGGTCCACACACCCCCTACCTTTCCTAAAGCCTCCTTGTTCATCTGCTATCCTATTCTCCGTCTTACTCTTAATTCTTTCAATTATAACTCTACCATACACTTTACCAGGTACACTCAACAGACTTATCCCCCTATAATTTTTGCACTCTCTTTTATCCCCTTTGCCTTTATACAAAGGAACTATGCATGCTCTCTGCCAATCCCTAGGTACCTTACCCTCTTCCATACATTTATTAAATAATTGCACCAACCACTCCAAAACTATATCCCCACCTGCTTTTAACATTTCTATCTTTATCCCATCAATCCCGGCTGCCTTACCCCCTTTCATTTTACCTACTGCCTCACGAACTTCCCCCACACTCACAACTGGCTCTTCCTCACTCCTACAAGATGTTATTCCTCCTTGCCCTATACACGAAATCACAGCTTCCCTATCTTCATCAACATTTAACAATTCCTCAAAATATTCCCTCCATCTTCCCAATACCTCTAACTCTCCATTTAATAACTCTCCTCTCCTATTTTTAACTGACAAATCCATTTGTTCTCTAGGCTTTCTTAACTTGTTAATCTCACTCCAAAACTTTTTCTTATTTTCAACAAAATTTGTTGATAACATCTCACCCACTCTC
The DNA here is from genome assembly GCF_038502225.1 of Cherax quadricarinatus. Lineage (NCBI taxonomy): Eukaryota > Metazoa > Arthropoda > Malacostraca > Decapoda > Parastacidae > Cherax > Cherax quadricarinatus. Next base: position 21,098,320 of record NC_091334.1, on the reverse strand, counting down.
TCATTTGCTCTCTTTTTACATTGCTTCACCACTCTCTTAACTTCTCTCTTTTTCTCCATATACTCTTCCCTCCTTGCATCACTTCTACTTTGTAAAAACTTCTCATATGCTAACTTTTTCTCCCTTACTACTCTCTTTACATCATCATTCCACCAATCGCTCCTCTTCCCTCCTGCACCCACTTTCCTGTAACCACAAACTTCTGCTGAACACTAACACTACATTTTTAAACCTACCCCATACCTCTTCGACCCCATTGCCTATGCTCTCATTAGCCCATCTATCCTCCAATAGCTGTTTATATCTTACCCTAACTGCCTCCTCTTTTAGTTTATAAACCTTCACCTCTCTCTTCCCTGATGCTTCTATTCTCCTTGTATCCCATCTACCTTTTACTCTCAGTGTAGCTACAACTAGAAAGTGATCTGATATATCTGTGGCCCCTCTATAAACATGTACATCCTGAAGTCTACTCAACAGTCTTTTATCTACCAATACATAATCCAACAAACTACTGTCATTTCGCCCTACATCATATCGTGTATACTTATTTATCCTCTTTTTCTTAAAATATGTATTACCTATAACTAAACCCCTTTCTATACAAAGTTCAATCAAAGGGCTCCCATTATCATTTACACCTGGCACCCCAAACTTACCTACCACACCCTCTCTAAAAGTTTCTCCTACTTTAGCATTCAAGTCCCCTACCACAATTACTCTCTCACTTGGTTCAAAGGCTCCTATACATTCACTTAACATCTCCCAAAATCTCTCTCTCTCCTCTGCATTCCTCTCTTCTCCAGGTGCATACACGCTTATTATGACCCACTTCTCGCATCCAACCTTTACTTTAATCCACATAATTCTTGAATTTACACATTCATATTCTCTTTTCTCCTTCCATAACTGATCATTTAACATTACTGCTACCCCTTCCTTTGCTCTAACTCTCTCAGATACTCCAGATTTAATCCCATTTATTTCCCCCCACTGAAACTCTCCTACCCCCTTCAGCTTTGTTTCGCTTAGGGCCAGGACATCCAACTTCTTTTCATTCATAACATCAGCAATCATCTGTTTCTTGTCATCCGCACTACATCCACGCACATTTAAGCAACCCAGTTTTATAAAGTTTTTCTTCTTCTCTTTTTTAGTAATTGTATACAGGAGAAGGGGTTACTAGCCCATTGCTCCCGGCATTTTAGTCGCCTCATACAACACGCATGGCTTACGGAGGAAAGATTCTTTTCCACTTCCCCATGGACAATAGAAGAAATAAAAAAGAACAAGAGCTATTTAGAAAAAGGAGAAAAACCTAGATGTATGTATATATATATATATGCATGTGCGTGTCTGTGAAGTGTGACCAAAGTGTAAGTAGGAGTAGCAAGATATCCCTGTTATCTTAGCGTGTTTATGAGACAGAAAAAGAAACCAGCAATCCTACCATCATGCAAAACAGTTACAGGTTTTTGTTTCACAGTCATCTGGCAGGACGGTAGTACTTCCCTGGGTGGTTGCTGTCTACCAACCTACTACCTATGGGAATAAAAGTTAAGAATAACTTCCTTCCTGCACCTGTCTGTACAGCTTATTTTAACTATGCTAGCTATCTCTCACCAAGGTAAGATGGTGGATCTAAGGAACTAGACCTGTGCTCCCCTTCCTTGGATCAAACCTGAATTCCTCCCATTACCCCAGGTGCTTAAAAATTATTGTGAATGTTAAATTTAACATAACTAAGTTGTCTGAAGATAAGATTATGTATTCCAAACAACAATGATGCTATGAAGTTAGTAACACAAAATAAAAGTGGCAAATTAGTGACCACTGTCAGCTTATCTATCATACCTGGTTCAGGGACTCCACCAAAAAGTCCCAGGCTAAATGGATGTTAGTACCATTCAGCCAGTTGTGGTTTATAGAGATGGTGTCTTCCTGGAAATTAATTTTTGATTAGCCAAAATCAAACATTTAAAGAAAATACATCAGTTTCTTTCTATCTAATGATATTGATGAAAAGATCCTGAAGATGTTCTGGCACTGTTTTACTGCCTCCCATATTTACGTTAGTTTTTTATGAATAACATACTAATTTACTGGGTTTGGTTTTTGTGAGTATAATAACAGTACAGTAGTATTAAAATTGCCCCATAGTTTAATTCGCCTGCTTAAACTATAATTTTATTTTGATGATTAAGACACATGTGCAACAGTTGGGTATCTTTATTGTTGAAATGTTCTGCCAACACAGTAGACTTCTTCAGTCAAACAGGGGGAGATGTAGTAGTGAAATGAAGATGAGGAAATCAGTCCATCAACCTTGGAGTAATAGTAACTGAAGTGGTCAGTCCCTCAGCCTGGAGAGGGACTGACCACCTCAAATACTTTTTCTCCAAGCTTGATGGGCTGATTACATCATCTTTATTTCACTACTACACTGTCTTAATCAACTTGTCAGTATTTTATACCATTTTTAACATAATTTTACAATGGTACCTCAAGTTTCAAACAGCTCCCAACTCGAACAATTATGTAAGTGTACAGTGGACCCTCGACCAGCGATATTAATCCGTTCCTGAGAGCTCATCGTTAATCAAAATTATCGTTAGTCAAGTTAATTTTCCCCATAAGAAATAATGGAAATCAAATTAATCCGTGCAAGACACCCAAAAGTATTGAAAAAAAAAATTTTTACCACATGAAATATTAATTTTAATACACACAAACTGAAGAAGACATGCACAGTTACATGACACTTACCTTTATAGAAGATCTGGTGATGATTGATGGGATGGGAGGAGGGGAGAGTGTTGATGGTGTTAGTGTTTAGAAGGGGAAATCCCCTTCCATTAGGACTTGAGGTGGCAAGTCCTTTTTTGGGGTTACTTCCCTTCTTCTTTTAATGCCACTAGGACCAGCTTGAGAGTCACTGGACCTCTGTCTCACAACATATCTGTCCATAGAGGCCTGTACCTCCCATTCCTTTATGACATTCCTAACGTGTTTCATGACATTGTCAGTGTCACAATTCAACATTTGTTCAGGTTTCAATTCTTCACTGTCTATGTACTCCTTGAATTCCTGCACATATTTTTCAGCTGCTTTTTGGTCCAAACTGGCAGCCTCACCATGCCTTATCACTATGTATGCCACTACGATTCTTAAATCTCACAAACCAACCTTTGCTGGCCGTAAATTCACTCACATCACCACTAGTTGCTGGCATTTTTCTAATTAAATCCTCATGCAACTTCCTAGCCTTTTCACATATGATCACTTGAGAGATGCTACCTCCTGCTATCTGTTTTTCGTTTATCCACACCAATAACAGTCTCTCAACATCTGCTATCACTTGCGATCTCAGTTTCGAAAACATAGTTGTACCTTTGGCAAGAACAGCTTCCTTGATTGCCGTTTTCTTGGTCACAATAGTAGCGATGGTCGATTGGGGTTTTGTGTACAACCTGGCCAGCTCGGAGACACACACTCCACTTTCATACTTAGCAATGATCTCTTTCTTCATATCCATAGTAATTCTCACTCTTTTTGCTGTAGGGTTGGCACTAGAAGCTTTCTTGGGGCCCATGGTGACTTATTTTGCAGGTGCAATCACTAAAAAGGCTGTGATAATATGAAATGTTCCGATTGTATGCTTGGAAGCGACCGCGGTGGCTGGCTGGCTTGTAAACACTGGCCAGAAGTGGACGCATCTTAGACGAAACGAATAGTGTTGGTCGAGTTTTTTAGCGCTAGTCGAGGCAAAATTTTTGCGTTAAAATGTATCGCTGATCGGATTTATCGTTAATCGATGCCATCGTTGGTCGAGGGTCCACTGTATTTTTATAAGTGGTTTTTAAGTGTATTTTTGGGGGTCTGAAAAGGAGTAATCTAATTCACATTATTCCTTATGGGAACAAATTCATTTGGTACTGGCACTTGAACAGCCTTCTGGAACGAATTAAGTTCGTAACTCGAGGTACCACTGTATTTTAATATATTTTATGTCATGATACTAAGAATAGCAAACATTTTACTCGGAAGAGCCATAGAGAATAATACATGCTGTACTCTATTCTTTGTTAAATATACCTAACAGTTACAAATCAGTTTCTACCATTTAAAATTCATTATCCATGACATAATAACATAAAAATCAATTAAACCACTGAAAATCATGATTAATGAGATATAATTTTATAGCATACAGTACAAAAAGATAATTAATCACAGTACTAAACATTTTTTTTTTACTTTAAATTATAATCTTAAAAGAAGAAAACTCAAAACAAAGAAGAGATGTTCTTACAAGATTCCAGACTTGATGGTGCCATCCTGAAGGAACAAATATAGTTTCCCCTTCCTCCTGGATCACCTCCAGACGGCCTACTACTGAACAAGCTTTTGGGTATTTTGAGGAGTCACTAAGGAGGAAACAATATAACTGCAGTATGGGTTCCCTCTGTTTCCCATCTTCAATATTGTACTACTAAACAGTATACAGTAGTTTTATTTTTTGCTGATTGCAATATTTATCTATCAGCATTGCATTTAAGCACTTGGAAATTAGCATAGATTTAGTACACCATGACCAAGTTGAAGCATCTTTGTTGAAAACTGGGCAACCTGAAGATTTGCCCTTATTTGCCTTTAGCAAAATGGTAAAATATAGTTATGCAAATTTTAAGAGGATTTTTTTTATTTTGCACCAAAATTGACCTAACAGGGTACATACAAGATACTTTTATTTTACTTAAGACATCAAAGAATCATACTTTAGTTCTGCAGAGTCTACATCATATATGGGTGTGCCAAAGGGGTCTCTCAAGTACTGGTCTTCCCCTGGTGGGTAAAACACCCATCTTTTGCGTCCACAAACATTAGCTGACCAGCTATATGATCGGAAAACATCTGCATGAAATGGAGTCCTGAAATGATATTTCTAAGTCAAAGTCAGAGTCAAAGATTTATTTCCACATCATACAATGTTTGTACAGAGGTGAGTGGCAGTTAGTTGTGCAAGCAGAAAGCCCATGGTCCTGCAGAGCATATCAGGCAAGCTTAAACATAGCTTAAGACTACAATGGCAATACTTATTATATGTTTATATATAAGGACATTAAAGGTATGCAAATCAATTTAGGCATTGTACATAAGATTTTAACAAAGGTATTAAGTAATGAATGTTATATGAGCCTATACTTTAAATTTTTAATTGAGTTACTGGCAAACATTTAATTACAGTATTATTATTATTGTATATATTGCAAAGTGTAAATAAATGCCAGAGTTCTGCTCAACAGTAATCATAAACTATAGTGTAGACCAAAATTTATGAAATATATAACCATGGAGAGCAATTTACGAAGCATATAGATGCAAGGAAGAAACAATTACACCCTAGTTAGTTTTATGGTTTTAATTACAATACTACTTACCAACTTCCTTTTGGTCCCATGTACACAAATCGATAATCATCCTGAATATCCTCCCTGACTTCCCAAAATTCATTGAGCCAATCAGATGCAAAATACTGGAGAGTTGTATAAGCACCATAATCAGGATATGCTCTCACAAAATGCCAGTCCTGTAAAAGTGTACCTTAAATAACCAGAACATAGAGCACACTTAGTCTCTTACACACTAATTATATACCATGTAACCTGATACCAAATGATCTGCTAATATATGTACACATGCTATGTACCCAATAAACGCTCCTTTAAATATGTACATACTTTTAGCCCTTAATACCACTCCTTCTCTACCTAAACTATATATGAACTCATACTTAACACTATGAATGGTGATAAAATATCAGTATTACCTTCAAGTAAAGACACTGTTTAGATCCTGAAGATGTTTTCCTGAGGCCTCTCCAATAGTCCAAGTAGTCTTTCAACTTATACGTCTTCTTCTCCTGCGAGTCATAATGCTTTTGGTTGCAGTCTGCCACTGGCACTTCTGCTTCACCTGTAAAAGATGACACAGTGAAGAAAAGCCATTTTTTTTTTAACATGTCGGCCATTTCCCGCCAAGGCAGGGTGACCCAAAAAAAGAAAGAAAATACTTTCACCATCATTCGACACTTTCACCATCATTCACACATAATCACTGGCTTTGCAGAGGTGCCCAGATACAACAGTTCAGATGTCACTCCAAACTGTCAATTACCCAAATCCCTCCTTTAAGAACATAAGAACATAAGAATGTAGGAACACTGCAGAAGGCCTACTGGCCCATACGAGGCAGGTCCTTATCAAAACGACATCTACCTAAAGCTACTCAAGAAATAACTCCCGTACCCCTTGACACCAATCAAACCCAGCCCCTCCCACTCATATATTTGTCCAGTCTCTTCTTAAAGCTACCCAAGGTCCTAACCTCTATCAGCCCACTGGGAAGACTGTTCCACGCATCTACAACTCTGTTAGAAAACCAGTACTTACCTATGTCCTTTCTAAATCTAAATTTATCCAACTTAAATCCATTATTCCTGGTTCTTACCTGGTTCGACACCCTCAGTACTTTATTAATGTCTCCCTTGTTTATGCCCGTCATCCACTTATACACTTCAATGATATCTCCCCTCATTCTACGCCTCTCCAGAGAGTGGAGATTTAAGGCTTTAAGTCTATCTTCATACGGGAGGTTCCTTACACAGTAAATCATTTTAGTCATTCTTCTTTGTATGTTCTCTAATGAGTCTATGTCCATCCTGTAGTAAGGGGACCAAAACTGAGCAGCATAATCCAAATGAGGCCTCACTAGTGATGTATAGAGCTGCAAAATAACTTTTGGACTTCTGTTACTTATACTTCTTGAGATAAATCCAAGTAATCTGTTGGCCTTGTTGCGCACACTGAGGCACTGCTGTCTTGGCTTTAGATTTCTGCTTACCATGACTCCCAAGTCTTTTTCACATTCTGTATGACCAAGCTCTACTTCACCTAGATTATAGCTTCGAGGGTTATTTTCATTACCAAGGGCAAGTACCTTACACTTATCCACATTAAACTTCATCTGCCATTTCTCAGACCAAGACATTAATTTGTTCAAATCGTCCTGGAGTTCATTGTACTTCCCACCTCCAGGACTCAAGTCTGGCTAACCATTTTCCCTGAATCCCTTCACAAAATATTTTCCTGTTCACACTTCAACAACTCGTCAAGTCCCCCAAAAAATCAATCGTCTCCACCCACTCCTATCTAACATGCTCACTCACGCTTGCTGGAAGTCCAAGCCCCTCACCCACAAAACCTCCTTTACTCCTACAACCTTTTTTAGGACAACCCCTATGCCGCCTTCCTTAAATATTAAATATTTTATAAACATTAAATAAATAACAAAGAGTTACCTGGTGACTGGAACTTAATGTAGTATCAGAAATTAGACTATCAGTCTGTAATTAATACAAAAAACAATATTTATAATGCTTTGTGTTTAACATCATGAAATATAGTAGTTTATTAATGTTTCACTCACTGGTTGTCACACCTCTGAGATTCAGTATAAACATAGTATAATTTACCAACAAGTAAGTTTATTTAGGTACAGGTACATATAAGTGCAATTATCATACACAGTAACATGTGTAAATTACCTAAGATACCCCAAAAACTGTACATACACTAATTAGCCAATACATTAAATCTGCTCTTAATAATTTTCATATAAAAAAAAACTTGTAATACAGCATTATTATTTCAAATATATGTGCAACATTGCTGAGAAGTTACTGATATTAGAGAGAGAAGTACTTACCGAAATTGTGATGCAGGTTATTCACATCAGTAGTTAAGAGCAGCGTAATTTTTTCCACATAAAAACCGCTAATAGAGCATTATTATTTCAAATATATGTGCAACACTGCTGGTTAGTTTTTTAAATTACAAATAAAAATACCTACCAAAATTGTGTTGGAGGAAATCCACATCTGGAGTTAAGAGCGGCGTGACCCAGTCAGTCCTGGCTCGCCAGTCCTGGGTGAAGCTGCTGGAGAACACACACGGTCTGTTCTTCTCCAAGAACTCCCTGAAGAACTCCTCGTAGGTTATCTGACTAGAGATGCGGGGAAAGGTAGAAATAGGCTGGTGTTGTGGGTGGTGGTGGACTTCATGGCAGCTACTGAGCTCAATCATCTGGAGACGTAAACAAACAGACGACGCGCCTCTCTTACCCTAAAACTGCCAACTTATAAAAACTTAACTTATACTTAACTTATAAATACATCAAAATGATAATAAAATTATTATTTCTTATTAATATACATTGAAAATATATTAGTCATTTTTTAAGCTCATTTGGTTATATTTCTGACACAATAATAATACGAATTTTATTTGATACAACTGTTTTTTTAATTAATAAAAGCCCCTTATGGCTTATTGGGATTATCCTTGATAATATACACGTTACTATAATAATTATAATTACCTAAACAAGTAACTGTACTTATGTATAACTGTACCTAAAGAAACTCACTTAATTAAGTACTTTGGAAAATAATACTAACGCTAACTAGCTTAATTCTAACCCTGAAAATGTTACTTACTTACTTACTTACTTTACTACTTACTTACTTTACTTACTTACTTACTTACTTAAAAGATAATTACAGTACATTAATTCCAATTAAATGTCTGCATGTAAGATTTGTTTATCGGCATAAAATGTTAAAAATCGTATATTTGTGTGTCTGAACGAGTCGCAGGAGGCCACCCAATAACCAGTATTTCTGAGAAATATTAAATATAAGATGAAAATACATGGATCCCAATGAAAATAAGTCACTTTGACTCTTATTTGGGTTATCCTAGGTAATTTATACTATGTATGATGATTGTACTTATGTGTACCTGTACCTAAATAAACTTAATTATAAGATTTATTGGGATTTTTAATTTGGGAAGGTTAGCCACCCATAATAACCCAAGTCAATGCGTCATCGAGGACTGTCTGTCTTATTTCCATTGTAGTCCTTCAATCTTGTCCCCCAGGATGCCACCCACACCAGTCACCTAACACCCGGGTAACGATTTATTGCTAGGTGACCAGAGACAGCATACCTGAGGGGAGGGGGCATTCCGAGGGTCAACGACCCGCGGCCCGGTCCATGACCAGGCCTCATGGGGGACCACAGCCTGATCAACCAGGCTGTTACTGCTGGCCCATGTAAACCTACGTACGAACTACAGCCCGGCCAGTCAGGTACTGACTTTAGGTGCCTGTCTAGCTTCCTCTTGAAGACAGTCAGGGGTCTATTGGTAATCCCCCCTATGTATGCTGGGAAACAGTTGAACAGTCTTCGGCCCCTGACACTTATTGTATCGTATCTTAGGGTACTCACAGCTCCCCTGCTTTTCATTGGAAGGATGTACCGCCTTCCAAGTCTTTTGCTTTCATAGGGAGTGATTTCGGTGTGTAGATTTGGGACTAGTTTCTCTAGGATTTTTCAAGTGTATATTATCATGTATCTTTCTCGCCTGCATTCCAAGGAGTACAGGTCGGGGGCCTTCAACTGTTCCCAGTTATTTAGGCGTTTTTTGATACTTATACGTGCAGTAAAGGTTCTCTGTATATTCTCCAGGTCTGTAATTTCGCCTGCATTGAAAGCTGCCGTTAATGTACAGTAATATTCCAGCCTAGAGAGAACAAGCGATGTGAAAATAATCATTATTGGCTTGGTATCCTTAGTTTTGAATCTTCTCATTATCCATCCTATCATTTTCCTAGCAGATGTGATAGATACATTGTTGTGATCTTTGAAAGTGAGATTCTCTAACATTACCTCTCCCAGGTCCCTCATATTAGTTTTTCGTTCTATTGTGTGATTTGAATTTGTTTTATACTCCAATACAGTTTTTATTTCCTCGAGGTCTGGTTTTCAATTTTTACTGCCAAAACTTCAACTACACCATCTGTGGTGTTTAGCAGTTCTGAGCATATGAGCGACTCACTGACATACAGGCCAACCCCCCCGTTGTTGCCTGTTCTTTCTGTCGCATCTGAATAAGTTGTACCCTTGAATTCACATTTCCCTGTCAAAGTGACCCTTTGTGTGGGTCTCTGTGAAAGCTGCAAACATTGCATTTGACTCTGTGAGCAGTCCGCTGATGAAAGACATTTTGTTGCTCTTTGATGGCTTTAGACCCTGTATATTTGGGCAAATACAAATATTGTAGTATTGATGGTATGTGGAGTGTAAGAAGACTAACACCCAGAAATCACTCCCTACGAAAGTAAAAGACTGGGCAGGCGATGCAAAATGCCGCCAATAAAAAGTAGGGGTGCCATTGGTACACTAAGAGAAAACACCATAAGTGTCCGGGGCCCAAAACTGTTCAACAGCCTCCCATCAAGCATTAGGGGAATTGCCAATAAACCCCTGGCTGCCTTCAAGAGAGAGCTGGACAGATACCTAAAGTCAGTGCCGGATCAGCCGGGCTGTGGCTCGTACGTTGGACTGCGTGCGGCCAGCAGTAACAGCCTAGTTGATCAGGCCCTGATCCATCGGGAGGCCTGGTCATGGACCGGGCCGCGGGGGCGTTGATCCCCGGAATAACCTCCAGGTAACCTCCAGGTAACTTACTTACTGCTAGGTGAACAGGGACAGCAGGTGTAAGATGACTAGCACCCAAGTACCTACTTCTAGAATAGGGACAGCAGGTGTAAGGAAACATACCTATCGTTTACACTCCGTGTGTGAGGTGAGAGCGTTGCCGACAGAGCCACTGGACACATCATATGTATGGAGAAGTATGTGTTTGTATGAAGTGAAAATACGGAGAACTTGCCCAATTATATGTTTGCTCCCATAGGCTCGGAGACCCTTGGCCCATGGGGAAAGAATGCATTAAGGTCCTTAAGGAATGTATGGTCCACCTCTTCAAGGGGGGCTCCTTGGCGTGGTGAAGAGGCTCTTGGTCTGAGGAATTAGACCTATCGGTCTTCTTCCTCAGACCGAACCTAATTACCCCCCAATCTCCCCTCCCCTATCCCATCCTCCCCATCCTCCCCTTTTTCCTTTCCTCCTCCTCCTCCCCACTCCTCCCTTTTGCCCTTCCTCTTTTTGTCCTTTGGGATTTCTCCCACAGGCGCGCTAGTTCCTAGGTAGGAGAAAGGACACCGGGGTCCATCCCATTCCGTTGAGGTTTCTTGGCGGTGGCGTAGTTTGCCGTGGAATCTGGATTGCCTAGGGATGTCCCGATCCCTCTCCGGTATCCCGGAGTAGCTTTGGGTGTCTTTTGGGCGACGGGTGTAGCTCTGGAAGCCACCTTTCGGATTCCGGGGGTGGTGGCTGAAGGAGGTATGCTTTGTGGCGGATATCCGGCCGCCCTCTCTTTTGTCCACCGAGGTAGCTCGGCAGATGTGAGGTTGCTATCCCAGATTGCTGGTTTACTGGCATGAAGGGTAGGGTATGGCACGGGTTCCATGCTGCATCTGCGCTACTAGCGGTGTCGAGTCCTCTTGGGCGCGGAGGGAGATTTCTGGCCCTTTCATCCCTCCTAGGAACTATCCCTCCCCGGTCCCCCCTTTTTTTTTCTTTTTTTTATTTTTATTTTCTTTTCTTCTTTCTTTTTTTTTCTTAAAAACAAAAAGAAAGAAGTAACCTAACCATGGCAGCCCTAGTCCATGAACCTGGTACCCCCGGGCCCCTTCTTGATACCGCACCCCGTTCTGACCCCGCCTCGTCTTTGGACCACTCTTCAGACATTCCTCATGCCTCTGTACCTATTGCCGGTGCTGTTTCCTCACCCGCTTCAGGTACTGAGGCCTCGACTGACTCCTTCGATTTATCAGACCTTCGCTCTCCTCTGACTATGCTTCCGGCCTCTCCCTCTACGGTGCGGCAATTTTCAAATCGCCGACCCGTTCCACGTCGGACCAACTCTGGTCCCACGCCTAAACGTCAACGACAATTACCTGCTGATGATACTTCTCCACCTTCACCTTCTCGTTCTTCTCAGAAACGATCGACACGTCCTTCACTACCTTTCCACGCTCAGTTTCAGACTGAACAGTGGACTAAATTCTTCACTTTACGACCAACTTCCTCTACTGCCTATCTTTCTGACCATAGTATTGGCAAGGCACTCCTACGCCATGTTGGTAAAGATATTTCTTTTCATGCTCTTAAGAGCGGTACGCGCATCATTACCGTACAGAATGCTACCCAGGCTCGTGAGCTCTCTCGTCTTACCCATATAGATACTGTTCCTGTCACCCTTGAAAAACATCATTCCCTCAATTCTTGTAGTGGTACCGTTATTCTGCCCCATACCATAGTTCAACAAAATTTCCAGACATGTGGCACCGACATTCTAGAACAGCTGGAACTCCAAGATCTCCCAATCCTCAAGGTAGACACTTACGTTCTTCCTGCCCGTGGGCGGAGACGATACCCTAGCAATGTGGCTCGTTTAACTTTTGACAGCCGAGAACTCCCATCCTCCGTTTATATAGCAGGACATCGGTTACAAGTTCGAAAGGTGATCCCTACACCACAACAGTGTAGAAATTGCTGGCGATTTGGCCATCCAGCGAAATATTGCAGATCTATCGCCGAATGCCCAGTCTGTGGTGCCGATGACCATTCTAATACGTCTTGCAATCGATCTCCCTCTTGCCTTAACTGTCATGAGGCTCACCCTTCGTACTCTCGCCGTTGTCAGGTCTATTTAAACGAGCGGGAAATCCGTTACCTCAAAGAGACAGAAGGTCTCCCTTATGCCATGGCAGTTTCTCATCTCCGCCTCCAAGGGAGACTCCCACGTGTTTCTTATTCCCGTGTTTCAAAACGTCCCCCCACTTCTGGTATCCCATCTTCTACACCCACCTCTGTGGTTACCTCTCCCATAATCACTCCTGTATCTAATCCTTTTGCTGTCCTCGGCTCAGACGTCCCTACTTCAACGCCTCAGTCTAATCTCGCTTCTTCGAGTTCTCTCTTACAAGCCTCAGTATCGACGAGACCTCGTACGACACCTCTTCCCAATCGTCCCTCTACTTCTCAAAAGTCAAAAAAAGGTCCGGTAACACCTCCTACCCATCTTCCACCTCCTCATTTTACCCTCCCTGTCTCTGTCCCTAGTTCTTCCCCTCTCACTGGCTCAGTTACAAGTGCAGAGGTTCACCCTCCTCCTCGTAATGTACCTTCCTCCCCTGTTCCCTCCCAAGTTTCTTCCTCTTCTGCCACCTCCCAGGTTCCTGTCTCTTCTGTCCCCTGCCACGCTTCTCCAGTTCCCTCCACCCTTTCGCCCCCCCCTACCTTGGTACAGTCCAATACAGTTCCAATCTTTACTCATCCTCCCCCTACCATTCCCAATATTGTCTCCCATACGACATCTCTGAATTCCGAAACACTTGAAGCAATCTCTGAATATATTGCAGAGACCAAACCATCAATGGACACTGATCCACCTTCCGCTCTTCCTCTCTCCTCTGCTCCATCTGCGCAACTCCTTTCTTCACAGCGCACCGTTCCTTCGCTGCTTGAACATTTTCCACTGCCTCCGCATGTGGACTTTTCTAACCCTTCTAGTCCGTAGGAACCCTTACCTGCGGATTTCAAGTATCTTTATCATTGCCAATCATGGCCTTTTTACAGTGGAATATACGCGGCCTCAGGGGTAATCGGGGTGAGCTTCAGATGTTACTCTCCCAGTTTGCCCCTGTTGGTGTTTGCTTACAGGAACCAAAATTACACTCTGCTGTTATTTCTCACATCTCAGGCTATAATTTATTGTATTCTTCAGATCCTTTTCCTGATGGGACCTTTAATGAAAGTGCCCTTCTTCTCCGCACTGATATTCCGTACCATCAGCTATTTGTTCATACTTCGCTGCATTACACAGCAGCCCGTATCCACTTACATAGGTGGTATACGCTCTGTTCTTTATATCTCTCTCCTTCTCGGGCATTATCTATTCCGGATTTTGCCTTCCTTGTTTCGTCATTACCGCCACCGATTCTGTTACTTGGTGATTTTAATGCCCACCATTTCCTCTGGGGAGGGTCTCACTGTGATTCCCGTGGAATTCAGTTAGAGGCTTTTCTTGCCACCCACCCCCTCCATGTTTTAAATACAGGTACTCACACCCATTTTGATCCTCGGACTCATACTCTCTCTTGCATCGATCTCTCAGTTTGCTCTTCCTCCGCCGCATTAGACTTTACTTGGTCTGTTCTCCCGGACTTACATGACAGTGATCATTTCCCAATCATTCTTACTTCCCCTTCATATTCGCCACCTCTTCGCACCCCACGCTGGCAATTTAATCGGGCAAATTGGAACCTTTACTCACACCTGACTGTTTTTAAAGAGGTTCCTTCTTCGTCCTCCATCGATGAGCTTTTACACCTCTTCTCGTCCTCCGTTTTCACCGCAGCTTCTCATTCTATACCCCAAACTTCGGGCAGGCATTCTCAGAAATGCGTGCCTTGGTGGTCTCCTGCTTGTGCTCGTGCAGTACGTTTGAAACGCGCTGCATGGGGCAGGTACCGGTACAATAGAACCACAGAGCGACTCCTTGATTTTAAACAGAAGCGTGCGATCGCTCGCCGTGTCATCCGTGACGCTAAACGCACTTGCTGGCGAGATTATGTCTCCACCATCACCTCTGCTTCCTCTATGAGTGCAGTCTGGAAAAAAGTACGAAAACTGAGTGGTAAATATTCTCCTGACCCGGCTCCTGTTCTGCGGGTTGCCGGTGTTGATATAGCAAACCCACTAGATGTTGCCAATGAAATTGGCAATCATCTGGTCCGTATTTCTCAGGGACTCCATCTATGCCCCTCATTTCTTTCCTCAAAGTCTGCCAGAGAGTTAGCACCCTTGGACTTTTCTTCTCTCAGAGAAGAACAGTATAATGTGCCTTTTACACTTCAAGAACTGGAGGCAACACTCTCAGCTTGTCGATCATCGGCAGCTGGGCCCGACGACATTCATATTCGTATGCTACAACATTTACATCAGTCAGCCCTTGCAGTCCTATTACACCTTTACAATCTTATTTGGTCACAAGGAGTTCTTCCACAGCTGTGGAAATCCGCCATTGTTCTCCCTTTCCGCAAACCAGGCACTACGGGACATGAAACCTCCCACTATCGTCCCATTGCTCTTACCAGTGCAGTTTGCAAAGTAATGGAACGTCTAGTAAATAGACGTTTAGTGTGGTATTTAGAGACACACAACAGTCTCTCCACTCGTCAATATGGCTTTCGTAAGGGACGTTCTACCATAGACCCCTTACTGCGCTTGGATACGTATGTTCGTAATGCCTTTGCGAATAACCACTCAGTTATTGCCATATTTTTTGACCTTGAGAAGGCATATGACACAACTTGGAGGTATAATATTTTAGCCCAAGCCCACTCCTTAGGCCTTCGAGGCAATCTACCATCCTTCCTTAAGAACTTTTTAACTGACAGGCATTTCCGTGTTCGGGTTAATAATGTGCTCTCCCCGGACTTTGTCCAAGCTGAAGGTGTCCCCCAGGGATGTGTTCTGAGCACAACACTTTTTCTCCTTGCTATTAATGATTTGGCCTCTAGTCTTCCATCAAATATTTGGTCATCACTCTATGTTGATGACTTCGCTATTGCCTGTGCAGGCGCTGACTGTCACCTCCTTACAGTTTCTCTCCAGCATGCAGTCGACCGTGTTTCCAATTGGGCCACCACACATGGGTTTAAATTTTCCAGCACTAAAACCCACCAAATCACTTTCACTAGACGCTCTGTCATCTCTGATCATCCTTTGTACCTCTATGGCTCACGTATCCCTGAACGTGATACAGTCAAGTTTCTGGGCCTCCTCTTTGATCGTAGGTTATCCTGGAAACCTCACATTACCTCTCTGAAGGCAACTTGTCACAGCCGGCTGAACCTTCTTAAAACCCTTGCTCATCTTTCGTGGGGAGCTGATCGTCGAACCCTCCTTCACCTACATTCCACCCTTATTTTATCGAAACTTGATTATGGTGACCAGATCTATTCAGCGGCATCTCCTGCTACTCTCTCTAGCCTTAACCCCATTCATCACCAAGGATTACGTTTATGCCTTGGTGCTTTTCGCTCTTCCCCTGTCGAAAGCCTCTATGCAGAAGCGAACGTTCCATCCTTATCCGATCGCCGTGATGCCCATTGCCTGCGCTACTATGTACGCTCTCATGATCTCCGCAATCCTTCCATTTATAGAATGGTCACTGATATTAGTAGACATTCTTTATTTGTTCGCCGCCCCTGCTTACTCCGTCCCTTCTCTCTTCGCCTTCATTCGCTCTTGTCTTCTCTTCAACTACCACCTTTCTATGTACATGTAGCATCTCACTTTTCCCTACCCCCCTGGGAGGTCCCAGCTGTTCGAGTCTGTTCTTTCTCCCTCCCTTGCTCGAAAGCCCAACTGTCTACGGTCGCTTCCCGCTCTCTTTTTCTTGACCACTTTCACTCTCATTCTCATGCCATTGCTGTGTACACAGATGGCTCTAAGTCTTCTGACGGCGTAGGATTCGCAGCAGTGTTTCCGGACAGCGTCGTACAAGGGCATTTACTATCTTCAGCTAGTATTTTTACTGCTGAATTATATGCCATCCTTACAGCACTTATCCGTATTGCATCTATGCCTGTGTCATCATTTGTGGTTGTCTCAGACTCCCTTAGTGCTTTACAGGCTATACAAAAATTTGATACACCTCACCCCTTAGTCCTCCGTATCCAACTTTGGCTACGCCGCATCTTTACTAAGCATAAAGATATTGTTTTTTGTTGGGTCCCTGGTCATGTTGACGTACAGGGCAATGAACAGGCAGACACTGCTGCGCGGTCAGCAGTACATGACCTACCAGTTTCTTACAGAGGTATTCCATGTACGGACTATTTTGCTGTAATATCTTCCCACCTTCACACCCGTTGGCAACAACGTTGGTCTACTATGCTCGGCAACAAACTTCAGTCTATTAAACCGAGTATAGGTTACTGGCCGTCTTCTTATCACCAGTGTCGAGGTTGGGAGACTACTCTCTCCCGTCTTCGCATTGGCCATACTCGTCTTACTCATGGATATCTCATGGAGAGGCGTCTTGCTCCTCTCTGTGAGAATTGCCAAGCTCCATTATCAGTCAGCCACATTCTGTTGGACTGCCCACTTTATCAACGAGCACGCAGAATTTACCTCTGTCGTCGTCTTCGCCCCGCTGCTCTCTCTTTACCTTCCCTTCTCGCTGATGGACCCACCTTTCATCCGGACTCTCTTATTGACTTTTTGACAACGACTGACTTACTTCACAAATTCTGATACTTTCAGCCCTTTCTACTTGTATCTCTTGCTACCCTCTACCCCCGTACTATCCCCTGCCCCGCTGTTTTCTGTAACCTGCTGATCATCCCCCCTCCCTCCTGCCATCCAATTCCCTTGCTTCCTTCCCTACCCTGCAGCGCTGTATAGCCCTTGTGGCTTAGCGCTTCTTTTTGATTATAATAATAATAATGTGAGACGAGTGTAATAGAGACGGGAAAGATGGCACCCAATGGTGGCAGTGGGGAGAGTGGTAAAGAAGGTGACAACAAGAATAGCAGCTCCTCGTCCCTCATGCTGGGCCTCCTGGAGGAGTTTACTAAGATATATTCTGACCGTCTCCAGCGTGTTGAGGAGACGGCCATCAAGTGTGACCAGAAGCAGTACTTGGAGGTACGTACCCCCCCCCCCTCAAGGGAGGGTCCTGGACGCTGGTGACGGGCTCTTGATTTAGGGAATTGGATCTGTGCTCCAGTTCCCTGAATCAAGACTCAGTACCTTTCATTCCCCCCCCCCTCACATGCGCTGTATAATCCTACCGGTTTAGCGCTCCCCTATAAATAAAATAAGGGAGGTACGTATGTACGTACATTGACGTCAGCTCACAAGTGGCACTTACAAAAGGACACTTAAAACAAGGACCACTTTGGGCTAATCTATTTTGGAAGCTTGTGTTTTTTATTATGGAGACGTATATTTTGGGCCTATTGGGTATTTTTTTTTATGATGATCCCCTTCCCCCCAAAAAAGTAACCTGACGTAAGCCCATTCTGAAATAACCTTTAATTTAAGTTTTAATCTACGTTAGGTAAAGTTCGTTAGGTTTGGTTACCAAAAAAAAAAAAAAAACATAACACAGGCCCGAAATATAGCAAGAGTCCATTGCACAGTCTACTGGAGGGATTTATGACCCTAGTGGGTTTAGCGCTTCGTTTTAGTTATTATAATGCACAGCCTATTTAAGCTTTTACATAATACCCTCTATACACAAATAACCCGCACATAAAAGACAGAAGCTTACGACGACGTTTCGGACCGAAACGTCGTCGTAAGCTTCTGTCTTTTATGTGCGGGTTATTTGTGTATCGTTCCAGTCACGGTATTGTGCCTTTTTGTTATTTATACCCTCTATAATTGTCCATCTTATTGTACGACCTCAGAAGGAAGTTCCTTGATGCCGGTGAAGGGGCTCTTGATGCAAGGAATTGAACCTGTTCCCTTTCCTTGGATCAAACCAGATTTTTCGTCACTTCCCGCAAGACACTGTATAACCTCTACAAACTAAGCATTTCCCCCAAAATATAAATAATCCTAATTAGGATTTAAAGGTTGTAATTCATAACCAGCTAGATTAAAGCATTGATGAGCCTAACAGTTTAGTACCTATTATCTTGCTTTTTTGTAATGATTAAAGTCACATTTGGTCTGGGCCAAAGCCAGTCTCCGGAAGTAGAAAAACTCTCGAAACTCGTCAAAGGTAAAGTGGTCTGCTCTCGTATACACTTGGGTTTGAACTTGTTTGAATATATTTATGTATTTTGTGTTTGTATGTTTATATATATTTTTGTATGTACCTGTATGCTTGCAGGTGCTTATATATTTTTGTGTATCTTTAGGTGTGTGTGTTTTTTAAATGAAGATTTGTTTGTATGGTATATTGTATTTTGTTGTATTATTGTTTGCATATAATATACATGTGTGTACTTGTATGACAGTGTATGCGTGGACTTGAAACTTAGGCGCACAAATCAGCGAATATTGATCACTGAAAATTCAGACTACAGTAGTTCAAAGCGCAGCTCATTGCAATTAAATTGTTGATTCTAGTAGCATCAAAAAAATATATATAGTTACATCTTTTAGTGACAGTCAAGGGTTTTATTTGGCTGAGTTCACATTAAGTTAATGTACAATATTATTTTTTGTTGAATGTGATTTTTTAGCAATTTTTTGAAGCTTGACGCCCATAACAAATAATGTTCGAAATTGTTCCACACTCGTAAAAGTGCACAGCAAAGGTTTTTCGTCCTGGTGAACCTACCTGTACCTGCAGAGCAAATTAAATGTTAGCTTCCTTCCAGGGAGGGTACTTTGAAGTTGGTGAGGAGGGGTTCTTGGTATATGGAATTGGAACTACACTTCCCAGGGATCAAACTTGATTACAGATCCCATTCCTCAAGCGTTGTATACCATTATTAGTTTTAGTGTTTTCCAATGAATATAATCACAGTGTAGCTATGATAGAAATTGAAAACTTAGATCAGAGACTCGTGCAGGGGATGCATACACAGTATGTATAGCCTATATGACAAAATACCACTGAAGTAATAAATACCGGATGCTTTTGTGCATTGACACGCACTTGCAGCATGATCTATATGGATTTGACGTTAGTATTTGAATAAAAAGTGTTGTTACTATTTTACTATTGTTTTTTTCTCAAACTAAATCAGAAATAAACTGGAGGCATACATTAATCTCTGTAATATCGACATTACATATATACTGCATTAATTTACTATTAGAGTAATCGAGAAGATAGTCACTGTAGAATGGAAGAGATGAAACAAATCTAACTCGTGCATAGCTACCCAAGGTAAATTACTCCTGCTTCCTTTAGATCAGGGATTCTCAACTTTTCCTCCATCATTAATCCCCTCGACCTGATGTATTTCTCCATTACCCCCTTCCATGCAAAAAAAATTATCTCCATCATAAAGGGACAGAAAACAAAATCAGATTTTTTTTTTTTTAGGTTTTGCACAAAAACAGCAATATACATTCGTACCACCAAAAATAAAAAAAAAATAATAAAATTAAATTTAATTTAATTATATTCAGTTATCAGGCACGTCAAATATTTACCCCTTGCCATGTAATTTTTTACCCCCAAGGGGTAAGTTTATTCCTTGTTGAGAATCACTGCTCTAGATTATGAATTGTAATTCTGGTATATTCCAGTGTAGGTCAGCTGATTGTATAATTTATGTGACTACCTGTCTTGTCTCCTAACCCCTTTCTCTTCTCTATTCTCTGCATATACTGTGCTCATCTCAGCTATATAGATATAACTAAGGGTAAAGAGAATGCATTGTACCTCGTCTTTAACAGCAGATAATGATATGGAGTTTCCTATTAGAGCTCTCAATCCTTTCTCGTTCGCCCTCTCTCCTTCCTCTCCTGTTTCTCTCGTCTCCTGTCATCTGTCATCTCTCCTCTACCCCATCGTCCTCCCTCTCCCTATGTCTTTCCCTCTCCCTCCCTTTTTTCCCCCTTTCCCTTTAATTTTCTTTCCCTCCTTTTTATATAAAATATGATAACAATACACTGTTGACGAGTACAATTTTGTTAAACTCTCTCGTTGGCTCTTACATTTTCTCGTGTTTGTCAAGTGTAGGTTGCCAGAAACCAGTGAGTAGTTACCATGTGGTGGGTTATTCATCTGTTGTATTCTTGTAACTGAGTGAGGGGACCCTGACGTAAGCCGCCCTCCTACTGGTATGATGCTTAAGCGATTGACCAACCCGTCCTCCAATATAAACAAGGGGTGTGTGGTTTCAGACTTAGCAACGATGACTTCCAAGGAGATTCCTTGATGCTGGTGAGGGGCATCGAGAATTGGATCCGACTTCACTTGGAATCGAAACTGACTAACTTCCGTTCCCCTAAGCGCTGTATGACGCATATGGGTTTAGCATTCTCCCATGAGTAATTGTGATGACATCCTAGGCGCTGCCAGACACGAGCTACCTATTTGTGTAATTTAATTATTAACAGTTAACTAACTAGATTATACGCAAACGTAGGTTAATTTTTCAGTTAATGTACCTTATGTTGAGTAACTGAAAAATTTATTTTCTCAGCGTAAATTGACGCATAGAAACGTATTGTAAGCAGCAGATGCTGGTTGAAGAAGGTCCGTGCTGATGTTAATGTTTATTCATGTAGTGAGATGATTATATCGAAATTAGCTAATATTATTCTCAAAATGTATCGTGTTTAGCGCGATTAAAATTAAGTTAGACATCTGTGAAGTCATTCAGCGCAAGTAGTGGTGAACGCTCGATCCCATTGAAAACAAGTCTGACTTTTTGGGGGTTATCTAGGGCTTAACGCTTAGTTTTGATTGTAATGATGATAATTTGGGTTATCCTAGATAATTTACACATACGTTAAACTATGTATGATAATTTTACTTGTGTGTGCCTGCACCTAAGTAAACTTGCTTAATCCTCTGTATGGTACCCGTGGTTTGATCTCCGGTCAGAGTGTTGGTAATTTTTCGTAGGGACTTAATTATTACACACGTAGTAAATAAGTCACGGGGCAGTGTGGGTCAACACTGGTCTACCTCCAAGATATACACTCTAGTTAAAAAAAAATACACAGAAAAACGATTCACTGAAAAAGCCACAATTGTAGTTAGGAAGAATTGCAAGTGGATATAGGTAAGCAAAATCTTCCAGCGGTGACAATGTGACAGGTTCCAACTACTTAGTTACGGAGAAATGAAGATCCTAAAATGGGCACTATATTCAAAATGTGAAAGGTCAGCAAATACAATGAAAGTAGCATGTTAGATACCTGGTGTAATAATGTTAGCTTACCTGCTTATTAAAGAAGACAATGCAAATGTCATGAAAGGCAAAAAAATAAATAGTAAGTGGAGAATGAGAACTTAAAAAAAAATAATGCCAATGTTGACACTATTCAATTGACTTGTGCTCTTTTGCTTAAAGTACTGTTTTGTGTTAACAGCGAGTAAAAAAAAACTCTAAACCCACTAACTAAAGGTTTATCACAGGTAGGAAAAGTCAAAGGAAAAAACTCAGTGTGATAAGATAAAGTATGAGAATAAAACTAAAGCCACTTTATTTGACTAAAATTACGGTACCTACATATACATATAGATGACATGTCTGAGGAACAAATATGAAATGTCGACTTTATCAGTATATTAATCTGTGCCCCCTGGGAATAATAATGGTAATGACTGAGAAATGTTCTTGCAGTGTCCACTTGGCTTAAGAAAGAACCAGGAGCTGGGCTTAGCACCGCTATAATATCACTGATGACTTTCGTTTCGTTTTTGGTATGGTTGATGCGTCACCCTTCTTGCTTTTGGATGATATTTATGAAGGTATTTGACTTCAAAACTGTCATTCTCCAAGATCCTCCAGAAGATAAGCACTTTGATCGTCTTTGTTGGTAGCTAATTTCGCTATGTTTGGCCTTCACCTGTGGAATAAGCAGGTGCAACCAGGTTCTTCAACCTTGTCATTCTCTATCATCCACCAGTCGAGCGCACGATGTAATGATTTCATCGTGAGGAAGCGGCAGTAAGCACCATTCATTATCAAGCAGGATGCTGTTCGCAATCCAGCTCACAGAAAATTTCGCCGACCCTATGTCCAACAAGTATGCCTTCCCGACTTGTAGGGTTTCTTGGTGGCGTTGCCTCGAATATTAGATGGGTATGACGTGTGCAGCACCTGGGTATCTTTATTATGATGTTTGGCCAACCGATGGCTTTTAAATTTAATACAGATATTGCATTCTGGAGACAGTGGACGATGAGGTAAGTAGTCCCTCACGCTTGTTAGGGGTTCAGTCCTTGATCCTTAATAAATCTGATTTAAAGGCAGGAGGATGGACACTTGTCTACTGGAGTCAGAAAAGTGCAGCAGTTGAAGGAATCGTCACATGTGGGCATAACCCACTATTGGAAATAAGTCATGCCCAAGAGTTGAATTGGAGATTAGGAAAAGGGCTGTTAAAGATATCCTCAATATAATTAATATAATGATACTTTTATGACAAAACAACACAATGGAATCCTGATCAAGAGAATATTTTCTACAACCCTATTACTAACGTTTGCTCCAACTTTTAACCCATGACCTACTTTCACTAGTGGATCCTGCCCACCTGTGATGATGCATTCAGCTACTGCAACTCTTTTGGCTGCAGTATGTGATCATTTTCCTGCCTCTGGTTCAGATTAATAAAGTTTAAAGGAATGAACACGTATCAAGGCTGGGGGACTGCTTAAATCATCCACTGTCTCTAATATGTAGTCTCTGTATTGAAATGAAAAAGCTAGCCAAGTGTAACACATGTCAACATGTAACACATGTTGTCGGTATTCTATACTATTAATGTAATGGAACTTGCAATATTAGTTTTGATGAACCCTGAACATATAAATGCTGTCATTATTTTATTTTTTCATATATATATATATATATATATATATATATATATATATATATATATATATATATATATATATATGTATATATCAGGTACGTCTTGCTACTTCTACTTACACTTAGGTCACACTACACATACATGTACAAGCGTATATATACATACCCCTCTGGGTTTTCTTCTATTTTCTTTCTAGTTCTTGTTCTTGTTTATTTCCTCTTATCTCCATGGGGAAGTGGAACAGAATTCTTCCTCCGTAAGCCATGCGTGTTGTAAGAGGCGACTAAAATGCCGGGAGCAAGGGGCTGGTAACCCCTTCTAGTCACGAAAGCGCTTGGAATTTCTCTATTCTTTCAGAGTAGTTGTTTTGCATATTTTGAAATCACCTGTTTACTGTGATCTTATTGCATATATATATATATATATATATATATATATATATATATATATATATATATATATATATATATATATATATATATATGCAATAAGATCACAGTAAACAGGTGATTTCAGAATATGCAAAACAACCACTCTGAAAAAATAGAGAAATTCCAAGCGCTTTCGTGACTACTCACATTATCAAGGAACTATAGTTCCTTGATAATGTGAGTAGTCACGAAAGCGCTTGGAATTTCTCTATTTTTTCAGAGTGGTTGTTTTGCATATATATACATATACATATATATATATATATATATATATATATATATATATATATATATATATATATATATATATTATATATATATGTATAATATATTATATATATATATATATATATATATATATATATGTATGTATATATATATATATATATATATATATATATATATATATATATATATATATATATATTATATATATATGTATAATATATTATATATATATATATATATATATATATATATATATATATATATATATATATGTATGTATATATATATATATATATATATATATATATATATATATATATATATATATATATATATATATATATATATATATATATATATATATATATATATATATATATAATATATTATATATATATATATATATATATATATGTATGTATATATATATATA